>NC_139240.1:52621411-52848274 GCF_977018435.1 Lepisma saccharinum
GCGGTCGGAAACCAGCTTGAACATTCTCTTCATCTTTCCGGAAGTAAAAGTGCACGTAAGCTTTGCCCTTATGGCTTTCCAGCGGTTACCCTCTGTGAAGAAAAGGGTCTTTGCAGCCACTGGGTCTGTCTCTTCATCCGTGTGGAAGTATCTGTTCACGAAATGATCGAAATCCTTCACCAACACTGCTCTAAGAACTTCTGGATCCCTCACCATTAGAGCTGGTGTCCGCAGTAGATAGAAACCGCCCAATGAATGTCCTTCGAACTTCTTGTACAGATTTGAGAAGTAATCTGATAGGCTCTCTCTCATCAAAATCAGATTTCCCAGTCCACCCAATAGCGGCACAGGTTCGTCGTAAGGCACTCCAACATTCTTCCAATGGTTAAAATGCCATGTTAGATACTTGTAGACCGCAACGATCACAGCTACGGTGTAGACAAGAAGGTTCAACATGCTTGTCACTCAAACACTTGATGATCTGAAAAATAAATATCCAGATCAACACCATGAAATGAGGATTAAAAGTGGTAAACGTTGTAAGCGCCAAAAGCGAAAGTGTTTTACATGACCTTTGAACTACTTAGAGGGCAACCAGCCACATTTCACGTTTACCACATTATAAAGCATGGCACATTGCACAGTCTAACGTGGAAAACGGTGTTTGAATTATTATGGCACTTGCAGCGTTTACCAATTTTAGTCTTCAAACGATGATGATGAAGAAATCCATTCGGTTGGCAACCATGCTCACTTTGGCTTTCTTTCATTCACTTCATATTTTTCTTGTTTTCTTTTCAAAGTAATAAGCGCCGATTCAGTCCGGTTTATAAATAAAAGTCAACATAATGAACTCATTTAAGTTATCGTCCATTTTGATAACCGCTTAATTAAGAAATAGGATGAATCAGGATACACTTCACGCTTGTGAGAATGCGTTAACAGCTGAGGGGACGAGAAACTCCCAAAATATTGTTGATGATGTCATCTGCATATATGCTGAAGAAAGTCTACGCGCCTTAGTTTGCTGTAAATGAAAACTATTGCATGCTTCTTAAAATTATAGTTAACTAGCTGATTAGCCGGCGTTGCCCTGGTATTTATTTATCCCAATCTTGTATTGGACAAGACAATAATGAATTCTAACTCTAGTGTAAAATGTAACTAATTTTAAATGTGATCGTGAATGTCTCCAATTAGCTATTAACTCCGAAAACTATGGATTCGACACTAATCTAGTTCATCTGTGGCATTTTATTTTTCACCCCCTCTCACACCCATGCCGATAGGTTGGAGTTGAACCGCATTGGGAGTGTCACGAAATCTATGGATTCCACACTAATATCGGTCGTTTTCGCAACACGGAATCATATCAGTTTGATCAGCCTGAATGTTAGACAACCCGAGAAACACTATAATTGTGCGGGATTGCATAGAGTCTGTGCGGAATTTAATATCCGCCGTGCCAGGGGTGTCTTACCACAAAAGTATTCTTTCCAGATTGCAAGTGATGCGTGAACTAAGTTTGGTTGATACTGCTCCAGGCGTTCGAGAATTATGCCGGAACAAACATATATACACACCCACACAGATACATCCATTTTTATATATATATAGATTAAACCTATTTACACTTGATTTAATTTAACTACAGATCAAGCGTAAGGGACAATTTTAGAATATTAGTATTGTTTTACTAGTACCATTTCAATTTGAAGCCCATGACATCCCCATCGTGAAGTTTGATGTCCCCCAGGAGGAAATTGGCTCGACTCAACAATGTGGCGTCGTCGCCTTGTAATCAAGTGGTCCCGGGTTCTATACCCGGTGGAGGCACAAGTGGTTCGGATCCCACTTTAAATTGTAGGTCCAGTCCCGATTAGCCTTACTGTGCATAAAGTGGACTTAAAACACCAAATCAACCAACCAATCAACAATGTGGAGTTATTCAATATCCAATTTACTAAACAAAGTTCCATTTCGAAGCAATTGTACAAGAAATGATCTCTCACTGCCAGTGGCGGCGATTAGGTGGGGGGGGGGGCAGTTGCCCAAATGCAGGGGTCGTTTGCCTGTCACTCTACTCTGCGTAGCTTATACTACATAATGGACTTCACAGTAAGACATTGATTTAGTTTATTTAACGTAGCATTTCTGTAACTTTTGACTAATCGCGACGATGGGAAGTATAGTGACAAGATGAAATGGATAAAACAATGACAAACATATGTGGACAGACACAACGCAAGCTCCACAGACGCCAGACCCTCGTTAGTCTGCAAAATACAGTCCAGGGTGCACTACATGGAAGGAAGGTGAGCATTTAAGTGCCTTCTGAGCCACCCCCTTACACCTCAAGTGGAATTTTAAAATTGCTTTCACTATGATGCATGATGAGTAACCTCAACTAACTGCAGCACAATACTATATACAGGGTGATTCGGTGAAGGCATACAAAAATGAAACACGAAATAGGTGATGCACCACCGAACACTTTGACATGGGGAACATAGCGTCGAAGAAGCCACCGTAACGAGATATGGGCTGAAACATGTCAGGCTCTAGCATAGGAACGACAAATCAGTGGCATGCATGGACGAAATTGCTGACGAACAACGATTGACATTGATTTACGCGTATGAGATACATGAATGTTGATGGTTGATGTAAGTGATTTTGAAAATTGAATGTGTTAATTTGTGTACTCGAAGAACAATTTTGATCTTAATACAGTTTTATTTGTAACAAGAGGTTTAATTTCGAGAAGTGTAGGATATTAACATCAAATGACATTTAAAGGTATTTTAGTGTGTGAGAGTTATTAAATTTTACGTAAACATTCCCGTACTTGTTTCCCACATCCTGAGGGCTTCATAGTAGGCTGATAAGTCTCATGTTCGTCGTAGTGGATTAATAGTAAGTAGATCCACTGAGTATAAACCTGGAACGTAACATCGTTTGGTGTAAGAGTTTTGGCCTTTTTAGAATGTAATTATAGTAATTGTTTCTAAATTACCTGTAAATGTTTCGCATTCATTGTGTTCACTAAAAACAACATGCTTTATTTTAGAATTTAATCTTGTATCAGTTTGGCATGCTATGTGCCTATGTTCATTAATAAGTGCATCAACATTACTTAATTCTTTATCTGGTTGTAGAACGTATCTAACCATACTAGTACAAATAACATCGCTTTGCTCTAAGTTAATGCATTTCTCATTTAAATCCTTTGGCATAGAATCAAATTCTTCCAACTTTAACTGCGTAGTATTCATATTTGTTTGTGTTCGTCTTGTGTAGTAATTGTGCTGTCTAATGTGTCTGTGTGTGTCTTGAGTAGTAGTTCCTCCATTCATATTGGGGGTTAGGCGTAGAGCTGACAACTCTGCACTGTAAAAAGACATGTCAAGAAACAGCAATATAAGGCCATGGATGTTCCCAAGGTAAAATATTCCGGAGGTAAAATAGTCCCCCGTTCGGATCTCCGGGTGGGGACTACTTTGGGAGGTCCCTGGACTAAGGATAAGATCTACATTAGGAATAAGGATATTAAATTAGGCACCTGGAATGTTCTGAGCCTTTACCGGCCTGGGGCATTTCAGTGTACAGTTAATGAAATAGTTAAATATAAATTAGATGTAGTAGCTGTCCAGGAAGTTAGGTGGCCAGGAGAAGGGAATTGTAAAACTAAAAATTATACTTTTTTCTATGGTGGTACCGAAAATCATAATTTTGGAACAGGCTTTTTCATAAATAATAGAATTATATCGGCTCTCAAAACAGTAGAATTTATTAATGATAGGATATCATATGCAGTTTTACAGGATAGGTGGTGTAAAATTATTTTAATAAACATACATGCACCAACGAAAGATAAAGATGATAATACTAAAGATGATTTTTATAAAGGGTTAGAAGAGATCTTTGATAAATTCTCTCAATATGATATGACAATTCTGTTAGGTGACTGTAATGCACAGATTGGCAAAGAAGAGACATTTAAACCCACGATTGGTAAAGAAAGTTTTCATGAATTAAGTAATGATAATGGTATATGATTGATCACTTTTTCAACCTTAAAGAATTTAATTGTGAAAAGTACCACTTTTAAACATAAAGATATCCATAAATATACCTGGTCTTCTCAAGATGGTAAAACTCATAATCAGATAGATCATATTCTCATTGATAAGAGAAGGCATACTAGTATAATTGACGTTCGTACACATAGAGGTGCTGACTGTGCCAGTGACCATTATTTAGTAATTGCTAAATTAAGAGAAAGACTCGCAGTGATAAACCATAAGCAACAAAATCTAAAAGTTCTAAAATTTGATACAGGAAAGTTTACTGATGAAAGAATTAAGAAAGATTACCAAATTAAACTGTCAAATAGATTCGATGTTTTGAGGGATTTAAATGATGATGAAAATATAAATGAAACAGAAGTAAATAAGAATTGGGAGCACATACGTAATGCAATAGAATCAGCAGCTAAAGAAAGTATAGGATACCATAAACCGAGAAAAAGTAAGCCATGGTTTGATAATGAATGTCATAATCTAATAGAAATAAGAAATCAGGCTAGACTTAGGTGGTTAAATAACTCTGATGATACAAATCTAAACAATTATAATAGAATAAAGCGAGAAGTTAACCGCACGTTCAGAAGTAAAAAAAGAGATTACTTGAAAAGCAAAATTAACGAAATTAAAACAAACAGCAAAAATAAAAATATCAGAGATTTATATAAAGGTGTAAATGAATTTAGAAAGGGGTGGCAACCTAAAGTAAACTTGATAGAAGATAAAGACGGTGATTTTCTAGTTGACCCAAGTAAAATTCTAAATAGATGGAAGAACTACTTTAATGACCTTTTAAATGTCCATGTAGGAGATATATCAGAAGTAAATGAAGTCCACACAGCAGAACCTTTAGTTCCAGAACCTAACTTGACTGAAGTTAAAGATGCTATTAAAAGGCTAAAGAATAACAAAGCACCTGGCATTGATTTAATACCAGCTGAGTTAATTAAATATGGTGGAAATTCATTAATATGTCAAATTCATAAATTAATTTGTTTAATATGGAATAAAGAAGAAATCCATCAACAGTGGAAAGAATCCATAATTGTTCCTGTGTTTAAAAAAGGTGATAAAATGAACTGCAATAATTACCGTGGAATTTCTCTACTCTCAACAACATACAAAATATTGTCTAACATTCTTTTAACAAGACTAACCCCATATGCTAAAGAAAATATAGGTGATTATCAATGTGGATTTAAACGTAACAGATCAACTACAGATCAAATTTTTCACATCAGACAGACACTTGAAAAAAAGTGGGAATATAATCAAAATGTCCATCAGCTATTCATTGATTTCAAAAAAGCATATGATTCGGTCAAAAGAGATAAATTATATAATATATTAGTAGAGTTTGGAATACCTAAGAAGCTTGTTAGTATGATAAAAATATGCACCAGTGAAACAGAAAGTAAAATTCTTGTGGGTATTAATATGTCTGACAAATTTACAATTCATGATGGGTTAAAACAAGGAGATGCATTATCTCCATTGCTCTTTAATTTTGCCTTAGAATATGCTGTTAGGAAGGTAAAATAAACTAAACAAGGACTAAAATTAAATGGTGTGACTCAGTTGTTAGCATATGCAGATGATGTAGACTTACTGGGGGATGATGTGAATACAATCAAGAATAATGCTAAAATATTTTTCAAAACTGCTAAAGAGATAGGTTTGGAAGTTAACAAAGAGAAAACTAAATATATGCTTACAGGCCGAAAACAAGTGTTAGGTAATAATCAAAATCTAATTATTGATAACAACTCGTTTGAACCAGTTTCCAAATTCAAATGCTTAGGAGTAATATTAACAAATGAAAATTATATTAAAGAGGAAATAAAAGTAGGCTTAGTGCAGGAAATGCATGTTACTTCTCTCTTCATAAACTTTTGTCTTCTCGTTTAATATCTAAGAAACTAAAAGTTAAAATATACAAAACCGTAATTTTGCCTGTAGTATTATATGGATGTCAAACTTGGTCCCTTACATTGAAAGAGGAACATAAATTGAGAGTATTTGAAAATAAGATCCTTAGGAAAATCTTTGGACCTAAAAGGGATGAGGAGACACGTAAGTGGAGAAGGTTACATAATTTAGAACTACATAATTTGTATTCATGTCCAGATATTATTAGAATAATTAAATCAAGAAGACTTAGGTGGGCAGGCCATGTGGCACGAATGGGAGAGGAAAGAGGAGTTTACAGGATTCTTGTTGGGAAACCTGATGGTAAGAGACCTGTAGGAAGGCCAAGACGAAGATGGAGGGACAACGTTGAGATGGACCTAAGGGAAATCGGTAGGGATGGAAAAGAGTATATAGATCTTGCTCAAGATAGGGACAGATGGAAGACCTTTGTTGCTGCAGCCATGAACCTTCGGGTTTAAGAAGACTAGAGAGTTAGTTAGTTAGTATGAGGTACATGCATAACGTTTAGAAACTAGTTTCACAGTTTGACATACAGGTGATAACAACGTACATTTATGTACCTCACAACAGTTGTTCAAAATGACCAACCATAATGCGAGCATGACAGCAGTTCACAAGATTCTGTACTACCCTTTATAATACTTCTGGTGTATTGCAAATCACATCACAAGCGGCGAAAATCCTGGCAACTAAATTCCATGTCGGTATCAACTGGGGTCTCACAAACAAGCGATTTCTGATATGGAGTAAATTCAGGTCGGTTGACTTCGCAGGCCAGAGAATAGAAGCCCAATCCAGCGAACAGGAAAGGTAACATCCAGATGGTTCCGGACATTGCGACTGGAGTGAGACGTTGATCCGTATCTCGTAGTAGTGTATGCCTATTTCGGTTCACTTTTCACTGAATCACCCTGTATAAATAATGCATATATCTTATCACTGAAAACATCGCCACCTACCACAATAACTCGTAAAATGCCAGTGAATTTCATTCCCTACCTAGCGTTCCAACATGAACGCGGGGATCTTAAATAGGGATGTAACTTGCCCCTCCCGATTAATACTTGTTGATGGTAGAGACAGCCCTGAACGGGCAGGTACAAATATCTAACTTATCATTAAAATAGACTCATGATTCGGTTTAGACTGAAGTGAGCAATGCGAATGGCAGAATGGGTGTAGACTAGCTTACCCTGTTCGGTTTAGAAATAAGACCAGTAGCTCCTGCTTCTCCGATGATTCCAGATTAAAAAGACCTGGTGTCGCTCTCATGCGCACCTATTTAAACCCTCGCTTGGCCTCTCGTCACCTCTTGCCAAAGGACAGTGTTCTTACCATTTCCTGTGAAAGGCTTACCCTACACATTTCTGAGCAGGAGCTGACAAGATCTGCCAGGGTCAATATTTCTTAATCGAACGGGTATGCTACGCTACGATCCCAGTGTATAAGTTCACTTACTTTTACAAAATTCGTTTCTTGAAGAGGCAGCAACGGAAGTGATTGGTTGTCGAATACTGGTAAATACAACTGTTGTGACAATAATCCGGTTGTGTAACATATGTTGCGTTATCTGCCGTGAAGATATAACCAACAATTCTTGGCTATGACGCACGGATCATCCTTCCCTTGTTGGTCGTGTTGCACGCAAATGTTTGCTAATAATGAGTACTTAATTTGAGGACAACACTGTATTTAAAAAACCTGCTTTTCTTGAAAAAACTGAATCTGTTTCGTGTTTCTTCTTTTCCCTAATAGGAAGGAAAAGGATGCCCTTGTGTCGAAAGAAAGCTCGAAATGAAAACAGACTTTTTTCTGGATTCATTTGTTTGATTTGAGTTCTAAGCTCAGTTTTATGCACAGAAGGCTAATTGGGACTGGACATACAGTTCAAAGTGGGATCCAAACCACTATGTGTCTCCACCGGGTATCGAACCCGGGACTGCTTCATTACAAGGCGACGACGTTACCACTGCGCCATCGGGGAGGCCCTTTTCTGGATTCATATGTGAACATTTTTGCAGCAAGGGTTTAACCAGAATTTTTCCATCTTGGGGGTGCAAGTTCGAATTCAATTGGGATGTAAGGATACACTTTGAGCCAGAATGATCATTTTGACCTTTGTGTGAACTTTTAAGGGGCGATGAGGAAATTTTGAAGGTGTAAATAAATCACTGTTGCTGCAACCTGGTCTATTGAAATGTTAAAGTATATATATATATATATATATATATATATATATATATATATATGGTTCTTCAAGGTTCAGAAACCCATAAATTCTAATGGGAGGACCGTAACAGGACCGAAACTTTCTTTCTCGGACAATTTAAATTCGGTCCAAGTTGCGTATTGTTTCAAATCAATACGGAACTTGGACCCTATTTAAACTGATCCGCAGAAAAAAAGGTTCCTGGACCGTATTTAAATTGATACGGAAAAAAAGGTCCCTGGACCGAATTGAAATACTGTAGAGATAAAGAGGTTGTTTACGGTCCAGAACCCATTTACGCTTGCTGATCTTCTCTCCTGGACCGGAATTGAATTTATTTAAAATTCCTGACCCTTTAACAACCCTGTTTTTGACCCTCGCAATAGGAACGTTACGTTGTATAACATGCATCTCATGATATGAGCCTTTTCATTGTGGATGACGTGAATTTATTGGTTGACAAGGAGCTTAGAAATTCAGCAACTGCAATCGTGGTGTGATTATTACGAGGGAATAGTTCGAAAGTAATTATTGTTTAATGTTGTCTCACAATGCAATTTTCATTAGAACTAATTCAGTAAATTATTGAATTGTCATTCAGTGGATAAATGCATATAATCATTAGCTTTCTAATGTGTGATATGCGTAAAACACAGGGTTACTACAGATAATCTTCTCGATTTCAGACACATGTAAATCACGTTTAATGAATCTCAGATACAAAAAGGGTTACATCAATGTAACGAGTGACTCAAAGTTTTATTTCGTATCTCTTCAGATACGGTTGGTAACACTGCTGCTGCATAATAACTACAAGAGAAAATGGCTGCCGGCGAAGACAGGAAAGCGTTTTGTGCGGTAGGTTCCCTTGTACACCAGTCCGTTGTTAGTGTGCGGCGACATTTCCATATAAAGTTTGGTGGAGATCCACCCAGTGGGCATTCGATTCGTAAATGGTTCTGATTTTAAAGAAAGGGGATGCATCTGTAAGAGAAAGTGAACTGGCCGCCCGTCAGTAAACGAGGAAACAGTGGAACGGATCCATTCACGTTTTACCAAAGGGACTCACATCGAACACTTGCGAGGTCATGAAAACTCCACGAGTTACTCTTCACATTCATATAACCTTTGATACGCACCCACTTATTGTATCGTTTTAAGTGTTTAATTTGTTAAATGTCTATGATGACGTAATTTGTTTTGTTCAATTGGGTAGTCTGTTATGGTTATGGACTAACCTTAAAACATTTGATTGTGGGTTGTGAGATATTATGAATGTTGCTGGATAATGGAAGGTAGACTTGGCACTAGTATAGTGGATTGGATGGACAACAACTCTTTCATCGTTTTAAATGATGGATCACCAACACACATACCTCGAAATGGAAGTAATCCAACATCAATTGATCTAACTATAACATCGGACTCATTATTCCCTCAATTTCATTTTCCCATATATATTCGTGCCTAATTTTTACCAAGTCAACTTTTTCCCCCCGTCCAATTACCAATTCTCCGCTGGAAAACTAACAATGTAAAATGGGAATTATATAAAATATTAATAGATTCCTTTATTCTAAGAAAACATCTTACTTCCTCCCAGCCTATATCTTATTCACTGCTACTTCAATATATTATTAGAATGTGAAGACTTCTAGAATATTTACATTCTATTTTATGTTTTCAAGACATACACTTAAAGTGTCAGTCAAGAAGTCATTTTTTTAAAATTTTATCTCATAATAGTAGTGTTGCGGGGGATATAATGAAATATATAAAATATATAATTGGTAATAGAATAAAACTTTAATTTTAAAATATAAAGAGAGGTTCCTTATTATTATATAATATGTATTATATTAAATTATATTATAATTAGAAATTATCTCACGAAAATTTCCTATTACTAAAGCTTTAGATATACTAACCTCGCGTAAAAATACTCATTGTGAAACAATGTTTCCAAAAATACATTGGTGGACGACAGAATGTGAAGAGGCAAAATCAAATAGAAAAATCAGGGAAAAACAATATGCCTCATGCCCCAATCCTGAAAACCTCATATCATGGAAAAAGTCCGTAGCTCAAGCACGAAAAATATATTTACAAACCAAACGACAAGCATGGATTAACTACTGCAATTCGATAGACATGCAGGAATCATCCCGAAATATTTGGCATAAATTCAATTCTTTACGCACACCACGTTCTCCTCAAAAAAGACCGATAGATGACAGTTGGCAACATCAATTTCTCTCCCAATTAACTCCACCATCTGTTCACCTACATTATGATAATAACGAGAATCTCCCTTCAAAATTTACAAAAGATTTTCCACCTGTAACCCGAGAGAAATTAACAACAATTCTTAAAAATGTGAAAAACACAGCACCAGGTCTTGATGGTATTCCGTACCTTGCCATAGCACATTTACCGAATACCGGAACAGATATTCTTGTTTCACATTACAACAATATATATATCAAACCGGCATAGTTCCGTTAGAATGGAAAAATCATGTAGTTGTTCCAATTTTAAAAGCAAACAAATCTCCGGACCATGCATCCTCATACAGACCAATAGTACTAATTTCAGTTTTGGAAAAAATATTTGAGCGCACAATGAAAAATAGACTATCCTGGTTATTAGAACGTGAAAATTTTTTTCATTCCACACAATTTGGATTTCGAACTAATCTTAGTAGTCAAGATGCTATAGCCACTCTAACAGCAGCAATTCAAAACAGTAAAATTACATGTTTCAGTTTGTTTATAGATATTGAAAAAGCTTACGATTCTATAAATTTAAATAATCTTTGTCATATATTAGAGAATCTTCATATACACCCAAAACTTTCAACAACTGTGTGGAATCTATATTCCAACAGGATTATATTCAGATGGTTCGCCGATAAATTAAGTGATCCTTGTTCCACTTCAATCGGCATACCTCAAAGCTCACCTCTGAGCCCTCTCTTATTTAATATTTATACGAATGAGATACATGCATTACCAATTCTACCATTTCATCCCCTTCAGTATGCAGATGATTTCTGTTTCTATAACATTACAGATGATGCTACTCAAGGCATAATAGTAATGCAGAATTTAATCTCCATCATAAGAGCGTGGTTTTTCAAAGAAGGATTATCCATCAGCGAAACAAAATAAAAAATTATTTGTTTTAATAATAAACGATTGGATACTCATCCTAACAATATATCACACATTTCTAATATCCCAGTAATAGAAACACATAAATATTTAGGTATACATTTTGACAGGCGATTCACAATACACACATCACGCATTTAATCAATAAAGGCCGTAAAATAATATATATACTCCGTAGTATCACAACAATTAAATGGGGTGGCCACCCCAACATCTTACTTATATTTTATACGAATTGTTTTCGATCAAACTTTGAGTATGCAGACTTTAGTTATGGGGGTACAAAAGTCAGTCTTTTAGACAAAATAGACATACTACAGAGAAAAGTTTTGAGGACCTGCTTAGGTCTCATGCAGTCCTGTCCTAATGTCAGTGTATATATGGAAAGCAGAGAAACTAGTTTGACACATAGACGGATCCAATTAACAATAAAATTTCTGCTCAAAACCTGGGAAAATCATACGCACCCATTCAATAAATTATTTGAAATACAAAAACAATGGACAGAAGCTAAAGTCATAGATCCTAAACACACATTCTTTTATTTTGTATATTGCCAATACATAGACCCGGAATCCCGTGCAAAGTCTTTCACTTTCCAACATCCTTTAATTTATCAATTAGACATACCCTTATATACCCAATGCAATATCCATTTCAGGGATTTAGGAAGACATGTCATGTATAAAGAGAAATGGCCAACACACCTAATCATATATACTGATGGATCCAAAGACCGCCTAGGTGTGGGTTGTGCTTATTTCATTCCAGATCAAAATATAAACAAACAATTCCGTTTACCACCTGACACTTCTATTTTCACTGCAGAAAGTTATGCAATATATAAAGCTCTCACATACGCTATCCATAATAATTACACAAAAATTCTCATCATAACAGATGCTTTAAGCTATTAATGGCGCTGAGTTCCTCATATCCTCAGATTTGTAAACATCCTTTATTCATCATACTTATAATCCAACAAACCCAGTATGCTAATGGAAGAAATATCAACGTCCAGTTTAGTTACGTAAAGGCTCACCAAGTAAACACGGGAAATGAACGTGTGGACGTATATGCCAAAGCCGCCCGATCATCGGAATCTACCTCACTTGCGAGACTTCCATACACGGACCTTCTTCCAAGAGTTAAATATAAATTTCAAGATAAATGGAAACAGTGGTGTATGGAACAATTTCAATCCGCGGGCAACACATATAAATGGCTTGCAGAACATTCACAAAACAAACCTTGGTACTACTCATATAATTTTCCAAGATCAGTTATTACTTTTATAATACGTCTACGTACAGGTCATGTTCGCACTAATGATCATTTATCAAGATTACATATTACAACAAAACAAGCCTGCACATGTGGAGAAAATAATCAAGATGCTACACATCTCTTTTTAGAATGTCCTAATTTCGACAGAGAACGAGATAAATTATATAGTGGTTTGCGTCGACATAGAATTCCATTCCCTACATCTCTAATTGCCCTGCTCACGGATCCCATTCCTCCCACCATATGACTTCTTTATGGATATGCAAGAAGATGTAATTTGACGATCTAACAAACAGTATAAATAAATATCTATAGATGTTGTTTTTTTCATTCTTGTGAAATATAAGTGAATAGCGAACTAAATACACATTGAGTAGTGTAAAATATACTAATACTGGGGCGATAAATGATGAGGTGTTTTGACTGAATAGAAATATTTAAAACTAAGGCAAAATGTCTATAAAATTTTATTGTTACTGTGTAAAACCTACGATTTTTGTAAAAAAAGCTTCCGAGAAAAGATGACCCCCTCAAATTGAAGTGGTTAAACCTGAATTTGCTAAAATTGCTGTTTATAAATTTGTTAAAAATATGGCTTTTCTCAATATTGTTTTAACTACACTTAAAATTAATCCAAGATGCTCTTAAGAGCTACACCTACCTACACACACCTACCCACACACACCCACACACACCCACACACACCTACACCTACATATATTTACCCACACATACACATACAAGTCTACTTCTGGTCTACTTCTATTGCATCATGTTGTGCAAACAAATTATTATTCAATATTATGCAACAAATTATTAGACGTGTGTTGTTTTCTGATTGGTTGGTTATGATGTAATGGGTGTCTTCTGATTGGTTCACTGTTTCAGATGCGATTTGCGCTTAGGCTATTTAAAGAGTTCTTGTATTATAGATCAGTTAATATTGTGAGAATAGTTGAAGAGTATAGAGGTGTTGTTCCAGTGCTCCTCATATTATAGCTCTCTTTGGTTTGATATACTGAATTTTTTATTATTTATATTAAACATATTTCTAGTATACTGAACAAGAATCTTATATTTTGTATAAAAAAGTCTGATATTTGTTATATTTAGCTGTAATTAGTTTATATTTAGAGTTTTGGCCTGCTGCTGTTGTAATTTGTCTCCGTGTGTTGTACAAGATCAGTACATAACACATGCTATTGGGTCATTGCCTTTTTATGCAGGTCTGCACACGCAATTGAGGCAGGTTAGTCTTTCAGTAGGTCACTGCTTTTCTGTCGATCAATACTTATTCCATCTTCGTGCATGTAAGCTATATTGGCATTACAATTTGTCATAGTTTTATTAAGTATAAAATTTTGATTTGAATCCCAAGAAATTTGATATAATAAACCTAGGATAAAAATTAATAATATTAACATATTAAATATATACAATAATTATACAAAATACACTGCTGAACCTAATTCATATTTTATATTAAATATAGTTTTAATTTAAACCCCAAGAAATTTTATAACTAATAACAAAAATGCCAAATCAAAAATATTGTGATCAATGCAATACGAATATTTCTAGCTCTAATTGGGCTAGGCACCAAAAGAATTGTAATCCAGACAAATATAGAACTCCCACAAAAATATGCCCAAAATGTCATAGAAAATATAGTCTGGAATATTTCTTATATAAACATAAAAATAATTGTTCTGCACAACTATCTACATCTTCATCTGGTCTAAAAAGAAAACTTGAAACACCTATTAATTATAAACCAGCAAAGCAGCTCCGCTATGCACCTATTCATAGTAGTTTTAATAGTCAACTAAAGGATTACCGTTTTATATCAGACCCAAAATGTGATATTAAGAATTTTTTGAACAATATAAATTCTGATGTGCAGGATATTCGAAATAAACAAAATAGCTCTTATAAATTATCTTTCAAATTATTTACACAATATAAGAAACCAAATGGAACAAAATTTACACACTCCCACATAACAGAAACTGTAGCTGTTTATTCAAATAGAAATTTAGATAAAATAATAAGCAAGTTGATAGAGCAATTGATTATTAAACATTCTGAATTTGCTGCAAAAGAATCAGGATGGAGTTTATGTGGAAGTCCACACAAGTTTTATATTAATATTTCTAAATTTAACCCACTACAAGGTTCGACATATGTGCCATTACCTGACAATATTAAAAACAAAAAAGCTGTGCTTAACATAGAAAATAATGATCAGAAATGCTTTTTGTGGTGTATTTTAGCTGCTTTGTATCCAGTTTTAAATAATTCAAAGAGAATAAGTTATTATAAAAAATATGAACACGATTTTGATGACGCAATGGAGGGCTTAGAATATCCAATGTATGTTCAGAATATTGATAAATTTGAAAAAAAAGGCCAGAGATATTAATGGTAAACCATTATCTATTAATGTATTTATTTGTTCCACTGGTGCTGGGAATTGCTTGATAGAACCTCTCAGAATTAGTACAGTTGATGATGATTTTGCTGTTCCGATTGATTTGCTTTTAATTGAGGTAGATAGCACATACCATTACACTTTGATACATAATCTTGAAGCTTTAGTAAGAAAACAAATAGACAAATTTAATAGAATATTCAAGTTGTGCCGAAGATGTTTAACTGTATTTGATGGTCAAAAAATAATAAATGGTGTTCGTGAAAAAAATGCAGAAATTGCTAAAAACAAGTTAGTTGAACATTTAAAATATTGTGGAAATCACAAACCTGTTCATATGGTGATGCCTAGTCCAAGTGAAAATGCCAAATTCAAAAAATTTGAAGCTTTGTTGGAACACCCAGCATATATAGTTTGTGATTTTGAATCAAACCTCAAACCCCTTGCATTCTGCAACCCAGATCCTGATGAATCTTTAATTACATCATACCAGTTACATGGACCTTCTAGTTTTTGTTATATAGTTATACGGGGTGGTGTAGCTAGTGAACCACAATTATATATGGGACCAAATGCTATCAAAGAATTTGCACATAGAATAGAAATGAGTGCCATGATATAGCATCTAATATCTTATTAAAATCAAGACCTATGATACCTTTAACAGAAGAACAAATTGAAAATTTCAAAAATACAAAAAAATGTCCGGTATGTGATTGTGAATTTTCAGATACAAATATCAAGGTGAAACACCATTCCCATACAAATGGTAAATTTTTAATGGCTCTGTGTAAAAACTGTAATATTAAGATCCAGAGACCAAAATTTGTCCCAATATTTTGCCATGGTGCATCTAATTATGATTTTCATCATCTGATCAGGTACGAGGGGTTTGACAAGCAGAATTTAAATATTTTAGCAGAAAATGATGAGAAATATATAGCTATTAGCAAGATAATTAAAGTTAATGGTGTTCCTATTCACTTAAGATTTCTTGATTCATACAGAATTTTGTCGGCTAGCTTAGCTACTCTGGCCAGTCAATTATCTGATGATCAATTTAAAATTACTTGTGACACGTTTCCTAATCAGGACTTGAAATTAATTAGGCGAAAAGGTGTATACCCATATGACTATGTTACAGATTTTTCTAAATTTGATAAGTGTGTTTTGCCACCACAAAAAGCATTCTATAGTAAACTCAGGGCCACCGAAATCACTGATGAAGATTATCACCATGCTCAGTTGATGTGGACTAATTTAAAATGCCAGACATTTGGTGATTATCATAAGGCATATTTAAAACTTGATGTAACTCTTTTAGCCGATATACTTCAGGCATTTAGAAAATCTTCAATAGAAAATTATAGGCTAGATCCAATTTATTTTTATAGTGCTCCAGGCCTAGCATGGTCTGCAATGTTTTTGAATACTAAAATAGAATTGAATTTAATCCAAGATCAAGATATGTATCTTTTTATGGAGCAATGTATAAGAGGAGGCATGGTGCAATGTTCTCAGAGATATGCCAGAGCTAATAATAAATATATTTCTGATTATGATCCAGAATTGCCATCAAATTATATACTTTATGTGGATGCTAACAGTTTATATGGGTATGCTATGATGGATAAATTGCCATATGCAGGGCTTGAGTGGTGTTCGTGAAAAAAATGCAGAAATTGCTAAGAACAAGTTAGTTGAACATTTATTGGTATTGGGGATCTTCAGGATCTTAGAAGTTGATCTGATAATTCCTAAAGATTTACACAACAAATTTTCTGATTTGCCCCCAATTTCTGAATTTAAGTGTTCACCTAATTCTAAACAAAAAAAGCTAATGATGACTTTGGAATCAAAACAAGATTATGTAATATATTACAAAAATCTTCAGTTTTTGATGCATCATGGTGTTAAAGTGACCAAGGTTGGCAAAGTTTTGAGATTCAGGCACTCAAGATGGTTGAAATCATATATTGATACGAATACCGAGCTTCGAACATCTGCAGTAAGCCAATTTGATAAAACTTTGTTTAAATTAATGGTAAATTCAGTATATGGCAAAACAATAGAAAATGTTAGAAAGCATAGTGATGTTAAATTAGTTACCGACCCCAGCCGGAGCAAAAAATTAGTGGCAAAGCCGAATTTTAATTATAGAAGAATTTATGATGACAATATGGCACTTTTTAATATGAAAAAAACAAAAATTAAGTTTGATAAACCTATTTATGTAGGGGCGGTGATATTAGAATTGGCAAAATTGCATATGTTAAAATTATATTATGATGTGTTGAAACCTTTTTATGGTAATAGTATAAAATTAATGTATATGGATACAGATAGTTTTATTCTTGATATTCAAACAGAAGATGTTTATAAAGATATATCACATCCTGAATTAATTAAATATTTTGATACCAGTGAACATTCAAAAATTCAATCCCACAACAAAAAGGTTCCTGGCAAGTTAAAAGATGAGACACTTGGCGATGTTATTGTAGGATTTGCTGGGTTAAGAGCTAAAATGTATAGTTTTAAAACATGTAGTGGTGCTGTTGCCAAAAAAGCTAAGGGCATTGGTAGAGACACTGTAGACAAAGAGCTTGAATTTGAAGATTATAAAAATTGTCTCAAGTCACAGAGGTTAATCAAAACATCAGAAAATAGAATTCAGAGTGTGGATCACTTGTTAACTAGCAATATTGTAAGAAAAATAGCTCTAGATCCACATGATGATAAGAGATGTATTTTGTCATGTGGCATACATACTTTACCATGGGGACATTGTGACTTGATAAGTGGCAATCAATGCCCAATTACAGAGCATGATTTACAATAACTTGTGTTGTTCATAAAAACCTCAGTTCTCTGATTTTTTTCAATCCCTTGAATCGTTATACAAGATAGTCTCTTAATTTAAGATCGTCAACGATTGGTCGTATCATGGTTGTTTATATACGTCTCTACGTCTAGAAAATCGTCTATACGAGTCTGTTTTATTTTTGTGTTGTAGTTATAGAATATTCATCGTTCCTATATAAACGTTTCAAAGTATGTTGAACAATGTTCCTATATACGATGTTCCTATATAAACGTTTCAACGTACGTTGATTCGCGATTAGTCAAACATGTCAAATGTAACTGCTATTAGTAAATGTATTAGGAAAATAAGTTTTGTAGAAATTCTCTTCTCAATAAGAATACTATATTACTACCTTTATTACATTAAATATTAATTAATTAATTAATTCTATAGCCCTCTTGATTCTGAAAATTCGTGGTTACAGTTCAATTTGTACTTATCCTAAGCAAAATTTATATATATTCTATTCCAATCTTTACAGATTTCTTTTAGGTCCATCTCCATCTTCGTTTTGGTCCTTTACCATCAGGTTTCCCAACAAGAATCCTATAAAATCTCCTTTATTCCTTTCTTATTCGTGCCCACCTAGGTCTTCATGATTTAATCATCAATCTAATAATACTTGGAAATTAACATAAATTATGTACTTCTAAATTATGCAACTTTCACTATTCACTTGTTTCTTTATCCCTTTTAGGCTGAAATATTTTCCTAAGAATCTTATTTTCAAATACTCTCAATATCAATGCAAGAGATCAAGTTTTTGCATCCACAAGCACAATTACAGTTATTGTATATTTCAACATTTAATTTCTTAGATATTAAACGAGAAGACAGAGAAAAATAACATGCATTAAGCTTTCTTTTTTCATTTCTTCTTTAATATCATTTTCATTTGTAAGTATTACTTAAATTTAAAAACTAAATTAAACAAGTTAATTTCGACCTGTACTTTTCTCTTTACTAACTTTCTTACTTGCTTTAAAAATATTTTAGCATTATTCTTAATTATATTTACATTATCTGCATATGCTAAACAGTTGAGTCACATTACTTCGTTAGTTTTTTTTACCTTCCTAACAGCATATTCTAAAGCAAAATTAAAAAGCAATAAATATGATGCATCTTTGTTTTATAACCTTTCATAAATTGTACATTTGTCAGACATGTTAACAAGATTCTTAGGTATTCCAAATTCGAATAATTTATCTTTTTAGCATCTTTAACTTTAAATCCGTTTATCTTCTTGTTAGTAATAGTATTTTATTTATATATCATGTCAGGTTAGAAAGAAAGTTCGCGCCTCAGTCAATACGATGAGTTGTGTGATAATACTGTCGGTTTCTGCATTTGACTAATACCAATTATCTGTATATCGTCTCCTTCCTTCCCTCGCCTTATGAAGCTCGTCCATCCTATCGGCCAATTTTTTGCTTGCAGCCCGAAAAAGAGACTCGGGATTCTGCAACTTTTTAATACCGCATATTTTGCGAAGATTATCCATAAAAATCATCTCGCACGGTGGACGAAATTCAGGCGCTATTTTGCTTAACTCAACGAGCCTCGCAACATCCTCATCTGTGTACTCAAAAATCTTGTACAGCAGTTCAAGTGGTAAGTCGGTTATACAAGTTGTCATTTTTACAAGATGTTATTTCAATAGAAGTTTCTCGGTATTTATATATAAATTTTCTCGGGGAAAAATACAAAATGCACAATCAAGTTAAAATTCAATAAGATTCTATTTACTAGAAAAAAACACTTTTAAACTTATGATAATTGATAAAATGTAACTTAAAAACAATAGTTATAATTATAATATTTTTTTTCAGCTCTGGTATTTATATATAAATTTTCTCGGGAAAAAATTCAAAATTCAATACAAATACAAATTCATACAAATATCAGATTTCTTGGGATTCAAATCAAAATTTTATACTTAATAAAACTATGACAAATTGTAATGCCAATGGCTTACACACACAAAGGTAGAATAAGTACTGATCCACAGAAAACAGTGACCTACAGAAGCACTAACCTACCTCAATTGCATGTAATCACAGGCACGTCGTGATGTAGCAATGACCTAATGGCGTGTGTTATGTATCGCTTCTGTAGGTCACTGTTTTCTGTGGATCAATACTTTGGTGGAGCTTGGCAGAGCTATGTTATATTCCTCGGTTCCTCTGCTAATCTAGCAAAAGTAAGAAATTGGCACTGTGCTCTGATTTATATAGATTTATAGAGCAAATAGAAATCTTGATTGCTTAAACTAATCACGTATAAATTATTAGCTAATCAAAATCTCTGTTTTTTTAGCTATCATATTAAAAAAATGCAAAATATCCCAGTTTCAATTCGATCCATTTATCTGAATCGAAGAAACCGACAATTCACATATCCCCATATCACTGTATGCTTGCCCTATTAGCACCTGTTGTGCTCAATTAGTTTTCGCTAATTGGCGATTTTCTTGAAGAGGTCTAATAGAACAAGATACGGCGGTATGAGAAATATGTGAATTAAAGATATTTTAGCAATATACGACGTCTTAAGAAAGGCATATTCAGCTTCAAAGTACTTTGTCTAACGCTTACTACCATTCCCTATTGCTGGCAGAGAGAGTTTAAAATATTGACGTACTGAAAAAAGTTGACTTGTTAACCCGAGTCTGTTCACCAAGTTCAGACATTTGCACATAGATGGCTCTGTTGCATATTTCTAAAACAACAAATTCTGTTTGCCGTTTTCTAATATCCACTCGGTGATAAGTAAAAGTATAAATATAACATATATTTAATAAAATAGGGCGATATCAGGCATATTTTTAACCAGAAATAAAACCAGAAATCGACCAAAAATAAATATGTATAGGTATAGGTATAGGTGTAGCTCTTAACAGCATCTTGGATTAATTTTAAGTGTAGTTAAAACAATATTGAGAAAAGCCATATTTTTAACAAATTTATAAACAGCAATTTTAGCAAATTCAGGTTTAGCCACATCAATTTGAGGGGGTCATCTTTTCTCGGAAACTTTTTTTTACAAAAATCGTAGGTTTTATACAGTAACAATAAAATTTTATAGACATTTTGCCTTAGTTTTAAGTATTTCTATTCAGTCAAAACACCTCATCATTTATCGATCCAGTATTAGTATATTTTACACTACTACATTGAAAAAAAACCTCAGAAAGATGACTAAAATCGACTACCAGTTGATAGGGTCAGAAAAAGAAGAAGAAGAAGAATGGATAATGGAAGTGATTTTGGAAATGTGAATGTGTTAATTGTGTAGTCAAGAACAATGATGATCTTAATACAATTTTGTTTGTAATAAGGAGTTTAATTGTGAGTTCTAGTGTAATATATTAACATTAGCATATCCTTATCTGATTTCCCACAACCTGAGGGCTTCAAAGTAGGCTGATAAGTCTCATGCTCGCCGTCGAGGAATAAAAGTAAGTAGATCTGTTGAGAATAAACCGGGGAACGTAACACCTTTTTATATCTGAGTTTCATCAAATGAGTCTGAAACCTGGAAGATCGTTTATAATAAGCCTGCCATACGTAGGTATAGTCTAGTTTAAACAAATGTCACACACTGCAAGAAAGCAAGAAAGAGTCAGAACAGAGAACATTTCCAGAAACGAATGTAAAAACCTGAGTATCGGCGCATAAGACACACTAGGGCCGCCGCTAGGAGTGTGCGACGCGTGCCACAGCAGAGGGCCTCGTGTTTCGAGATATTTATTGTTATTGACTCTTTTATTTATTCACATTCATTTCTCGTGAAAAATCGATCACATTAGAATAGATAAAATAAAAGAAAGAACGCCTGCATTAGCAATACAGCATAATTTGCAATCAGCTACATAGAAAGGAAACCGAAATTAAAAACGGGGACAGCGAGCCTGCTGCAGTGTTGCCACAATCTGAGGGCCAAATTTCCCTTTCCAAGGGATAAAATTCCCCTTTCTCGCCCAATTTTTCCCATCATCTAAAGAAATCGTGTAATAATAATAATAATAATAACAATAAAAAGTTATGATAATAATTAGTAGCAGTAATAGTTGTAGTATTTTTCCCCTTGACCTCTCCTTGTGTGTGTGTGTATGTGAAAACCTTAAATTTGTTACATCATACATTTCATAAGTTCATTAGTCATCCTTATCGTTGGTAAAATAATACAAAATAGAAATACAAATAGTCATAATAGACTTATATTCAAAGGAGTAGAAATAAGAAGTGACCGGAAAAAATGCGAATACGAAACCGAGACCTAACGTAATCTGTATTAATACTGAGTCCGGTGTCTTCAAATTCCTAATTTTTAAAACATTTTTATTCAATTTACCTCTTCCCTTTAGGCTTAAAATTAGGTTCAATTTTCCCTGCAAAAAGGGAATTTTCCTTCATATGGCAACACTGACCTGCTGTGAAAAGAGAGTACCAGCACTAACACCGTTAAGTTTCTTGTTTGTGGTCGCAACCTTCTAACGATTCCCTGTCATAAACTCTATTGTTCTATTCTTGTGATGCTGCGTTCGGAGCGGCTCACTTGCGAGCCATCACCGGGAAACTGGAATTTCTTCGAACGCTTCAGCTCAGTGATCGCATCCCACGGCCGATTTTCGCCTGCTGCAGACAAATGAGCAACATTGCCGTCGTCCTGGACAGCAAGCTTGGCTGCGCTGTTGTCAAAAGTTTGCAACGGATGACCATATATTTAGGACCCTTTTACAGTTGTTTTTAACAGTATTAGAGATGTTTTAAGCCCACTTTATGCACAGATAAGCTAATCTGTACTGGAGTTACAGTTTCAAAGTGGGATCCGCCTCTATCGCGTAATGGTACCAGTGCTTAAAGCGGAAGCACCAAAACTGCGTTGTGGCAGTTTGGTACCGGATCTGAGTTCCTGCCACAACATTGGAAGTCTATTTTATTTATATAACTTCTTGTTACATTAATTCTTGCAAACAAGAGATGAAGAGGAAAGGGAATGTTCTTGTACTGAATTTATCTGAAGTCTGCGGGCAGTCAGAAGGTGAATGACTATTCACGGTGACAAGACAGGTTTCGTTTATCGCATTTTTCTCTTGGGAGACGTTAATCGCAAAGCTTCGGAAGAGCGATGGATTTCCCAGAAGCTTCTAGGAGGAGAATAATTATTTCCTATTGTTGTCAGTTATGTGCTATGAAATGCCTCTTTTTCTGTAGTTTGTTCATCTGCGGTCTTATAATTTTCCCTTTTGTGTAATATACCAGAGTCCGATAATTTTCTATTCTTTGTTAGAATAGCACATTTAAATGAAAAGGAACATTCTGCTATAATTCAGTTTTCTTACGAAGGAACTGCTACGCCCCTTGGGGGTACGTACTTAAATGTTATTTACCACGGCTACAGATATCTTAATCTCAGGGGGATAGGTTCTTTATTCGAGAATTCCAAATAAGAAAGCGTTTTATAGCCAAGAGGATATAGTAAAATGCGGATCTATGTTCTGATAATGAATACAAAATACAGAGAAAAAAAATATATATAATCGAAAAGGTATTCTTTTCTTGTATCTATTTCTTCTATAGAAAAAAAAACTTCTTCTTCCTTGATTATCGAAAAGGCTTCTTCTTCTTTTATCATCAAAAAGCTTCTTCTTCTTTGATTATCGAAAAGGCATCTTCTTCTTTTATCATCAAAAGGCTTCTTCTTCTTTTAAAAGGCTTCTTCTTCTTTTATTGTCAAAAGGCTTCTTCTTCTTTTAAAGGGCTTCTTCTTCTTTGATTATCGAAAGGCATCTTCTTCTTTTATCAATCTCCTCTATGGTAATAGGAAGGCTTCTCCTTCTTTCATCAATTTCTTCTATTATAAAATATGAAAAGGCTCGTTCTTCTTTCATCAATTTCTTCTATAGGAAATAAAGGCTTCTTCTTCTTTCGTCAATTTCTTCTATGATAAAAATATGTGAATGGCTTCTTCTTTCTTCAATTTCCACTTCTTTTCTTTGGTAAAAGGATAATCTTCTTTTTCTTTCCTCTACCTTTTATGACAATCTCTTTCTTCTATTTACAAAAAATAGTCATCCCCTTTTATTCATCGCTGTTTCTTATTTCCTCTATTCATATCAATTCTTATTTCTTCTTTCAGCAGCAATTCTTATTATCTTCTATATTCCGACGAGATATTCTTATATTCTAGATAAATTCTTCTATTTATTCTTTCCACAGCAAATTCTTATTTCTTCTATTCTTCTTTGCCACTGGAAAAGTCTTATTTCTCTCATTTATCGCAAATATTTCTCTTTACCATATCTCTTCTCAATAATATAGACAAATCATTATGCTGCATTCCTTGTAGAGAATTGAACCAAAGTTATAGAGGATTTTTAGGAGCGTCTAATCTGACAATAGCGCCTCCTCCTAAAACAACAACCAAGGGAAATAACCAGGATCGCTAATAACAAGCGCTGCCGATGGCCCAGTGCGACTAATAAAGAGCGCAACCGTAAAGTGCTTCGGGGCGTCTAATTTGACAACAGCGCCACCGGGGACAAGCAACCAAAACATGGCGACGTTCTCCTCGCCAGAGAATCAAAAGGAGAGATAGATTTCTGAATTCGTTCGCTTACTTAATAACTTTCCTAAACGTTTCATATGCGGCCATATTCTTAATTATTTTAATTTACTATATACAACATTCTATGTATTTCTTTTATAGTATTTCAACTCTTCTTTTATATATTTCTCAATTTACTATAATATATATAATCCCTCTTCTCCGCTCTAAGTTTTTTTATAATTTCCTTTGCTCCTCTTTATATAGCGTGCTGCCATCTCTCGTCGATTCCGAGAAACCATTCCTCCTTGCAACTTTCATTGTGTCATCGAAACTGGCACGTGACAGAACACAACTGTACTGGTATTGTGAACGAAACTCAATAAGACGAGAGCGACAGACATGATACATCTTCTGTTTATCTATTTACTTTGGATGCAATAATAATAATAATAAGGAGAAGAAGAACAATAACAATTGGTCGAATTGATTTATAAAGCGAAGTAAAATGAATGAAATCAAACGATTGTTATTTTAATATTAATTTTTATTATTATTATTATTATTAGTAGTAGTAGTAGTAGTAGTCGTGTGCATTCATTTGTGGCATTAATGCTATTAAATGATACAACTTTATACACTACCCGAGATCCAGGGAAGGGGCCATGCCCATCCTCCAACAGTCGGGCTCCAACTGCGAGACGGCATGGGTTCGAGTCCGCCTGGGTTCAGTCTCTGGGTTTTCGGCCTGTGAATGGGACCGGTGGTAATCCACCACCGTAAGGAAATTGGGGAGCTACGAAGGAGTAGCGTAACCCGGTCTCGGAAATCTCCTATAACGTCACTCCATTCCTGGTTGAAGATCTCCACACCTCTAGGTAGGATTGTGGTAGGGAGACTGGCAGTCGGGAGATCGGCCAAGGCCCTTCAAGGGCTGTCGAGTCATGGGTTATTACTATTATTATTATAACCTATAAAAATTACGAAAATAACATTGAAATATCATGTAACACATGCCTAAAGACATATAATATTTCAAAATAAAACCATAAATTGGAGAAAAGTGGAGGATAGAAAGTTGGGAGGGGGTGGCAGAGTGGAAAGTAGATGGCGCAAGAAATCAACCTTGCCCGAGTAAAAATTTTATCTTGAGCCACCCCCGATAATCATTGCTAACACGTATCATTTAATTTACAAACACATATTTTTCTAAACATCGTGTGTGTTCAGTGGTCCTGACACTACGACGAAAAGGGGTTCTGGGTTCGATTCCCAGCTTTGGCATAGGTGTTCTGTGTGTTCCATCACGTCAATTTCATATCATCGCTCATCCTCATCGTCGCGATTAGACAAACTTGGAAGAAAAGCAAATAAAAAAACAATTCAAAGAACTTCACAGGATTTCTGATCTTCTCTTTGTTAAACATTTTCGGATGTACCTCCTCCTCCTCTAAAAAATCCTGGGTATAGCAACACAAACAAAATAAAGATAAAAAACGAATGTAAGACTAATGTAAGTATGAAATTTGATTGACCATTATTAATAGAATTAAAATCTAACACTTAATAAAACATTTAGACTAGAATAGCCTCCCTCTACACACACACACACACACACACACACACGCCCGCCCTTGTTTTGTACCCACCAATACAATAAAACAGTGAGATGGAATGAGGTTTTTCTTTACCGACTGAACATTTATCAAAG
Source organism: Lepisma saccharinum (assembly GCF_977018435.1). Lineage (NCBI taxonomy): Eukaryota > Metazoa > Arthropoda > Insecta > Zygentoma > Lepismatidae > Lepisma > Lepisma saccharinum. The sequence goes on from NC_139240.1 coordinate 52,647,658, forward strand.
CTTTTGTCCGCCTAATCCACTCTACCTATCCCCTCCATGTTCAAGTAAGATGAACAGGTAACGTGTTTTTGAGCAGGCTGTTGGAGGTTCCATAGCAATAGTTTATTAAGGAATTCTCCCGAGAAATCAATACGTCTGGCAACACTGACGTGGCCGCGCAGTCCTTTCGCCCACCCGCCAGCGCGATGAGGTTCTGCGCAGGTCTCTTTCCTTGTGGTTCGTCTATAGTCGTGAGCCACGGGTTATTATGTTACGTATCACCTATACTAAATATTCGAATAACGTTTCTTGAAAAATATATTTTCAAGTTGTAATATCTGTATATAATTAAACAATAATTTTGTAATGTTTCACACAAAAAATGTACATAACGACTGTATTCTTTCTACTGTTATTAACAAAAAGCATTTTCTTACACGTTTATCTCCTGACTTCTACCAGCAAGAATTCTTCTGAATGAATATCAACCAGATCATCACAGTTATCTGGAGGTTTCAGACTGAAGCGACAAGCGACATGGTGATTTCACACCGAAGCGATAAGTAACACGTCCAGCTTGTCGCTTTGTTTTAAAAGCTCCTTCCGTCTTCTAGAAAATTGTCACACTTTGAGCACGCCATTGCAGTGCAGCTTCTTGTATTTCCGGACAAACAAACTTTAGTTTTCCGTGCGTGAAAAATGCTGAAGCAGTATCAACCTCGCTGAACGCAATACGAACTGTATGTTCTCCGTGTATTTCATGGAACTAGGCGTGCGCATTTTGTTTCTACGTATGTCCCATTTCCCTTGCTTTAAGAAATACACATAAGTTTGATTTTTACCGAACTAAGGCAGTGAGGATATAGAAAAGTTAACATCTTTACCATTTTTCACAGATTGACTCACAGAGGATGCTTCAATAGCAGTGTTGGTGATGTGCGTGCATCTTCATCAGCCTATTTCATCCTTCACTATTTCGATGAGCACCTCCCCCCACCCCACCTTGTTCCTCTCATTTGAATTAAACGTGCTTTGACTGGTTATCGCAGGCATAGTTTCGTCAAATTTGAACTCTCTAGAAGGGAATATTAGTCGACGAACAAGTTCAGCAGCTTTGGAAATTTTTTCTGTCACATTCGCACGGTATCCATCAAAGACGATGATGTTATTTTTCTTGCAGTGTTTCTTTTCGTACTTAATGCACCTATCTAGAATGGTATCAAACATTTCTCGCTGTTAACAAGCAACTCTGTGAATCAAAAATTCTCCATTCATGATGTAAATACTCTATGTGATCAAAAGTATCCGGACACACCGCGAAACTTGTGTTTATCATAGAGGGCGACACAGTACTGCCATCTACCGCATGGAACACATAGTCAGCTAACTCAGTAGTCTGCAGACAGTGTGAGACAGCAGTATGGGATGGTCTGAGGAACTCTCAGACTTTCAACGTGGTCAGTTGGTTGGGTGCCACTTGTGTAGGAAGTCTGTGTGTGAGATTTCCACCCTCCTAAACATCCCTCTGTCCACTGTTTCCAATGTTATAGTGAAGGAATGTGTACAACCCAAACGCGTGCAGGCCAAAATCCCACGTTGACCTCCGGAGACCATCGAGTGTTGAAGAGGGTCGTACAGCATTATCGTCAATCATCCATCGCCACCATCACGCAGGAATTCCGAACTGCATCAGGATCTACTCCGCACCATTTCTGTTTGGAGCAAGGTGCGGCAACTTGGTTTCCATGGCCGAGCAGCTGCCCATAAGTCAAACATCACACAGACAAATGCCAAACGCTGCCTCGTGTGGAGCAAGGAGCTTCGAAACTGGACCATAGAACAGTGGAAAACCGTTGTGTGGAGTGATGAATCACACACAGTACACAATGTGTCGATCTCATTTTGGCGCTCTGCGAGGAATTGGTGGCCATTCCTCAGGAAACCTTCCGGCACTTGATTGAAAGTATGCCTGTGAGAGTGAACGCTGTCATCAAGGCTAAGGGTGGGCCAACACTGTATTGACTGCCAGTGTTCCCGATGGAGGGTTGCCCAAACTTCCACTTTATTTTCAGGTGGGTGTCCGGATACTTCTGATCACATAGAGTAGCTTCCCCAACTTCTGTACTTTCTAAGAGTGCGGTAACAAACGATCATAAAGAAAGGGCTTCTTGGTTATCCGCATCTCTACCTCATCACTGAGAACGGGCAGGAGAATTTACTTCCTTATCCCTTGTTACTCCTATATGATTCAATACCGTCAAAATCAGGGAATGGTGGTTGAGATGAAAATCACAGACAAAGAACTGGAAGTCTAGCTTATCCATTGACATACAAGACTTTCGTGCATCGACATGCTGCTCTCCTATTGTATCTGTCTGCAAACTAGTAGACATGCCAAAAATCCACTTCGTTAGCACTGAGTCAGTCACTCTGCAATCCCAGACAACTCTTCATGGAGCGCTTCACGATCTGTTCAGTCGTCATATCTGACCAGATAACTTTTTCATCGTTTTATTGTGAAATAACCATTTCGGACAAAGTCAAGATAGCCAAGCATATCCTAAAACATAGTTGACGCTGAATATTTCCTATATACTACTGTGTGCAATGATAAAACCAGTTGAACCCATAAATGGCATTCTGTAAGAAAGAACATAATGTAATAATTCCAGTTTTATAGAAGGGAAATACTACAAAACATCATGCAAAGGACGTTTCCATGAGTTTCGGTCTTGCAAAACGGGGTGGGGAAAAAAGGTGAAATTTCTCGCTCCTCTAGCACATAAACGGCACATCCTAGAAGAAAAACATACAGAACATTTTTTGTAGTAAATTGTATGTAGATTAATTTTTGTCATAACCTATTTTGCTGTAGAATGCTTTTCAAAATAGATATTTGCAAAAAAATGATTTTGGGCGCCATTTTTCAAAGATGGCGGCCAAAGCAGGGGTGGTAGAGGGGTGCAAAATTAATATGTTGGTAAGAACACTATTACGAAATTTGATCAAACTTTCTCGGATTTTTTCCTTATTGGATCCCCTTGTTGACTGGCCTAATACGGAAGTTGGACCCTATTGAAATTTATCGGGGGACTGGCTGTGAGTCAGTGCGTGCGGTTTTGCCACGCTCCACGTACACCTCTACTTCGTCAAATGAAAATCTTTATAAAATCGGTTTCGCAGTGTGAATTGACAATGATTATGGATTTTAAAAATGCTAAGAGCTTCATAACAAGACCAATATTGTATTTGTAGGACAATCTAATACCTAGAAAAAGTTGTTTTGCAAAATTGATAATGTGTTATTTTACACATTTTAAAAAATTGAAAATTAAAAATTATGTTTTAAATCCTTTCTGCCTGCACCATACGAGAATTTCATCATGATCGGACAATCCTGATTTTTTGATTTAAAGCATTTCAAAGTAAGCGAGCGTTTGCCAAAAAAAGAAGTTATTTTTTGTTCTCACGACGATAAAAATTAAAAACTCGTAAGAAAATTTAGGTTAGCATATAGAGTAACACAGAAATGAATAAGCTAAATTTTGGTGTGACTTTTTTTTTGTAGGTCTACTGGTTAATTTTAAATTGGAGTATAAACTCGAGTATCTATAGTTTTTAATGAGACAGTAGTTCTTGGTGTTTTTGTTCTTTCTATATATATGTGCTGTTTGCAAGAATGAGAGCATTTTTAGAGCCTTAATATATTATTGTCCATAAGTGTTTAATTGAGTGCATAAACTACAAACATTTCTTTTTATATATTTCAGGTGCGGGCAAAAAAGGTAAAATCGCCAAGCGGGAAGCTTCCGAGAAGGCGCTAGAGATCTTGATTGGGTGTTTTAAGTCGTAAGGTACGTATTATTTCATAACTTTTAAAAGTAAGGTACCTGTACCCAATATGGCCTACCTAAGATTTGCGATTGTTTCTAGTGGTGTACAAAGTCAGAAAGGTAAAACTAGCGGCAAGATTCAAAAGAGGGAACATTTCTGGGCGTTTACTGAAAATTGGAGACAATTCCAAGCAACAACGTGAGTACAGGGAAGATGTTAATAAAAAGTTACATACGAGGTGTGGCTAGAAGAAAACCGGACTGTTGCTACAAAATCTTTTATTGGTTATTTTGTACAATATGAACATTATCCCTTTCAAAGTACTCCCCTGCACTATCGATACACCGCTCCATACGAATCTTCCATTGCTGGAGACAGTGCTGGAAATCATATTCCGAAACCATGTCCATGACCTCCGTCGCTTTTGTTTTCATACATTCTACGGTCTTAAATCTGGTTCCTTTCAGTGCTGATTTGACCATTGGGAATAAAAAAAAGTCGCATGGAGCGAGATCCGGCGAATAGGATGGATGTTCTAACACTGGGATCCCATACTTGGCCAATAAAGCCTTGACTGACAATGCCGTGTGGGCAGAAACATTGTCCTGATGAAGAATTCATGACTTGCTTTTCCAGAAATCAGGTCGTCGTCTTCTAACTCGCCCACGAAGGGTCGTCAGCATCGTAATGAAATATTGTTGGTTGACAGTTTGACCTTCGGGTACACAATTCGAATCAATTCACCGACATTTGCAATGTTTGATTCAGTTTTTGACGTGCAAGACCGTCCAGGACGCTTGTCCTTTGCAATCACTTCTCGTCCTCTCTAAACCATTGAAACCACTCAAATACTTGAGTGGGTGATAAGCACACATCTCCGCACACTTCCTTCAACAAACCACAAGTTTCTGTGGCGGATTTTTCCGAGTTTGATAAGAAACTTCAGATTGATACGCTGTTCCACTTTCACACTTAATTTCTTTTCCGACGGAGCACAGGTGTACGGTTCACTTCGTCCACAAACTACAGAAGAACTGAGCGCCGCGCACCCTGGGCAATCACACAGCCGGTAGGCAAGATATCACGTTATACACCCATGCACCGCTTATCCTCGACGCGCTTGCCGTTTATCGACAGCAACATCAATCCGGTTTTCTTTCTAGCCACACCTCGTATGTACCCAAAGTGGCCTACCCGTATATTTTGTTTTTCTCATCAAAATATGCAACAGAAATTCTAAAGAAAGTACACCTATGTTGTATTTAGAGGTAGATAAGTATATTGATACACTTGCATTTTATGAAATATGAGATTTCGACAAAGAAATAACATTGTTTACAAACCAATAAACAAGGGAGTAACATGTCACAATTGGTTAGCAGAAGACTATGGATTACACATCACAGTCTGAGCAAATGGAAAGTCCTTTATCATCCTTAGTAAGTTCCACACACACTACGTGAACATGAGATTATCAAATGCCACATTTGCGCATGCTGTTACGATATAGATATATTCCTATGTAGGCCATATTGAGTACACCTTACACAGTGTTATTTCTTCCTTCGTTATAAACAGCACATTAGATTAAAGTTTAAACTAAGTAAATTACTGTAAAGTACAATTTATGAGCTATCGTAATATGCACTATACTGATCGCAGCTCCAACTGGCGGTTGACCTTGATGGCTATTCCTGGCGCGTCCTGTCCCCCAACCATTTTCGGGGGCGTGTGGTCCGATGGGAGTCGACAAACTTAGTTGTGAAGTAAATGCTGAAGGGATCACATCGCTCTCCCGAACCAACGTTGCCAAGCGTGCTTTTGTTTTTGCCATTTGTCTTTATATGGCTGTGTGTCCGCCTGCATTCCGACCTGTGGGTGTTCCTTCCATAAACTACATCGTTCAGGACCACGTGACCATCAACCCCTGCTGGTGCCGACAAGACTCTCTCTCTCTTTACAGTACATTTGGCAACATGCGGGGGACCCAACGCTCATTTGTTTCGTCCCGCGAACAGCGCTCGGTAGCTTGTGACTCGAAAATGCCCGATCTTAGTCGAAGAAAATTCAACTGACCGCTGATTCGCTGCGTTCAGTATAGAGATATAAACCCCTATCACTACGAAGATGTAGTACGTGATAACTTGACTATGCAATCTAAGATCACATAGAACCCAATCACGAGGTCCAGATAATTCCGCTTCTTTTCTTTAAGGTACTGGACTATAGTTCCAGCCAACAGGCTCAATCACTTCATTCGGACAGTCTAAATGAATTACTAACTAACTTGTTGAATTTACCTTGTAACTACTGGGAAACAGCAAATAGGCCATTTTGGTACCTAATATAATTCCACAAGAGATTCCACATAAGCCATGACAACTATTTTATTCCACGATAACTTGGATCAGAAAAGCAATGCCAAATAGGCTAAAATCATGATCTACCGTTTTTCAGAGCTGAAGCAGAGAAATAAAAGCTTTAAAACATCCTTCAGGCCATACTTTCCTATAGTCTACAAGATCTGGAGACGAAATACAAGTCGCTCATGGCGTCTACCAATGACGTGGTAGGTGCCTAATACCGCCAACCTGACCATCTCATGTACTATTGTGCAAAAGAAAGTGAAGTTCAATGGTTGCCGTGACTTATGTGGTAGCCCTCGTATATATTGCCATTCAATTTTGGGTGGTTAAGTAATTTAGAGCTAGAGGTCCAAGGACCTGTAGAGAGGGGTAAGTTAAAGGTACTAAAGCCTAGCGCTCCATTCAAAGCCTCGTTGTATCTTTAAAGTGCCAAAATATGCGACAATATTGTGAATTGAAAAGGGAGATGCAAATACGATCAATATTGAGAGGAGGGTTGCTGATTTTTCTTCAATGAAAGTACTAAAAATTCAGTTGGAATTAATCTTAGAATGATTCGTAATACATAGCTTATAACCAGGGTTGTTAAAGGTCCAGGAATTTTAAATAAATTCAATTCCGGTCCAGGACAGAAAATCAGTAAGCGTAAATGTGTTCTGGACCGTAAATAACCTTTTTATCTGTAAAGTATTTCGATTCGGTCCAGGAACCTTTCTATGAGATCAATTTAAATACGGTCCAGGAACCTTTTTTCCAGATCAATTTAAATTCGGTCCAGGAACATTTTTCAATGAAACAATACGCAACTTGGACCGAATTTAATTGTGCGAGAAAAAAGGTTCCGGTCCTGCAGCGGAACCCAATAGAATCTATTAGAATTTGTGGGTGGTTCCTGAACCTGTAACAACCCTGTATATAACGATGTTATTTATTGAATCAGAGTTGAGCAGGCCCCGTGGCGGAGTGGTTAGCACATCGCGCTACGACGCCAGGGGTCCCGGGTTCGTATCCAGGGCTGGGCATGAATGTTTGCGAGTGTCCATGTATCAATTTCATCTGATCATCCCTCATCCACACTACAAATCCAATCAGAGTTGTTACCACAATATTTGAGTTGTATCTGAATATTCTTAAATATGCTAAACTTGAATCAGATATGCTAACTACGAGCATTCAAAACATGACCATCTTAAATTCCAATGCACAAATTTTTACTGGTGGATAATTGTGCAGTTGAGAGTTGCAAACATTTGTTGATTTGTGGCTTTGATTAGATTCTTATTACTATTTCACAAAAAGTTCTGTGAGGTTTTTTTTTTCATATTTAATGGGATCATCTGGACCAAGTATTCTTGAGGTTAAAAGGAACTGAAGTTGTGACAAAGGAAAAGGGGTTCAAAAAAATGTTAGTGTAAAAGAGCTTGGTTGATCATAGTACTTTCTGAGGAAAACAAAATGTTCAAGTTTTCTTTCACAACATGCTCGTGCATTTCAGTACAGCAAGGCCAGCAGTGCTAGATCACAGCATTAAGGTTACAAAATTACTTCTTAACTTTTAGTTGTTCATTATTTCATACCGGTTAACTCAATAGAACCAACCTGTAAACCTCCAAGATTCGTCCTTTTCCGATATGGGACCTTCCGCACCCTCTCGTGGCGTATTGACAAAATATCTGCCCTGCAACACATCACCCTGGCCTGCTTGTAGTCATGCTAGCAAGAGTCCAAAGAGAAACAGGCGACCCTGAATCAGCCAATGGGAGACTCTTTTATGTGGCGGGAAACTTTATATTCCTATCGATAACTTGGTAAGGGATGAAGGAAAGTCGAGGTGCCATCGGTGGAGTCGACTGATGTCCTCAGTGTTGCGAACTGCACGGTTAAGTGTCCATGCCAGCCAGTGTTGTAGCATATCAACCAAGCAAGTTACAATTTTAATATTTTTAAGTAAACTATAAAGTTCCAAAGCACAGCTGAAACACAAAAATATGATTGCTGACATATTCCATGTGAAGATAAATGTTTCAGAGCGTTCGGTCTATTAAGACATCTAGCACGTCCATAGATACATCCGCCAAATAGAGTGGGTAAGACTCGCTGGCCGTGGTCACGTTTTTCCCTTTGGCTCAAGATATGGCCTCCCTTGTCAACAGACCTCCTCTCCTCGGCGTGTCTTCATTCAACTGTTTCCATCATTCCCCTTAGCCTCAGGATATGGCCTCCCATATTCACAGACCTCCCCTCTCCTTGGCCTGTCTTCCTTCAACTGTTTATATCATTCCTTTTAGCCTTAGTATATGGCCTCCTTTATCCACAGACTTCCTTTCTCTTTGGCGTGTCTTCCTTCAACTATTTCCATCATTCCATTTAGCCTCAGGATATGGCCTCCCATATTCACAGACCTCCTCTTTCTTTGGCGTGTCTTCCTTCAATTGTTTCCATCATTCCCTTTAGCCTCAGGATATGGCCTCCCATATCCACAGACCTCCTCTCTCTTTGGCCTGTCTTCCTTCAACTGTTTCCATCATTCTTTTGAGCCTTAAGATATGGCTTAGCAGTCTGTATCGTCGCTGAACGACCGATGTCCACTGCCACCTCTGGTGCTGCATGGGTGTCTCAAGACACTGGCCTATGCAAGATTTTTTATTTAGGGATGGGATGCAACTGTATCTGTACTGTACTGGAACTGTAACTGGATGTAGCTTCTCACTCTATTAAATTGTACTCGAAGAGATAAATGGCAACGTGAGGTCATTATCATATAGGTTTGTGTTCACATCTCTCCTTCTTTTGAATTCTTACCTTACTTTCATTTGAAATTCTCAAAATTTCGGGAGGGTCCTAGCTCCACCAGTTCCCCCCTGCGTACTGCAGTTGCCTCAAGATATGTTTGTGCCGACGTGGGTGTCCGAGCACGTAAATAGTCGACTTTTGAACTCGTCACCGAAGTTCCCGTGTTTGAATTCCAGCCTTGGTGCAAATGTACTTCGTGGACGTCGCTTCAGAACCTTGATCTATACTCTATCCTGGGAAACTGTGGAGCAGGGCCGCTCATAACAAGAGAGAAGGGGAGAAAACGAGTGGGCGTTGCGAATGTGTACATGCTGATGTTAACTGCTGGTATTTTCGGGAGCGTTTTCCCCTCCATGCACTCACTTACCCTCTCGCGTGTTCATTGCGCAGAGATTTGCTTTCGTTCGCTCGCTCCATATATTCCCGGGACAGAATATAATCATTTTTCAGGAAGGTCTCTCGAAGCTCCATAGAAGTGATGGCAGAATCCAGTAGTGGGTCGCGTCCCAGAGGTTCAGAAACACTGGTCTACACCCTGTCCCGGTTATCTCTAGAGCAAGGCCGCGCATAAGAGTAAAGAGGGAGAGAAACCGAGTGTGCGGAGCAAATGTTTACACGCTGCTGCAACAAAGGCTGATAACTGCAGTCGCTTTCCCCCCTCCACGCAATCCCATTCCCTCTCACGTGTTCATTGGTGGAGTCATCTTGCGTCACCACTTGCGCAGAGACTTGTTTTCGTTCGCTTGCTCCTGAGATAAACGAAACAGGGTATAGACGCCAGCGAAGGGAACTTCTTTGACATGAACAAAATTAATAAAATTACATGAATAATATAAATGCAGAATTTGTGTGATAGAAGTTGATTATTTTTCTTCTCTTTTCAGATGTTCCGGTGAGGCGATTTCGTTTTAGTGGTTCTGCTGTATTGGCACTTTACCTTTTCGAAGTGTTCAAAACAAAAAAAACCACTGATTTATCTCCGTTCTTGTAAAAGAGGAATTAGTTTCATGGGTTTCCGTAATAAAAGTTAATATTGAAATATAAAATGTTTGACGACGAAAAAGGAAGGAACAAAATTTGTTGCGGATGAAGTGAGCAATGGTCAAATATTGGTAACTCCCACCAGAATGCTAAGGTAAACCATGTTTGGGTATATAGCAAAAGTTCAAATACCTATAGCTCCTACCCAGTCTTACGGCGGGCGACCTACATGCTGGCAAGGGAAGTGAGGAGCGGGGTGAGTTCGCATACTTACCAGACAACAGCCATAGCGCCGAGAGTTATGACGTCGCGGGAGGATGTGCTGCGCGCACCTCGTTCTACAGGTCGCTTCCCCGCTCCCCACTTACCTTGCCAGCACGTAGACCGTCTGCCATTAGACTGGACAAGCGCTATAGTCAGCTGTGCGATCATGCACAACAATGGAGTTGGTCTTCAAGTGTTCTATACGGTGTACGCATTTAGAAGGAACATCCAATACGCAGCAAATGCTATTGCGCTGTTGCCGCACTAACTGCTAGCGGAAGGGAAATACAGAAAATTCGCTGTGTCGATCAACTATTTTCTTTATAATGCATACACAATGAGTACAGTGAAATATTGTAGTGAATATTTCAAAACAGGCTTATAATAGTATCATATCACTGCAGCATATTAGAACTCAAACTGACTCAGGTCTCGGGTTCGATACCCTGTGGAGGCACAAAGTGGTTCGGATCCCACTTTAAACTGTAGGTCCAGTGTATATTGAGACACTTTACAAACGTGACATCATTACCCTCACACACGAGAATTCACTTCTAGAACCTGCACAGCGTGGCAACAGCGGATGCAATAGAGTTTGTCCAATTTCTATTGGTCCCTTCCTAGGCAGCAGTTTTGGGATTGGCTGTCGAGCGAATATTCTGAAGTGACAAATCAATAGCTGTATCAAATATATAACCATAATCAGAGATTTATCCAAAATTTACCATGTAAGGTTGTATTTAGAGGTGCATAAGGGTACATTTAGTAAAATAGACTAAAATTTAGCCTTTAGAGGGTGTGTGGATAAATCATTGACTTCACCAGCGGTTCCCAAACTGTACGCCGCCGCGCCATGGCTGGCTTATAGAGGTGCCACGAAATGTTCCGATATTTTCACTGAAATTACACTTACTTGTTGGTCAATGATGTGATTGTTCCAAATATGTGCTTTAGCACTTTTTACACATAAACTGTATCTGAATTTGAAATGTGTGTTTATTTTTTTAACTTAAGGCAAGCAACCTAAACACAGCAATTGAGCATTGCAAATGTTATATAGGCCTACATTCTGACTTGGGCGCCGCGGAAAAACATTGAAACACTAAGGGAGCCGTGAAACGATAAAGTTTGGGGAACTGTGGATTACCTATGTTCTCTTTTTAACTCCCTTGGTATTAAACAGTGAGTGGCTTCAGTCGAAGGAATAAGCCACCTTTTGGTGTAGACAGGAAGTTCCGCTTGTCCAAAACCATTGGGATCATAGTGTCTTTGCAGACATGCACCTCACATTGGGTCAAAATGCTCGCCAAACCGATTTTCGTCTGCATCAAGGCGAAGCGATTTCCTGAACGAAAGAAAATATTTTAGATATATAAAACAGTGACTTATGTACATCATACATCAAACACAAATAGTACATTCGGTACAATAGTAGCTAATCACTTCAACACATCTAAAACCATCAAGTGCTTTCTGCATACTGATCTTACTTTCAAACTTGTATGTGTCCACGAAAGGTCAACGTCAAAGTCAACGTCATGCTCAGATAGGCTAATTGCGACTTCATGTGCAGTTTAACGTTGCTTTTCCTGTAGTTTCTTGTTCTTACAAGCACATAAACACATTTTTGGATGTCATATTTCAGTAGAACACAGCTCCCTTTATCAGACATTTGTCTTTAGTTTGATTTATGTTACTGTTGTAAAGCTTCGTTCATTACAGAAGAACACTGGAAGAAATTATATAACAATGATAATATAGATTCAGTATGAAACTCTTATATTCACAAGTGAGTGAAGCCACCGCCATTGAAATTTAATCCAACAGAAAAGGTTATGAATATTTGTTGTTTTGGGATAAAAATTAAATTTTGATAAGATCTTCATAAAGAAACAGATTCCTTACTTCAGAGTTGAATCGTAATGTTCCAACAATTTAACACTGATAAGATTCATTGTATTACTGGATCCTATTAAAGTGAATCAAACCAGCAATGAATGTGAAGGGAATGTTGTTTTACGTGAACGTTATATCAAAAAGTACGTTTAAATGTTTGTAAGAACAGTAAACTACAAGAACAATAATTCTGCTAACAATTAATACACACAAGAAAATATTAATTTTACTTGATTTCTTGTTGTCGGGGCTCGAACCCTCAACCCTTGTTGAAATCGCTGTCTCGTGATGAGATATTTTTGTATTTTTACTTGTCATTGTCATTTTACGCTTATTTTGACTGACGGTGCTGGTTTGAACTTATTGTCTTATATAGTTTTGCCCTTCTACAGTGTCTCTCAAAAGTTTTAGGACAACGACATTTTAAACTAGGCAACCCAATTTACACAAGGCGTTGGTGGGTTGCGTGTAGGGTTAGGCTTAATTCCAGGGTTGCCACATGCACAATAGATATTTATGAAATACGCGAATGAAATAAATCTAAGTATTATTGTATACAACCAGAAAAAAATATCAGTAAATGAGAAATACTTTCTGAAAGAAAGAAAATCGATTTTCTAGTACTTCATTGCTGATGAGTCTACACCAACAAAAGAGGAGAGAGGAAACGGAAGGGGACAAAATAGAGGAGAACAGAGAAAGGGGAAGAGGAAAAGTAAAGGAGGAAAGAAAATACAGGACAGAAGTGGATAGGAGAAGTAATGAGGAGAAAGGAAAAACATGCGAGGAGAGATGAAGAAAATGGAGCAAGAGGAGATAAGAGGAGGAAAACGAGGTGAGAGAAGAGGAGAAGAGGAGTTTGGAGAATAGAGGAGAGGAGGAGACGAGAAGAGGGGAGTGGAGAGTAGAGTAAAAGAGAAGAACGAAAAGAAGAGAAGAAGAGTGCAGTGGAATCTGAAATCGAAGACAGGAGAGGAGATAGGAGAAGTGGAGAAGAGTGTGATGGAAACAAGATGCGAGGAAAGTAGGGAAAGCGATATGAGATAAAAGCAGAGGAGAAGGAGGGGTGAGAAGACGGAGAAGCTGGGAAAGACTAAATATCTTGGGAGTCTAAGAAAGTATTGACACCCTATTAAATTAATATTCTTGAAAGCCTGTAAAGAAATTAATGTAAAAATTGTCTTGCTCTCTTCGCTCACAATTCTATGTTGCGATCATGGGTGTTTGGCGCCTTACTGACGTGAATGTGAAGTTTTATACTATGGCTGCATTGCAAGACGTAAGTGACATTCTCGATATTCATAAATAGCATCACTTCTTAGAATATAATGCTTAGTGTTAGTATGCTGCTTAATTTAAGGCAGGTGCATCATTTGGAACAAAAGTATATCGAATGCGCATTTCTAATTTCTTTTCACATGAAGATTTTACTTTAACAAGTTGAATTTGCACTGAAGATAAATTTACATAATTATTGTTATGAGTTCTATAATAATTATATTTACCCCAAGAAAACGGGGTAGTTCTTTGAAAAAGGAACCGTATTATATTATCGCCCTGAGCTTAAGAATTACTAGCTAGGGTTCTGTAATGTCTCGTGAAACAATACATGAATCGGTCATATGACTGGAGCATGTTATTTGGGTTGCCAAAGTTGAATTTTCTATTTGTATCTTAAGTTGTGTAACAATTCGTGTTAAATACTCAAATTGTGAGTTTTATAAACCCACTCACAAACACAATTTATATGCATATTTACATAATTTACTACATTTAACCAATCAGTGTGCTAGCTTTAAGTTTCTTCGAAAATCGAACAATTAAAAAATATGGACAGTTTATCATGGTATTTAATTCAAATATACATCAATTACGTATTCATCCAAACTATTTTTGGGGATTATGATGAACGATTTTAGGGGCGGTCTTGAGTGATGGACACCCCTGTTTTGGGAGGAGGGGCAGATCAAGTATAGTGTTCAGTAAAACTAAGAAGAAGCTATTTTGGTAGACACGCTGTCATACTTTAAGGGGCATACGATATGGTTTGAGGGCGCGAATGATATGATTTGGGGGGGATGCAATTATTCCACAATCTTTCCATTTTTGGAGCTCAGCCTCCAGTTTTCTCTTTTTGCCACTGGAATCGTGTGTTTGACTCACTGGAACGTTACTCGACAGATGAATGTCACAAACTAAGCCTTTAACGGTGTCAAGCCTCTCTGAAAAAACCTTACTATGTGTCATAAATAGCTTAAATAATTCCGCTCTTTGTTCCTTAGTCAATAATTTGCTGGAGTCAATCTTTTGCTTGCCTTGAACTCTGGCGCTCTTCCTATGTTATTTAGTGGCTAGGCTGACACAATTTGTACAGAAATGCATTCTCCTATTATTAAAATTTGCAGTCAAAACTAAACTCAGAACTTACTTTTTAAGAATTGATTGAATTGTTTTATTTTATTTCGCTTTTCTGGCACTTTTGACTAATTACAAATTCGGGGATGAATGGCGGTAAGACGAAATGGATGAAGGGACGATTACAAACACACGTGGGCATCACATAACAAATTTCTCACTCGGGATTATACTGGCTGTGAGTCCAGACGCCAGAGCCTCGTTAGTCAGCAAGATACGGTTTAAGGTGTACTATGTGGAAGAGGAATTGACATTTACCAGCGACCTCTTGGTTAAAATATACTCTGTCGCCCATTTGTGGGACCCCCTACCGCTCCCTCTACTTAGATTAATCTAATTCAAACAATGCCAACGAAAACTTACCGATGCACATACGAGGTCCGTCCCCGAATGGCATGTACGTGTAGTTTGGTCTTTTCCTCTTGTTCTCTTCCAGGAAACGCTCTGGAATGAACTTCTCGGGTTCTGGGTAGTACTTGGGGTCGTGATGGATACCTTTCACAGGGATGTACACAGGAAATTCCTTCGGGATGACAACTTTGCTTCCAGGGATTGTGTAGTCTTTAGTACATTTCCTGTCGAGGAACCCCAAAGCAGGATACTTCCTAAGAGTTTCTGTGGGGAAAATGGCGGGAAAGTTAGACCGCAAGTTTAGACACATATGTTTACATTGAAAAGATATCTGTCGATCTCCAAGTACCGTTCCACCACAGGACACCATTTCATTCTTAGCTCATCATATAGTGCAGTCAAATAGGAAAAATAAAGGAACTTATCCACAACAAGCTAACATTTTGTGCATAGTTTCTTTATAACATTAATAATAACATATCAAAAGTCCTCGGCGATCGCTTCTCCGCTAAGGATGCCATATTTAAAAATGGCGGACAAATTGAAGTTTTCACGAAATAAAGGAACTCATTATCAACAAGCTGAAAGGAGAGTGAAATATAGGACTTACTAAAGCAAGAAGCTACAGAGCGATCTATCTATTTCAACGGTAGGCTATGTTAAAGGAAAAGTTCTCTTCGAAGGCGTTTGGCGACTAGTGGAAAAAATAATAAAATTGAATTTACTACTGGTGCCAGTAGTACGGTTTATTCCCCCAAATAATTATGAAGTTGAAATGTCTATATAGAGAGAAATGTTAGAAATTACAAATTATTTTCATTATCTCATTCAATTATTATACTTGTTGTCGTGATTTATCTAAAAAAGATACAACAGAGTTAATAAATACGGTGCAGAAACAGGTAGGCAAGGTGCAGTAAACTGTGTGGTAGGGACATAGGAGAGAAACTGGAATAAAATAGCAATAAAGAATCACTAATAAATACATATCATGAAGGAGAACAAGTCAGAATTGTGTAAAAGGTATTAGGCACAGGAATATGGAGGAAACACTATTGAAATTATGCTGAAGATCTTAAACTCTGGGCACACGGAACAGGTCTGCATCGGCCCTGAACTGAACAGATGCGCGCGCAGCACGAATTCAACGTCACTGCGCAACGTCAACTTCCAGAAACCGAACTAACAGCCGAACGATCCAGAATATGCCCGAGCGATTCCGAATATGCACGAACGATTCCGAATAGGCACGACAGCAACCGAAACCCATCCAAACGTTCGGAATCGCTCGGAAAAAGTGCGCACACGGGACCAAAACGGTTCTGCTCCCGAATCTTTCTGTTCAGATCAGGTCGGCAACTTCGTTACACTCTTTTCATTTCATACGCACCACTGATAACAAGATCCAAATACTTCATCTCCTGTATTGCATCGTAACTTATCTTCCCTCCCTTCGCCTCGAGGACAGAGGTTATTTCTTTGCGAAGTCGAACCTGGACCTCTGGATTCAAGGACAACTCATAGAGAGAGAAGCACATTGTAGAGGCAGATGTTTCAAAACCCGCAAAGAAAAACGTCATAGCATGGGCAAAAATATCCTCGTCGTCTATCTTCAAGTTATCTGAAAATAAGTGAAGTTTAATATTAGTACTACGTATTTGCTAAAACTGACAGTTAACAGGAGAACGTTTCTACTTCGATAAAATATTATTCACTTTGACAATAATGTGCATGCAAATGCCAGCAGTAAATAAGCATTGTGTGACAACTAACAACATAATAATTTCCACCTCATACTTACAGTATTAAGTAAAAGTTTAGTGAAAAAGCAATAACAGTTGGTAAATGTCTGTTATATCGGAGACACATTTCTTCATTTTTACAGAAGAAACTACTTACGAAAATGAGTTTCTGTAGCATTTTGAAAGTCGTGGAGGTATTTTCTCACAGTAGAATGCTGCACAACAAGAAATAAGCACTTTTGATATAATAAACTTGCATTTTGTGCAAAGCGAAAACATTAAGACGTTGTTTCCGTTATGTACCTGCAGATGGCGCGAGCGTCGAAAGTCACGTGTTCTCGCCAGTGTTTAAAAACGTGCCTTCTTTTTTTACGAGATTTTTTTAAAACTATGCTTACCTAACCTAACCCAACCTAACTTTGCCGGAAATGGTCCGTGGGGCTATCGTGAATGGTTTTTGGGGCTATCGTGAATGGTTTTTGGGGCTATCCGTCAATGGTTTGTGATGACATAATGAACACGAAAGTAGGTATTTTTCGGTTAAGAAGGTTGAAACACTGCATACCCACTCCAAATCGACAAAACACAAGCACGACGCGTGATGATCCACAGCTGTGCGCGAAATATTCTATGTTCCGCAACGGAAGAAAGGACCCAAAAGAATTACTCGTAATGTGAAAAATCGAAGTTATTTTCGTGTAAAAAGCATAATGGCACCTTGAACTATGTTCCGAAATACACAATTGGTAAGTATGAACCATTTGAAACTGAAAATATCCGATAGAAATGTGTCTCCCATATAACAGACAGATATTTACCATAACAGATCAACTTAAAGGCTAACGAGAGAATGAAACATGTGAGTCCACTTCGTTCATTTCTTTGCTCTAGAAATATGAATGTCTCTGCATATTAATCAGATTTATATATTTACGTCCATTGCAGAGTTAGCTAAATTTACTGACATATTAACAAAGAACGTAATCCACTTCCACTTCTATGTTCAATGTACAGAGATGTATTACTTGTAGAGAGTTGAAATTTCAATTACAAGGTCACAGAATGTAACCAAATGTTTCTTTGTGTCAAAACGTACATATTAGCAACATCAATAGGACAAAGAAGCAATCTCTTGTACAGAGATTCACTAGTATTGCTCGGCAAATTGTCCATGATTATTATTGTTTATTTTTCTCTTACATCCTGTGTGTTTTAAAGCGATGGATTTTTATGTATGCTGGTGCAGAAGTTGTCAAAAGCTTGTTTTGAGTTTTCTTTTAATTCTTGAAGCTCTTATTGGGTCAAATAAAGTGCACGAACATGGTGATGGACAATTTGCACGATAATACTCATGGATCCCACTGTACATACATCATACTAATCGTAATATGCATCCATTTTAATCGGCTTGTCACAGACATCTAGTATTGGACCAGAAATTATAGGTCATATTTGAAACCACACACTATTGCATGCTCACAGAAAGGGTTACACAAATATAGTAGTGATCGGGATTCCTATTTAACATAAAGCATTGCCAGAAACTTAACTTTACTAAATAGGAATGTAGTAAGAATTGAACTACGTTGATATGAAGACTTTTTAATTTGGTACTTGAAGGGTTGGTCTGGGTCAGAAAAATGGTAAAGTATCAAGACATCAAATTTATATAATGTTTGTGTTAAACGTTTTACCTTTCTTCCTGCACATTTGTAGAATTGACAAATTGATAATATAAGTATATTTGTCTTGTATTGAAGTGTATTGGGAGTATTTTCAGAGTTCAAATTTGTCAACGAGCTTGATACATTATAAAATACCATATCTAAGTACTAAGTAGTCAACATAGATTTAAAGTAACTGTGATATAATGATTCATATACACGACAACAGTGAAGCTCTTGAAAAATCAAGTACAACTATAGGTATTAAGAAATCTCACATCGTGTACTCACCATAACTGGAAGGCATTTTGAGCATTGAATTCGCATTCTCCTTGTTCTTATCTTCATCTTCGTCGCCATCATCATCTGCTATGCTGCCCTTGTCCTTGAGGTCAATAAGAAGTTGAAGTAAGTCAGGTCGGTAAATATTATTGCTCTTCCTGTGTTTTATATTGTCCTTAATAACGGAGCGGAAGAAGTTCTGCACTGATTTTTCAACGAAAGTTAACTTAAGTAGACGGGAAATTTCTGGGAAAATGAAGAGCCCCACTTGCACGACAAGACTTCTCAAAGATGGCTCCACCATCCGCCTTCCCACTTCACGAAACTCTGCTTTTGGATTCTTCAGGCTGTGGCACTGGATCCCGAAGATGCAAGAGCTTATGTTGTCCGTCGTATATCTTGCGGTAAGGTCTTTGATCTCAACAATGTCTCCCTTCTGAGCGTGGCTGCGAACAATGTCTCCAAGCTCCTGACCACACTCAGCCATGAGCTCAAACAGCATCTTCATCTTCCCGGAGGTTAATGCTGGTGAAATTTTGATCCTAATAGACTTCCAGCGGTTTCCTGAGGTGCTGAACAGAGTCTTGCTTCCCAGACGATCAGAACTTTCGGTCACCTGGGAGAACCTGTCCACAAAGTGATCGAAATCCTTTACCAGAACGCTCTTCACCAGTTCTGGGTCCCTGATCATCAATGCTGGCTTCCTCAGGAGGTAAAACCCGTTGAAGCTGTTGCCGTCGTACTTCTTGTACAACTTCTTGAAATGGTCCCCCAAATCTATCTCTGTCAGAAACACATCTCTGAGACCACCAAACAGTACAACAGGCTTTTCGTATGGGATTCCCAATTCCTTCCAATACTCAAAGTTCCAAGTCAGGAACATGTAAATCCCAACAATGAGTGCGACAACAACGAACAGTAGCTCTATCATGATGATGCTCTAAAATTCACCAGGAATCCTGAAAATTAAAATAAGCAATATATAGTACGATTTGAAACCGAGCCTGAGACATAGTATGCTTTAGTGTTCTGTAAGTGTTTGATGCCTAAAGATTTATTCCTTTACTTCTTGAAATGTAGAAGAGTACTTCATAAATCATCTGATTGATTTCATGAAAGAACCTAGCAAAGAATATTTAACAACAAGCTGAAAGGAATTCTTATGGACAAACACACATAAAATACTTTTTTTTTACAGATAAATATTTCAGAACACTTACAATGAAGACGCCTAAAATTAAAACCGTCCAAACCCAATTCTTAAATAACTAGGTAGGAATGTGTCTTATACTTCTTCGTACGTGGAATTGGATAATAACATTAATATCCCCAAAAACCCGCCACATCTTTGTTGAAATTAATACTGAGAACTGAGAACAGAGAACAGTGCTTAATTTCAACATCCACCATATACATCAAGGTTATTGGAAGTATCCATGGCGCAGTTAACTATTTTCGGAATCAGAAATGAACACATCCCTGTCGTCCTATCAGAACGTTCTATTGGATTGTGTGACCGACCATATATTAAGTTGCCTTGCCATTCTCTCACAAGTTATTTCATTGTGTGTTTCAATGTAGAGGATGATACCTATTAGTTTCAAACATGTATGCAAATTAATTGTGTATATACTCTTTCATAGTTTAATAGAAACTCTCTGCAAACATTCATATTGTGGAAAGTTGCATTTGGAAACAAAATTCATTGTATGCAATCAATGTTTCAGTAGTTTGTGTGTTTATGATCTAAGACTCCTAAAATACTGCCCGAAAATTACTTTCGTACATGGGAAATTAATAAACACTATCCACCTACACTGCACAGTTTATTAGGTACAGTTTTCTCATTTCCTGAAATTTACTGCTATGGATTTGAAACGTTTTGATTCTAGGCACTTCAATAAATACATGTTATATAAGACTTGTTATATAAGATTTGCGAAGTAGTGACGAACAATTAGTTATTACATATAATTTCTAATTATAATTTCTTGTATGTATTGCATTTACACATGAATATACCTTAACAAATTCTGAATATTTTGCCAGAACTATATGTTTGAACTCTACCGGAGTTTTCTCGAAGAATATCTTGAACTGCCACGTAATACGATTATGTGTGCATTATTCTGTATGCATTTGCCTGTATGAAGGCTGTTAGGAATTTTCCCTCGCTTTTTTCTGCAAACCAGAAAAGATAATAGTACGTATTGAAAAATCGTTCCCAGAAATCGCCCTAACTAACAATTTCCATTGTGTGATTCTCCGTTATTGCACCAGTGGTTAAAAAGGGTGTGTTTTAGGGCCGAGTTTCACAAAGTGCCAATCTTACATTCCTTTTAATTTAAGATGCGACATGAAGGATGTTCGAAGTTAATACATGTCATTCTTTTCATGTACGATTGTGGAGTTCTGCACCGTCTCGTATCTTCCACAATTTCATTACATAAGAATGCATGGTCTTTCATGCGTGTTTTGTAATGATCATGTACAGTGGGATCCATGAGTATTACCGTGGAAATTGTCCATGACTATTTTCATTAATTTTACTCTTGTATCCTATGTGTTTTTAAGCGACAGGTTTTTATGTATGCCGGTGCAGAAGTTGTCAACAGTTTGTTTTGAGTTTTCTTTAAATTCTTGAAGCTCTTATTGGGTCAAATAAAGAGCACGAACTTGGTGATGGACAATTTGCAGGGTAATACTCATGGATCCTGTAATAATCTTTAAATTAGGCAAAACGTTAACGAACAAAACAACATTTATTTAACTTGTAACTTCATGTTATAAAAACTACATGAAAGACATTCAACAAAGACAAAAGACAATCTCTCTCCAACTCGACTTGTTCACAGTATCTCTTCTACAATCTTTTATCTTTTTCTTAACTTCTATCAATTCTCCCCCTCTAACAAAAAAAAATCATTCATAGGTCTTGTTAC
This sequence comes from Lepisma saccharinum, assembly GCF_977018435.1. Taxonomy (NCBI): domain Eukaryota; kingdom Metazoa; phylum Arthropoda; class Insecta; order Zygentoma; family Lepismatidae; genus Lepisma; species Lepisma saccharinum. The sequence goes on from NC_139240.1 coordinate 52,669,167, forward strand.
CAAAGGTAAGTTGTAGTCTATCGGGCTCCTTCTTGGATCTAGAAGATCTTCGAAATTCTCTGTTTTCTATGTTCCTCGCTTCTGCAGGTACAGCTGCCTCTGGTTCCCCATGTCCTGGTGCTGCCTCTGTATACATTGGAAACGTCCAAAAGTCATCCAACTCCTCTTCTTTCTTCTCAACCTCCAATCTCTGACCTTTATAGTTGTTCTTAAGCTTTCCCACTTGATGTCTGTGCACTCTTTTTGTAAATCCATTTCTAAGTTTCACTTCTAAAAGCCTTGCTCCTACTCGCTTAATCACCTGAGCTTTTATAAACTTAGGCACTAAGGATGGAAATTTTTTTACCCAAACTATCTCTCCTGATCTCGGCATCCAAGATTCTGCCTCATATTTATTATTTTCTACCTTTTCATCTATTTGGCAATTTGGTAAGTTGAATATACTTCTCGGCTGATAACTCATAATTCTTTCTGCTGGTGACATTCCTAATCGTTGCCACTTCGAAAATCTTAGATAGTATAAAATACTATCTATAATTTTTGTCCAGTCAATTCTACGTCCCTCATTTCTACTTTGAAAATATTTCTTTCTTAATAAGCCTTGAACTGTCTGCACCCACCTTTCCGCTAAACCATTACTTTCCGGATTCCAAGGCGGTGAATGTATCAATCTTATTCCATGCTTTTCACAGAATTTCTCAAATTGATTACTCCTAAAAGGCGGTCCATTATCTGACACAATAACAGAAGGATAACTAAATATCTTGAAATTTCTGTTTAAACATTCTATAGTTTCTTCTCCATTTGTCGATCGCACCTGCCATATTTCTGTCCATCTAGAGCAACTATCAATGAATAGCAAAAATTTCCTTCCTCCGTATTCAAAAAAATCAACATGTATTCTTTCAAAAGGAATATCTGTTTGTTTCCATCCGACATATTTGTTTTTGGATGTACTTCTTTGAAAACTATTGCATTCTACACATTGATTTCCCAACCTTTCAAGATCCTCGTCTATTAAAGGCCACCAGTAGAATTCTCTAGCCATCATCTTCATTTTAGGTGTACCTACATGTTCTGCATGTAACAGCTTCAACACTGTTTCCCTGCATTCTTTAGGAATTATTATACGTCTTCCCCACATAAGGCATCCTTTATTAATTGTTATTTCATTCTTCCTTCTGTAATAATGTAAGACAACAGTATTTTGAAACTCTTTTGGAAGTGAATTAGGCCACCCAACATCAACCCATTGTACAACTTTTTGTAAAATGTCATCTTCTTTCGTCTTCCTTACTATGTTATCTAACAATAGAGGTTCAATTTCAAAGGTGTCAATATAATTTAAAGATTCCTCAGCATCCCCTGTGTCTTCCTCTATTGGCAATCTAGATAAAAAATCCGGTACATCTACACGTTTTGTGTAAACAATTGTGTATGAGTATTGTGATAATAACAAGGCCCATCTCTGTAAACGTGAACATGCTAACGATGGAATTGCTGCTGCCTCGCCAAAAATATATTTTACAGGTAAAGAATCACTATAGACTATGAAATGCTTTCCATAAAAATATTTATGAAATTTCTTAATGCCCGTCACTAAAGCTAACGCTTCCCTTTCAAATTGGCTGTAATTTCTCTCTGAAGGCGCTAGTGTCGCCGAAGTGCAGGCAATTGTTTTCAATTCACCCTCAATCTTATTACACAACTGAGCCCCAACTCCTACACCACTTCCATCTACAATCAATACAATATCTTGATCTGGATTGTATGGAGTTAATATCTCAGCTTTTCGCAATGCTTCTTTGGATTCAAGAAATTCCGCTTTATGTCGATCTGTCCACGACCAACCTGCTCCTTTCTTTAGCAATTCATAAAGATGTGTTATCTTCATAGCGAACTTTGGCATGCTCCTATGATAAAATGAAATCATTCCTAAATATGACTTCAATTCTTTAACGTTTGTTGGCTCTGGACAATTCAATATTGCTGTCTTATTCTTGATTAAAGGTTGAAAACCATTACTAGATATCCTGTAACTTAAATAGTCTACCTCTTTTTTGAAGAACTGACATTTATCGAGATTAACTTTTATATTGTAATATGTCAATCTATCCGAAACTAGTTGTGTGTTACTGAAACATTCTTCTTCTCCACGGCCTGTTATAATTAAATCATCCAGGTAGCATTTGGCAAATGTATAATTTAACAGTACTTGATCCATTGTTCTTTGGAAAATCTGTGCACTGCAGCTTAAACCCATTGGTAACCTGTTGTAAGTGAACAATCCCCATTTAGTATTGAGAACCAATAACTTTTTAGCACTCTCATCGAGTAATAGTTGAAGATATGCTTTGGTCAGGTCCAATACTACATATGTGTCTGCATTCACTAAAGAATTAAGTAAATCATCCACTCGTGGCAAAGGATAAGTTACTTTTTATACCACTTTATTGACAGTTACCTTAAAATCAGAACACAGCCATAGATCACCATTATTTTTCTTTACTACCACTAAAGGTGTACCCCAATCAGAATACTGAATAGGTGACAAAACTCCCAATTGAACTAAATTATCCAATTCAGATTTTACTTTCGGTTGTAAACTGTATGGAACTTCGTATGCTTTCTTGAATATTGGAACTGCTCCCTCCTTGATTGGTATTGTAGCTTTAAATTGCTTAATAGGCTCACAAATATTACCAGAAAAAACTTCTTTGTACTTATTTATTAAGTATTCAACTTTCTGATTAGTCAAACTTGGTTGCTTAGATACTGTTAACAAACAAGTGTCCCTAGAAATCGTTAACTGAAACCAAGATTTCCATTCTGGCCATAATTTATCCAACCAGGTTCTTCCTAAAATAGGTGTTTTCAATTTATTTCGGGAAATGTACAAGGGCATTTTTAATCCTCCATTTTCTAACTGCACATTCAGCATAACTCTCCCTACTATTGGTAGTGGTCTCCCATCTGCATTCCGTAAAGTGAGAACACTCTTTATAACTGGAATGTTCCTAAAATTCGTTGTATGGAATTCCTCATCCCAAACAGATACTGCTGCACCCGTATCCACTTCGAATTGGGCCTGTTTGCCATTGCACATCAACCTAACTAAACAATTATCAGCTTCACTTATAGAGCTACTCATTTCAACATCCGATTTTTGTACATATAATTGATTCTTATGTACATTATTCTCATGTGAAGATTCACTTGAATTCTCATTAAGACTCCTTAAGTCTAACCTACTTTTCTTATTACCGTACACAGGTTGTTTAACTTCCACATGTACGCCGTTTAACAACAAAGGCTTCATAGATGTATCAACATCATGTCTCACCTTAGTTGAAGCTTCCTTCCTAAAAATATTGCTATTTATATTCTTACAGCACTGCTGAAAATGACCTTTTAATCCACATTTAAAACAATGTACATTCCAAGCTGGACATTTGTACTTTTCGTGTACATTATTACACCTTGAACATTTGAAAGCACCTTTCTTACTTTGCTGACTAACTGTTCTATCTTTTTGTAGATGATGTACATTACTAAATACAGTCTTATCTTTTTGATAAAATAACCTTACATCTTGTTCTACCATTTCCATGGTTGATGATAAGGATACTGCTTTCATAAAATCAAGCTCTGGTTCAGCTAATAATTTCTTTCTTGTTACTTCGCTACGTATGCCAAAAACTAATTGGTCTCTCATCATTTCATTAAGAAATGTACCAAATGAACAATTAGCTGCTTGATGCTTCAAACATATTACAAATTCAGATAACGTCTGCCCTTCCTCTTGTCTCAACAAATGAAACTTATACCTTTCAGCTATGACATTTCTTTTAGGCCTGAAATGGGTTAGCAATAAAGAACATAAATCTTCATATGACTTTTGTGAAACTTTTGCTGGTGCCACTAAATCGCTTAGTATATCGTACACTCTTCCGCCAGCTACGGAAACTAATGTACAAACTCTTTTATCTTCTGCAATATTATTTGCCAAACAGAATTGGTCAAACCTTTCAATGTATGTTTGAATATTGCCACGTTCCACATCGAACTGTTCAAAAAACTGTACATGATTACTAACCTCCATTATTCATAGCTTCTTATTCATAATAAGACTAATCTTCTTATACACATTATTCTTGGTACCTTCGTTCCATCTTTATCCTCGTCGCCAATTGTAATAATCTTTAAATTAGGCAAAACGTTAACGAACAAAACAACATTTATTTAACTTGTAACTTCATGTTATAAAAACTACATGAAAGACATTCAACAAAGACAAAAGACAATCTCTCTCCAACTCGACTTGTTCACAGTATCTCTTCTACAATCTTTTATCTTTTTCTTAACTTCTATCAGATCCCACTGTACAACAACAAAAACCGTGGTGACATCAGATTGTGTTGTGTGGATAGACCACTGTATCAAGGATTATCTAGTACTGCAGGATGAGACACTGAGCATATTATTCATTGACTTGTGCTAACACTTTTCTAAGGCCTTATAAACCACAGGCTATTCATACCCAGTACAAGCAGTGCCATATGGTGGGGGAAGACAACGTATTCGAACAATGAGGAACTATCGATTAACACGCATATCGATGTTTGAGCTCGATACTTGGAAAGCAAATCGACTTTTTTCATTGGAATATAATAAATTTAAAAAAGGAATAATTACAATTGCGGATTCTAGTCTTGGATTGTCCAAAGGAAATATCTAGAAAATACTCTAATTTCTTATACATTTACTAAACATATGTGATATTGGGTCATTTTCTGGTTTTCGTAGAATTCAAGGCAAGAAACAACATTTTAATTCATACACTAAAAATCTTACTTGATGGTTCATTATTGTAATTGATTTCAGGATTTCTCTATTATTTACCTTGGAGTTTAATTATTGCAACCCACGTGATATGCAATGAGATGGACAATAATAGAACCGAAATATCTCCCCATTGCACTAAAATAACAAACTATCCGTAACGCAGCACATTTATCAAAGAAGAAATATTATACTGTGGAGTCACAATGAAAATTCATCGTATGCAAATATAGAGGTAGAATTAGCCACATAATGTCAAACTGTAAGAATTTGTAACGTTGTAACCTTCACTATATACTTTTTTTATTTGATTCGTCAACGTTAACCTTGAACATTGTCTTCTTCTTACTGGCATTAATTAAAAAAATACTTACTATTCCAAAATGTTGTAAATATGTCTAGGTTTTCCTTTAAAATAATAACTATTCACGTATGCAGCCAAAACTCATTTGTAGGATACAAGAAATATTTATTTTCCAACTAAACTTAAATTTAATTCTACACGAATTTAAATTACACACACACATAAAATATGTAGAGTTTCTATCTTCGCTTAGAGCGATCAAACTCAACCTGTGTTGATAATGTAAAATATAACCACACTAAATCGAAATGTACTTATAACAAAAACTTAATCCACGATGCGTTACCATAGGTTAGTCAATAACCAACTTTGAGAATAGTGAGATGCGTCACAATCTTCCATGAAAGTCAAAAATCTTTACAATCATTTCAAGTGCTTTAATATGTACGACGTAACGCAGTACTTCATAAATTTAATACAAATATACTTTATAATGTACATCCCTTGAATTTATACGATCGTTTTATGAGTTAGCCTCTGCTCATGGACTAATGACAACCTTGACAGGGCAGATCCCATTAATTGTCCATCAGTTTAAGGCTGCTAGTTTTCGTCCAAGCGGTTAGATGGCGCTAACAACTTCCGTCTCCAACGGAAATGTCGTATAGCAACTTCCGTATCCTGTTAGTGATCTCCGCCTTCGCCATGGCTTATGTAGCTGGGTTATCCTCATGTATATAATCCTTGACTGTATGCTTTTAGAGATTAAAGTGGGTCATGTATTCAAAGAAAAATGTATTTCAATAAGCAAGTTATTACAAAATTCAAACAAGGAATTGTTATCCAATAACAGGAAGCTTAAATATTAGATTAAATATTAGATTTGCAAATTCAAATGTTGTATTAAAAATGTGTTAAATTTTAGGTTCAGACTTCCATTATTTTCAATTTTAATTTAAGATTTGAGCACTGTTCGAAGACGCTGTTAATGTAGCCTATATGTTAAATTTGTGTTATAATCATGGACGTCCGCAGGATTTTTCCCAGGGAGGGGCAAGCAAACTATTTTTTCCCAATGGGTAAACAAGGCACATTTTACGCCAAAATAGCACTGCACTGTCTCCTCAAAAAACATTCCTTGAATTTGAATTTATCATGTTCATGCAATAGTTAACATACATTATATTATTGTGGCTGAAATGAAATTATATGTGTGAAATATACTTTTTTTGGGAAGACTTTCATTTTCCAGGGGGGACCGTGACCCCCCTTTCTTGCCCCCTTCCGGACGTCCATGGTTATAGTATTCAACGTCCTAACACAAATTAGGCTTTCAAATGTAAACTTGTTCTTGAAGGATCGGTGACTTCAATAAACTATTACGTGCATGGCAGTTTGTGCATTGCAAAGAGCGTATAGCAATAAATACATGGAAAAGTTTCAGATTATTGTTGGCTAAAAATATAAACATATTTGTTCACTTAATAATCTAAAACATTTCAACATATATCTTTAACGTCATTGTTGCAGTAAAACCTTGCACAAGACGACTAAATAGATAGACAATTTCAGTTATCAATGTCCAAAAAGTTTTAATTTAATATTCACCCAATGAAAAAAAGCTACTTGACAGGCCTTGGCTTAATGGGGCAGTTTGGGTAATTGGGTTATGTACAGGGTGTACCAAAAGTCCCGTGACCACCCCCCCCCCCCCTTTGAATTGTAGACAAACTTGCAAAATGTTATTTTAACAGCATGCGTATGATGAGAGGATGGTATACCATTAAATTAGACCAATGACCACCATTGATATACCATACCAAAAAGGGGGGGGGGGGGGGTAATGGGACTTTTGGTACACCCAGTATATATATATGTGTGTGTGTGTGTATGTTTGTTCGCGCGTGCTTAATATTATTTAAGGGCTTTCTTCTAATTATGATTAATAATAGTAATATATTATGTTATTATTATGAAGGAACATACAGGCAATGTTGATGTAGGACCCACACATATTCACATTCTCGGTCATGGATAGATGTGATATGATCAGCACCACGATCTGGCCACCTTTATCTCCACCCGAGGTACGTATTTGTCAGAGGCTGGGTTAAACCCAGAGCCGCTTTATACAGGGACAAAGTCGGAAATATCCCCAACCTCCGGGAATCGAACTCGGATATCCCGCTTTCAGTCAAACTCTATACTCTATACCGACAATCTCGGTATGGCATTTTCTTAACCACACAAGCAGCAATATATCCAAGTGACTTGACACATTGTTAAGCAACTAATTCAAATCAATACTTCGCCGGCCCCCGTGGCGGAGTGGTTAGCATATCGTGCTACGACGCCAGGGATCCAGGGTGTGAATCCTGGCTTGGTCATGGACGTTTGTGATGTCCTTGCATCATATCATCACTCATCCCCATCTTCGCAAATTACCCAAAAGTGGCACAAGAAGCGAAGTAAAATAAATGAAATTAAATCAAAATCAAATCAAATCAATACTTGCCTCTGTTGGAAAATGTTCCCACAGCTGTCTCCAAACCCTTGCACACGAATACGTGTACGGCATAGGTTATTCACAGTCTAAAATTTGCAAGTCTGAACGTGTTCACGATTTACATTAGGCAACACTGGTTTCAAGATTATATAAGTACTTGTACTTGCCAGTGAATAGTGATAAAACATACTTGAGCAATATGTCCTTGAATTTAACATTCCTTATCAGATAACGTGTAGCTAATCTCAAGATTGAGTTCTTAGTAATTCCGTTTCTGCTTTCTCGTATCATGTTCGAATCAAGAGACGCATTAAACTAATAAGAAATTATGTCTTAAATATTAGAAAGGATATTCCACGAAAAGTGGTCCTACTTCATGTTAATTACAAAATGAATTAATATGAAAATTACTTTTGTTTTTAATTGAATGAATTACAATTATTGGGTGCGTTGCAATTTAGGCCATTTTGCACCCTTCAATATATGCGGAGAATATACCCTTATCTAAAACACTTACCTCAAAATTTAAAAAAATAATAAGTTAAAAAAGGGGGTTGAGAAAGGTTAAAAAATGAGGATGGACCAGCATAGGTCAAGTACAACACATTAGAAAAGGTAAGGATATTTAAAAACTACCTCAGAAATAATGGAAGAGGCCTACTTTTCTCAAAAACCTAAAAAAAATAGTTAAAACACTGACATCGTCTCCCAACATAGATGACAAATCGTTGGGAAGCTTAAAATCCTGTTTGAAGTAATTAAGATCGATACATTCGAGAAGAATGTGCCGAATCACTTAAGACAACGTTGCAAGTACGCACAACAGATGGTCCAGGCCTTGCAGCAAATGACCATGCGTTAGACGGCTGTGTCCAATACGCAGTCGGCTAAGAACAACTTCTTTTCGACGAGAGGAACGGGACGAGGAACGCCATGCACCGATCATAGCACCGAATAGCGTGAAGCTTGTTCACCGTTTCCGCACCCCACTCTTCCTGCCAAGCGTCAAGAAGGCAGCAAAGAAACACATTCTGCAGGTTGCTAGCTGGCAAAAGGTGAACCAGAAATTGGCGGCAGCATCGGCTGCTTCGTTCCCCTTGATGCCCACGTGACTAGGGATCCAGCAGAAGCGAACAACAGCAGCGGCAGTTAAGGACACGAGCCGTCGGAAGATACGCTGCACAACCGGATGCCGTGAATTCGGAGATTACATTGTCTGAAGCACGCTGGTCGAATCACTGCAGACAAGGACTTTCTTCAAACCACTGAAGCAAATATTATTGTTATTAATTTCATTAAGGTTTAGACAATTGTGAATGCATGTAATTTACACATTTTATTAATAAAAGTTACTAACACCTCCGGCCTATGTACTTCACAGACAAATGAAATCAAAGTTTGCTACATTTTAAAAGCGTCACACACTTAACACATTATTAGGGAGGCAAATTTATGGTAAATAAAAACTGAGGAGAGCGGTAAATAAAATGTTAGATCAGCGGTATATACCAGCGGTGGAAAAAAAATAATTGGCACACACTTTTTCATCATGAGAGGAAACAACATACAAAAGAGCTATAAATTGATAAACTACTTCATTTTTATGTACTGCACACATACACAAGTACTTAGATTTCAAGTGTAATTGCCAGTAGAGGCGATTGGGTGGGACAAGGACAGTTTACTTTTCTTGCTAGACAAGGCTTAGTATTTAGAGGCCATAGTGCAGAGGCAATGAAAGCTAGCAAGTTCAATGAAACTGGAAGTTGAGTAGACATTCGGGGGAAAAGACGAATGCAGCTTGACAGGGAGCGAAGTTTTCCAAATGAGATTATGTGCATGGGAAATCCTAATTTGCAGCGTCTGCCTGATGTGATGGAAGATAAAATGTTCTTCAGCTGCAAGTGGTAGGAAACTTTAGGCAAACGTTTCGTTACAAATCGACAGTTTGCGCGCACAACCTCGATTGCCAGTTTCTGCGTGTTTTCTACTTAATTTGATGATATTTCACGGTTATTTCGCGAAAAAGCGTTCATTTCGTGGAAAAGCACACATTTCGCATTACCTCGCGAATAAAACTCATGCATATTTCATCATTGGGGGTGAAGTTACGTGTAGAATGTTCAAAATTGCATTTTTTTTTTTCACATTTCGCGATTTCGCGCATCGCGAAAATTCAATGTCCCTACACATTATCATTAATGCTTTCATGCATTAAGCCTATACCATCATACTCATTTTTTTCATTTGTTAAGAGATACCTCAAAGTACTTAATAATTCTATGAAATCAGTTCATTATGAATATTTTAATCCAATCTCATGTCTGGAATCTTAAATTTTGTGTGTAAAATGTCACACACATAATGCTGAAATGCCGTAGAACAGATCCTTGTCATCTCCAAAACTAAGAAAAAATTACATCATTTAGCGTACTAAGACTCCGCTTTTCATGGACATATAAAACCAACGATAATTCTGCAATGCAATGTGAACATACCCAAGGAAAAGCTATTGTTTAGATACTACTTCATAATCGTGAATATGGAATGTGTAAGTTATGAGAGAATTGTATAACCTCACACGGAACGCTATTCGTTAATATTGTTCGTATTGGCCCCTTAAAAAACACGCATTCAGTTTGAAGTTACGTTCATGCAACATACTTCTCATAATTAACATAAAATACTGGCTTAAATTAAATCATGTATGCGATTCATATAATTTTAGGTTGACATTCAATGTCAATATCAAATCACAAAATCATCTTACATGGAAGACGTAACCCCCGTTGCCCCCCTACTTTTCGGACGTTCACGCATAATCTTGATACACAATCACAAACTGATAATCCACTTGACTTTTGGTTTATTTATATGTTGATATTATTGATTGTAAAGATTGTATGCTTTTAAAAACACAGTCACACATGAATGAACTTTACAATAAGTTTATACGTACCAAATCTGACCCATCCAATCTGATCACGTGACCACGTAGAAATAGGAGTTTCACGTACATACGTTTATCCTATTAGCGATTAAAATTAACCGATATGCCATCTGGTGGGATTTTTAGGAAGTACTCTAAGTAGGATACGTTGTGTTGAAGTCGTTTAAAGCATGGGGAATATGCGAGAGAGTAAGGTCTACTGTTCAGGTTTTTTTTTTTTTTTGCTCTAAATCGTTTTATGGGTCAGAACAAATTAAAAGTTTCCATGTGTTTCCACCCCATGGAATCAACAAAATGAAATTTGTTAATAAATCAGGGAAAAAGTAATTGACATAAGATTGGTATGGGGGATATAACACTGTAATCCGGCAAGGAAATTACGAAGAATGCACGAGTCTGCTTACTTTATTTTCGAGAGATAAATATATATTACCATGAAAATAAAGTTTTAAATTGTACTTTATAATTATTTTTTTTCGAAAAATCATGAAGCGTCTTACCCAATGCGTCCATGTATTACCGGTATTACGTATGTGTAAAATTTGAAATAGGTGCAAGTCGATTAAGAGAGAAGATGGAAATAGTTTGAGAATGAATTAATGTCAAATGTAACCAGAAAAAAAAGTGGACATGCTAATGTTACTGTCTCATTCAGTACTATGTCCTTTTTCAGTGAGTATAGCCTGGTCATGAAATCATGAATTTTATTATTAAACCAGCCTTTCTCTTTCGAGAAAGAACTGCAACGATATGTTCGCAATTTTCTCCTGTCCCTGCTTTTCAAGTACAGGTCAATTTCAATTCCTTTATTTTCAAATAATTTCCGAGAACCCCAGTTACAACATGACGTGCAGATGATACAGCACTGCTTTGGACAACCAGTGCGTATACATAGTTTCGTCTGCATTTTCCGTGTTATTTTTGCCTATGATAATTAAATGCTTCGTTCTCAGTACAGCTTCACGTTTGTTGGAGTACCTGGAATTCACATCGCATTCGCAATATTTAAAAATAATGCGTAATTTAAAAGTTTTCTACCATACCAGTCATGGCAACACGCTGCTATTTTGTACTGCTGCTGAATGTAAACAAAGATTTATCCTACTTAGAGCGGCTATATTGGAAGCGACACTAGCGCTCAGGTGGTAATTTTAATCGCGAATACTTCTAATAACCTTGAGCTTATCCATACTCACTGATACCAATTTATGTTACATTTCCAAATAAACGTTGAAATTCCTCGGAATGTTGAATAAAAAGGAAGTTGTGGTATTAAGCAACCCCATGATAGATGTAGAACAATGTCTGAGATTAGGTAATGAATAATTAATTGCGTGTAAATACGAATTTGTCAATTTGCAATTTCATCAAGTGCGCCATAATTATACGCTGCAATAAATCTTTACAGAAATATAGAAAATAGAAAATTATTTTAATATCTATGTACAAAATAACATTCCTGTTCATTTTACAATACTTTTTGACTTGCCATCTATTGGTTATTTTCAGAAACAAACCCTGGAATGATTAACGAATAACATCAAAGGCATTTCACATTTGCCTGGCGAAATACTTCGATCACTCAAAGACATGAAGCATTTATCATAAGCTTCTTATACAGCATTTTGATAGAAGAAGTTCATGGTTCCGTTTCTCAAGCACTCATTGGCTTCAACTGATGAAACAACCCTCCTTTGGGTGATGATAAGAAGTTTCTTTTGTCCAGAACAATCGGAATCATAGTCTTCTTGCAGACATGCACTTGGCATTTGGACAGAATGCTAACCAAACCGATTTTGGTCTGCATCAAGGCAAAGGATTTTTCGCGTTAAAGTGTAAAATTAGGTGTTAAATTGAAAAATGGCGTAATTCTCGTTATTTCGCGTTTTCGAAACACCGAAATACTTAACTTACCAAATACATTTTAGAAACATAATTTTGCTTTGCTCAACTTTTTGGTGTTATCGCTAAAACGAAAGCGTCACGTCCCTAATAATTATTGATCAATGTTGATTAAGAAATCACTACAAAAGTAAGTCAGCTCCATTTAGTTAAGATTTTCCTCGATAGATGGCATTAGTTTTGGCTCTGCGGCTGGAATCCGCTTCCCTTAGGCAGAACCTCTGATTGGTTAGAGATAATATTACAAGCTACTGTAAAATATACAATATTTGGTAAATTTCTCGTATCGGACAAACGGCTGAAATTTGCTAGTTCATTTAATTTGAATATTCGTACTTACGTATTCTGCATTGAGAAACATTGCTGAAGGTGGCATTTCGCTTATTTCACGGAAATAAGCTCTATTTGCGACATATCGAGTAAGTTTTCTTCGTTTCTTTTTGCTTTCGGTAACACGCAAAATGGCGGTCACAGTTCCACTACCGTACTCGGCATGCAGTGTTTCCACCCCACTGCACCCAAAAATACCTACGTAGCCCCACAAACCATTGACGCATAGCCCCACGAACCATTCATACCTAGCCCCACGAACCATTTCCGGTAAGGTTAGGTTAGTTAGGGTCACGTATAGGTTACAATAGTTAAAAATTGGTTTCGAAAAAATATGCGTAGCCCCACACACCATTCTCGCATAGCCCCACGAGCCATTGACACTTTGCCCCACGAACCATTGACATATAGCCCCACAAACCATTTGCGGAAACATACCTTCTTCAGTTACAAAAATACGTGTTTGGAAACACTGACCGGGATTACGTCATCAGACACAGGCTACATCCACCTGGAAGTAAATGGATGCAAGAGCTTTCGTGCATCGGTCACACATTTATATCGAAAAATAGATGATTTACCGGCAAAATTCAATGAACGATGCGAGAAAACACTGCCCCAAACTTCCACAAGTATAACGAAACTGCACTCGGTAAGTAATTTCTCCTGTAAATTTGAAGAAATCCGTTTGTCCGATACGAGAAATTTACCCATTATTTTTGTCTGCCTGTTAATTTAAGAAAACGTGACGCAACCGTTTTTCGTTATCATGAGCGCACGTTTATTCGTGACGTGAGTAGAATATGAAGTAGATATGGAATTGGCATCTGAATGGAATATTAAACGTCGGGACTATTTTATTCTGCATATAGACAGTGGCAGTTCGTGGAGGTCATAACCCCCCTTTGGCTTAGTATTACTAAAAAAAATAACTTAAAAGGCAGAAAAGATGGCAAAATAATACATGACTACTATTAGTATTCGTAACCCTCCTTTCGAAAATCCTGGGCACGCCACTGATCATACTAATTATGAATTGCAGTTGTGTGCACCATTAACACATGTTTCAAAACTGAATGACTTAAATTACATTACAGTTAACTCTGCAATAGCCAACGTGGTATTTTTTTACTGTATTTGACGTTCATTTCTTTACAGTGCAGCTGTGGTGGCCATCTCGGCAAAACTGTAAGTGATGCGTTCATCACCACGCTCCACTGCCTTTACCCCAAGATTTTCTTACAGGTGCCAATTTTGATATATGCGGGGTGGATCCCAAAGGCGTTTAATTGATTTGATTTGAGTTTTGATACTTGGCGTCGCTTTTCTGCCACTTTTGACTCATCGCGGCGATGAGGATGAGATTGATAAGGGGCAGTCACTATGAACATCCATGCCAAGTCCAGGATTCGAACCAGGGACCCCAGAGTTGCTTAAGCAGAGATGAATTCTCACCTGGGATGACTCACTCCGAGAATCGAACCTGACCAGTACCATTAAATAAATCTTGTAAGTGCTGAATTTTATTGCCACGTTGCATTTCGCACACAGGAAAATTCCAGTTAATCAGAATATTTCCACATCAATGTATTTGTTAATGAAAATTGCTGCTCGTCCGTCAATCTCGAAATTTGGAGGCGGGAAGCAAACGCCCCCTCCCCGGTCAGATGGTTTGATCGCTCACGGTCACTGTCGCCAAAGCATTTTGTATAATCGAACCCGTCTACCCAGGAGATTGCCAGCTTGGGCTGCAAGTAGCTTCATCATTCCAGTCCCCCCTCAGCAATTTCTCACCAGCAATGACGAGAAATAATTTCCTCTTATCGCTAGTGAATCCAGAATGAAAGGCCATCTCTTCAGGTGGTTACCAGCTCGGACTGCAAGTCGCAAACTTCAGGTGAACCTCTGCCGGCCCGGTGTAACTGACGCCAGGGTCCTGCATGGGGCCGCGGCCCGGCGGTTGAGAAACACTTACTTACATACTAAAGCGACATAATTTTAATATCACCATGTTGGCATAAAGCATGCGTATTTTCACACGCAGGCTAATTGAAAACATACATTTCTTTCTACTTGTAATCTCTTAACAGTCTTACCTGGTAACATAATATCTCGCACACTCGAAAATAAGGTTGGAATGATTTAAAGTTGCATTTCCATTATACTTCTTGTCATTCTAAGCACTTGCGATTGACCTTGGCTGTAAGTGAAGACGTAGCGAATATTACGCAATGGTATTCTTTCTCCTACCATCTGTGCTTAGTTTCCGGAGGCAGTGTTTTGTCTTCGTCTGAGCAGAACGTGACTGTAGGATTTTACTATTAAACTCCTATTAGGCTGTTATCTTTCGAAGTTGTCATAAGGCAGTAATAAAATTAATGAGATTAAAAATATTATGATTGGATAATTGAAGATTTGATCCGTTTCAAATTTCTTGTTCGATGTTTTACCATTATATAGTGTAATCCTCATGAAATGTGCGAAATGTAAAGAAAAAATTTACAAGAGAATAGTTCAATCTCTCGCCTGCCGCAAATTTTGCGTCCCAGCATATTAGCAGTCCACATGACTGGTAACACTTGAAAATTTGGCACACAATACACTGTGTATGATGTTGCGGCGTTACCACCATTTTTGTCTACCATGCACGCTAGCGCCGCCACACGGCTGAAGGCTGTAAACCTCCACTCACTCGAAATTTTAACATTCTTTCTGCTTATACAGGGTGTCATTTTAATGGCGTCCACGGACCACAGAAATGTCTAGAGGATATGAAAATAAAAAAACATTTCTGAGTAACACTTTTCTCGTTGGAGCGTCGTTTCGGGCTTCTGGTGGGCTTCTGTTGTGCTTCTGGTGCTGGTAGGATGGATGTTCGGTCTACTGGACGCTTTCCTTGCTTCTTTTTACTGTTAATAATGTGGTTGGTAGTCTGTCATTTCTCACAAAATTTGTGTGTTCCTTGCAACATTGCATGCGCTGTTTCACTGCAGGAAATGACGTCAGAGATCCGATCAAATGTGTTGGGATGTCAGCATTCAGGCTGCAAAACGGGCTTTTTTGAACGACTGTAGCGCCCAAACGACGCCCCAAAGAGAAAAATGTTACGGAGAAAATTTGTTTGTTTTGATGTCCTCTATACGTTTCTATGGTCCGTGGGTGCCATTAAAATGACACCCTGTATATGTGTTCGCTTTATATACAATCTGAAATAAGGGATCACTTATCTGTTTTCAACACAAAACAAGATTGGCTCAAGTAGTTGATCTGCGAAACATACACAATCTTACCCTTCTCTACAGGGCAATAACTTCAAAAGAACCTGCTTATCTCTACACCAGATTTGCGGTGCTGTCTGACTCCCATAGCCTCGACACCAGACCGCGGGAGAGATCTCAACCACTCATTCCCCTCCACAATTACAATTTCAACTCAAAATCTTTCACCATTCCCACTTCCGTCTTAGGAACTCCTTACTGTACCACCCCCCCCCCCCTCTCCCTTGCCTTACGTCTGCACGTAAATTAGGCTCATTATGTTTCATTGGCAGTCTGATATAGTGAAAACACATTTCTTCAAATTTACAGGAGAAATTACGGGAAAGTACTTACGGAATGGAGTTCCTGTGGACTTTTGGAAGCTGCGAATAGTGTTTTTTCCATTCGTTCAACTTATTCGGCCGGTAAATAATGTAATTTTCGACATTAATGTATCTCCGTTGCACGATAGCTCGTGGCACCATTACCGTCGACTACTAGAAACAAATGTTCCGTGCGTTCGATTGAGTCAGTGTAGCAACCATGCGGTAGTTTTACAAGATGACGTGTGAGCGGTTGTTTTTTTTTAAAAAAATTAATTTTCTATGTTTGCCTAACCTAACTGAACCTAACTTAACCTTCCGTGAATAGTTTGTGCGGCATTTTTCGGTTCATAAGTTTGGAAACACTGCATATCAGCTGACGATAGACAACGTGAGTCAAGATTTGCCCGCCATATTGTGTGTAACGAAAGCGAATTAGCAACGACCTATAAATACTTGTAATATGAAAAATTAAGCTTTTTTTCAGTGAAAAAAAAACAATCCCAAGTTAAAAAATGTTCCGCTATGCATATAAGGTAAGTACAAATGTAAATAATTCGGAAATAAACGAGTGAAATGTGTTTTCACTATATCAGACTGTTACCGTTTCATTTATAACGGAGGTTCCTCAAACGTATTACGTTTTCTTCAACTTCCAATCGATTTCTGACCACAAATCCTACATGTCTGGAATCCTAGATTCATAACCTTTCCAAACAATAAATTTCTATTAGGAAGGGTTGATTCGACATCCTCAGCCCATTTTCCACTCGACCACTGTCATTCTCGATGACACAATAGCAAAACATTGCTTGTGATAAACCTTGATCTCGGAAGCCTGTTTCTTCCGAAACATCTATGTAATTTTATCAAAATCTCGGCGACTGACCCAATCCATTAGAGTTACAAGTCGCGTTACCATCAATATTAAGGAAATAAAACATATCTACCCACCACTACCCCTCCATTTGGCAATTATGGGCTCCATATGTGCCCAGAATATAAACACATAAAATATTCTAGTTTCCTCGTGAACACTATACTCCCACAACAACTTAATTGACAATTGATGTTCGCATAACGTTTTAGATCATATTGCAAGGAAACTAGAGTGCGCATCAACTCTCCTGCATATAGCGATAGCCAATAGCAGCGCACCGCAGCGGTGCCATGTCGAAATCTCACACGGTTGAGCGAAACGCCTTGTCACGGAACTAGGCAACGCCGCACGTCTGTGATTCGCTGGTGCTGTTCAGCCTTTCAAGGCCAAATGCAGGAGATTTGACGCACACTCTAGCACTGTATCTCAGACCCAAGTTCAACCTCCGTGGGTTGAAGCCCTCTCCGCTCCGTCCACGACCCAACCCCCCGCCCGTAATAGACCTGATACTCTGCATGTAACGCCAGATCCACAGACTTTAACGATCTGACAGATACATAACACCTCTCCCCCCAGTAGCCTCTCCCCCCCACCCTCGCCTAAAAGTCAGTACTTCTATGTCTCTAAGACTTATCATGGGCCTAGGATTACAGCGTAGTGCTTTATTCTAATGCCTTCTTGACAAAAGTTTGCTCAACTACAAACTTCGTGATACCCTCCCTCCCACCTAATTGTTAATATATTTAAAATTATACAATTAAATACAGTATTCTAGTCTACAGCTTCAAAAATACTGTTTTACTTATCCATATTAACACATATTTTAACTGTTGAGCTACTTGAAATCTTTGATGAACGTAAAGTTAATTCTCATGATCAAGGGACGGATTTATATTTATTATTTTATTTATTTATTTATTTCGAACACACAGGCACATGCCAAATTACAGTGTTCACAGAGTAAACAAGAAGGTAATATTACATCAAGTGAGAAATGTGACATTTCAATCTACAACATACTTATAAACATGACTGATTTCATATATTGCTTGATTTGATAGAGTTTATGTAATATTTGTATACAAGTTATACAGCTTATATACATGTAAATAGTAGTAGTGTAATAGAGATATTGAGTAATAAGTTGCACATATAAGAGACATAATGATAAACATACGACACTAAAATTGAAACAGTATTTTATATTAATAAGGTTAAACAAAAAATATAGATAATGTCTAATTTAGGGTGAGATTATGAACATAACAATCTTAATTGTGTCCTGTTTGTACAGGCTACAGTGTTCAGAAAATACAATGACTTCTAAATCTGAAAAGTGCGATACTACGGTTATTAATAGACACTGAGTTGAACAACTTACACATTCTCCTCAGGGGTTCCATTTCTGCCATGTTGGTTCTAAGATATGTGAATATATATTTAGTTATTTTAATCAAAATATGGACTTACAATTATCAAAAATTGCCATTGTCATTAAACAAACCACACATCTATAATTATGAATGAAATATATTAGTCTTACATGACATTAATTATAATGCAAAATCCAAAGACAAAAAGTACTGAATCGTGAACCTCCTATTGTCCATAAATAAAGATTTGTATCGACTAAAACTGGGTTCTATATCACAGGAAGCAATGGGAGTATATTTAAAATAAGCAATGGAGTTCACATGAAAGATTGAGATGGAATTTTCTGTTGTTGTCAAGAATGTTACAATGACAAATGCATTAACGGTAAACCTTTGGTATTTAACCAAGAAAGAAAATGTAGTATTAGCATGAAAATGGAACATATGTCGAAAAATATTTGAAAATATGGACATTATATGCAAAAATAACTAAAATATGTGCTAAAAGCCAATACATGTAAAAATATTGATAATAAAAACATCATTTTTTAAGTTTACATACCACAATTCGCAAAGATAATACACAACAACATTGATTTCAGCATTGTATGAAGATTGTGTATTTACGTATGAATCCGTTGTCTGCTTAGGATCACGGTCGGGATTCGAACCTGGAAACATAATGAGTCGAAGGAATAACGTGATGAACCTCCCCCACCCTTGGTGTAGTTGTAACGTTTTTGCCTTGAAATGAAAGGGACCGCGCTTCGATTCTGTCGAAGCACATTGCAGCGGTGAGGAATCCACATTTAGATGCAAGTCCCGATTAGCCTACATGGAATGCCGTGACTTACCAAAGAGGCACTTTCTTTGCAGAATATCACTTTCGCACACACACACACACACACAAATACTATTTTTGTCTTAGGGGACGAAACTCCACAACCGTAGTTAGTGAATACACAACTGAAGTAAAACGTAATTTTTTTTAAAAAAAAAATTGCAATTGGCACATTGTTGCAATGCCATTTTCCAACAATAAAACATTTATCGTAACTTAGAAACTATAGTGTTTTCATTTTGAAATTTGCAATCAATCACAAAACAGTAAAAACTTTTCTGTAAAAATATAATTTTAAAACTTGTATGCAGAATATTTTAGAAAAGGAAACGAATAGCTAAACTGTAGTGTTGCAACATTAGACATATGGCAAAAATACCAGCAATGAATATCAAGAAATATATCTTTGAACATTACAATTAACCCAAGCATTAATTTAAGGAATGAAACATTATTTTCATTACATTTATGAATAGGAATAAAATTACCCAATTTTCATCTCGACAATGAATCCAAAGGCAGGTTCTAACCCGCACGACCTGTTCTTCGATACAACTATCTGTTCGACCACATGTCTACTGGATTTACTGGATAATGTCAGCTATATAAACTTTAAAATTGCCATTGTTATCGATGTGTTTCTTGGTAACCGTTTTTAAGTTACAAAACATAAACGCTATTTTAGTTCCTAACAATTGCAACAATGTGGCCATGTTGAATTCATAAACATTATGTGTCTTCATTGTATTTTTTACTGGTTTCATCTGGTTATGTTTTAAAGTCTGAATCTGCAAATAGTATCCTCATGAAGGAGTCGTATTCGTCCATCCTATCGTATCGGTATAAGAGCTTCAAGTACGTGGGTTGTAGATTTAATAGTGGCAACTATTTATTCTCAAATGATACGAAAGAGTTGCATACCTCTGTGAAACTTTTACAGCCCTTCGATGCAGTCACCAGCATTGTGTACAACCCGTTGCTATGGATGTGAAAGTCGTAGGATAGGGACAGATGGAAAGCTTGCGTTGCTGCAGCCATAATCCTTCGGGTTTAAGAAGGCTAGAGAGTTAGTTTAGTTAGCTTTAAGGAAGCTTTCTGACCGAAGCGACAAACACAAAACATTTACCGCACATGCGCGAACAGACCGAGGCGACACTATACATGGTATTGAGATAAACGGTGCAGCTTGTCGTGTCGCTTCGGTTCGAAACGTTGCATTTATTTCTGAGAGTCAGTTTCCAAGAGACACGTGTAGTTTGTCTGTACTCTCTCCAGCAGTTGTGTTGCTATAGTATGACGTCACCTACCCGGCGGATACAGCGTTGCAAGGTAAAACTTCTTTGGCTTACCATTTAATAGTAGACAGCTTTACTTTCCTGTTTCGTTTCAAAATTAAAGCCTACGGCTTCCGTAACGCCAACAATCCTTTTGTACCACTTTAATGTTGTAAGGAATTAGTGGAAACAATTATCATCAATTATCTTACACTAAAATTAATTTGTATTGACTGTTCTTTCGGTCTTGCGTGTAGAAATATAATTATGTATATACGGGATTATGTAACATGATTGTTGCCAGTTCTGTGCACGTAAACATTTTTTAGAGAACACATTTTTTTTCATGAAGAAGAAATAATTGGTCTTGGTTTCCTTACTTTAATGATACACGGAATGCTTCAAAGAATTTGCAAGCTATTATAGCTATGTTGGGAAAGGTCAGCAACTATTTTGCATACTTGTTCAACAAAAGGTTACATTACATTGGACATATTTGCTTTACAGAATACGTACATATGCCTAAGTTAATGGATCGAATGCTGCATGCATTTGCGTGTGCCAGAAATGTTCATGTTACCGTTCGACCAAGATGAGATAAACCCAGGAAAACTCATGAACTGAAGATGACAGGAATTTTTTTTTCTTCTGGCTTCCTTTTCGCTTATGCATATCTCTCCTCCCTTGCGTCTCTGCCAAACACCAACAACGTTAAATAGGTGTCTTCTTTCGCCTCTATGATTTGTTGGTAAATATGCGATATCGCCCGAACGGATTTCTTCAAATTTGCAGGCGAAACTACTTACTGAAATCAGTTTCTGTAGCATTGTCGAAGTTCTTCGAGGTATTCTCTTTCGCGGAAACTGAAAAGTTCACCATAGAATGCTACAGAACAAGAAATAATCAGTTTTTATGTAAGGAACTTGCATTTTCTGACAACATTATGCCGTTGTTTCCATTATGTACCTGCAGATGGCGCGAGCGTCGACAGTCACGCGGTCTCGACAGTGTTTCCAAACGTGCCTTTCCTTACGATATTTTTTCTCTTTTTAAACTATGCTTACCTAACCTAACCCAACCTAACCTTGCCGGAAATGGTCCGTGGGGCTATCGTGAATGGTTTAAGGGGCTATCCGTCAATGGTTTTTTGGGGCTATCGTGAATGGTTTTTGGGACTATCCGTCAATGGTTCGTGGTGCTATCTGTCAATGGTTTTTGGGGCTATCGTGAATGTTTTTTTTGGGGGACTATCCGTCAATGGTTTGTGATGACATAATGAACACGAAAGTAGGTATTTTTCGGTGAAGAAGGTTGAAACACTTCATACCCACTCCAAATCGACAAAACACAAGCACGACGCGCGATGATCCATGACGAGTGCACGCCATATTGTCTGTTACCCAAGCGGAACAAGGAAGACAAATAATATGAAAAGTTAACACTATTTTATGGAAAAAGGCATAACTTCACCTCAAAGAATCTTCCGCAATGCAGAATAGGCAAGTATCAATGCTAAAATTAACGAAATAAACGAGTGAGAGGTGTTCGGGCGACATCGCATAATTACAGATTTATTTTGGCAGCGCAAGCGCACCATTACATGGCAAGCTGCTGATTGCATCACCACGCTCTCGGTCACTTACGGATCACGACAGCGGATGAGGGTTTTTCCTCTTGTCGGTCAAGTTGTAGATAAACCTTATATAAATGCTCATTATTAGGGCTACGAAGTTGATAACAAATCATCCTTTTTTTCCAGACTTTGAAGACAATGCTAAACCTAATAGTAGTTTGTTTCACTTAAGTTAGAACCAGAAAACATTGTATTACTTTTTCATTTTCCGACCTTTTTATTGTTTTTAGGTCTTCTTTTAGTATTTTTTGCCGTCCTTATTGCGTTTTTTATCATGTTTTTCTTATTCCCAGTTGTTGCATGTATTTTAAATGCATTTGCTATCATAACTTATACATACATACTTAAATTCACTAACATGGTATTTTAGCATGTACGCAATTTATCGTAAATATGATCAATGCCAAAGCACAATACAGTAAAACCTCGTTAATCCGGACTAATGGGGGATAAGTTGACCGGTTTAACGAAAGTCCGGATTAACTGAAATAACCTAAAAGAGCAGTAGAAAGTGCATTAAAACTCTGTTCATAGCAACAAAACACGTTTATTATGGTGTATTTAAAGGGCATAGGCCTAAATACACTATACAGTACAGTAACATGTAAAGCAATACTGTGGAGCAATATGACGAATGCGATTGTTGACTTCTAGCTACATTTAAAACCTTGCATTCTGCTTTTCTTCCTTTTGCCAGTCCGGATTAAGCGAAGTCCGGCTTGTCAGGGTTCGGATTAATGAGTTTTTACTGTATAATTTTTAGTTGAAATTTTTGGCAATGCATTTTGTGCAATTAACTGTGATAAATTTACTTTTCTTCCAGAAAATTTAATACTTTGATTGAAGTCTACTTTGAGTTTCCCTTGTTGGCCACTGTTATCGCTTTAGTCTGTGATTTTAAAGCAAAATTTGTAACAACATAAGAAAAAGAAAAACTCTGAACCACACGAATCAAACCTTAATTTTCAGATGCTGATTGACTAATGTGTCGTGCAAGACCAACTCTGAAAGGAGGTGAATGTCTTGCGAGTATATTATGTAACCTCAGAGTTGAAATATAGAAAACTTCATTAGCACTAAAATTGCTTTTTTCTCTTTTCTTTGACAGTTTTATAAACCAACAAACAACAGATATTTTCCAAATTATTGAACTAGTCCTTTGTAATTTTTGAAAAACCAAGCTTTAATTTTAAGGACGGAAATTATTTTTAAGTCATAATTTAATAATTTTAAGGTCATTCAATAGGTCATTTTTAGGTCATCAACTTTCGAGTCCTACTCACTCATTACGAACACACTCTTCGAGATGGACTATGTGAATAGTCGACAACCTAAAAATAGAAACGTTCTTTAATGTACCACAATACTAAAAGCCAGTGGTGAGTTTGAGTTAACAGAGTATTACTCAGTATCAATAAATGTCTTTCTACAACAATACTTAACAGACAAATCTGCTTTATTAAAGACATACATATTTTTATTCAATACCTTATATCACCAATATTTCTGTCCAAACAACTGTCTTTTTCAATAATCTTAGATGGGGCGCCATCTTTAGTTAACCTTTGTTAAAAGATAAGTATCAGAGGTAAAAAAAGACTGTTTCTTCATGTAATGATTGTAATACCAGGTTGTACTGTACTCATGAACAGGGAACGGATTTTAAGGTGCAGCAATTTTCCCATTTTATCCTCTCTTTGATGCTTCAGCACCTTTTCCTTCCTTTTCTTTCATTTTTTGTTCAAAATTGAGCAGAAAAATAAATTATTTTGAGTCTTCTTGAGCAGCTACATAAAATCCTATAGTATCATTTTGTAGAGCAGAACGAGAGCTATAAATAGGTATGATGTAATCATTACAGACCCAATAGTTTCCAAGATAATGTAGCAAATCTCGTGAGAGAAAACACAAACTTCAACAAAACCTATTCGGCAGAACCAGTTCTCTACGCGGTCCGCGCGCAAGCACAGTTCTCTCTGCGGTCCGCGCGCATTATATACAGAAGGCGCAGAAAAAGAGAGCATTGAATAAATGCATTTTTTCAGCACCTTTTTGAAAACATTTTCCGAATCTTTTCTTCCCCTTCCCGTTCACAATTCTGCGCCTTAAAATCCTTTCCCTACAAATCAGATGGCGAGAAGTTCCTACTCTGCACGAACGCGACCGACGAAGCCTCCTGTCTTGCCCTTCCGCCAGTCTCACAACGCTACAGCACTGCTTCTCACTAAGCAGTTCACGCGTGAATAAGAGCGCGCGATCTCACAATCCCGCCAAAGACGATTACAACCATTCACATCGCATACCAATAGGGAAAATCGCTCATGGATTCGTTTGATACTGAAGAAGAACAACTTTGTTCATGAAGATATTGCATCCGCGAGCCATGTTCTGCTCTGGAGATGAATTTTGATCCCCCTGGCCACTGGCGTACGCAGGGTTTTTATTCGGGAGGGTCTGGAATTGTATGGGTGTATAGTACATAGCTGTTTTCAATGGCACCAATTTATAAGGACCCACTCAATAATTTGTCGTGTTATTATTATTTCATTGTTATACGTTTGCTTATTGAAATCTGTAAATAACGTTTTTAAAATAGTAAGGATTGTTGCATTAATATCATGGTACATGGAAGGGAGGTTTTATGAGTTTTTCTTAACTTTTTAGGAACACAATGCTTTTAAAAAGTTGGCACCCCTGGCTGCTTTGTAGAGGTCGACATGCACAATAAGATATTTCGTATATTTAGAAGTTTCAACTCTCAAAAATGGCAATTGGGAGTCATTTTAAGGGGAGCTGAATTTACAACCACTCCGAGTTCTTCAGTGCTTTTATTTGAAAATGTTGATTTTTCTCAAACTTTCGGAGAGGCTGTAGCCCCATCAACCCCCTCTGCTTACGCCAGTGCTCCTGGCCATGTACAATTCAAGGAATTTTCTACCAGTTTTGATATGCCATATGCCGATCTTTCCATCTAAAAACTTAACTCCAAGATGGTGGACTTCAAGACTGTCGCCATGTTGATGACGTAACCAGGAGTAGCTTAAGGGTTCTGTGGGAGAACCAAACCCCTTTGAGTACACCAAAACTATATATCTGATTACATAAGTGTGGCAATTTGTTTTAAAGAGAGTTTATTTTATTCTGAAGTTACTGCTGCATAGCATAATAAGCATATTGGGAAAATCATGTAACAATCGTATCATTATACTGAATGATGGGATCGAACCTGCCACTCCCAATGGGTGATGTAGCTAATCATCATTCATCCTCATTAATTATGAGAGCACTTGTTACAACGGCAAGTTAAATGCTTGGCAGCGAAAGGCACAATTTAAATAAAATACCTTAAACAACTAGATATGGCAAATAGTCACTCGTTGGATTTTAGAACCTTGAACCCGAATCATACATGGTAAGGATTGGGACAAATACCTGTCTAGACTTAGAAGAATTATGATGAAGTTACTATCGAAGAGTAAAATAAAACTATCCTTTCCCCACGCTTGGTAGGTAGTTCACCTAAGTCAGTCAGACTACTGTCCTTCTCTCCTTCCCAAAGTGCTCTTGCCTGTCTCTAAGCAAGTCGAAAAGTGAGTCCCCTGCCAGTCTGTCCGTTGCTCTAAAACCCAGTCCGTGGAGGCTACCTATACGCCGATACGCGAGTTTTTACCTTCCTATTATTGTAAACAGCTTACTACTTGTTTACCTGTTGTAAACCTTGTAGCCTCAATATACCAGGAAGTGGAAGTCTGCTTAACACTAGAAAGTTGGGCGGGTAAGGTGAAAAGGGGGGGGGCGGATGTGCCAAAAATACACATAGCCCTGGTAAAACTTTTATCTTGAACCTCCCCTGAACATAACACACTTTCACCCTTTTTCTATTTCCGGAGTTTTCACAAGTTTTCATAACACCACCATGTATTACGCAATGTCTCTTCCTCAATGTGCCCTGCTTATCTTTTTTCAATAGCACCTCGTGCTTAGTTCAATGAGACGGTGTTTCTTTTGGCCTTACCCAAAGATGATTTGACAAGCTTTTCTGAGCAATCTTGAGTCATCATGAGTCTGTGACAAAATATATGACAGCAAGAAAATTGCGTGAAGTGGAAGTTTTTCGTGGGTTGCATATGATGTTGAATTTAACGGAATACAGTTCCGGAGATACACGTCTTAAAATAGTTCTATTATATCCAGATCTCTTGTTTATATTCATTGTTTATCTAAGTATCTTTTTTTAAGAATTCTAACACGGGGCAGCTCGAATCAGAGCACAGCGCTTAGTGTGAGCTCTTCAAATCCTTTCGATTGCTTCAAATCATCAAAACTTTTAACCAACACCAAGATTTATATGTAGGCAAAACATGAGAAATATGAACATAAATATATAGAAAATCACTGAAAAATATATGCAAATATACTGAAATATGTAAAAATTATTTTAATATATCTAATCTGCCTATTCTTTTCTCACTTGTGTTTTTTTAGGTTCCTGGCAGTAAAAATGTAATTATACAAAATTGATTTCCCAATAATATACTGCTGGACAAAAGAAACGGACACCTCAATATTTGACATCTGAATTGCAATTATTTATGAATTACGCTCTCAGTTAAGTATTGAACATTCATTATTGAAAATGAACATTTTTCATACTTTTTTCCGTTTATTATTATTCAGGTTTTCGTATTTCCAATAATTTCTGCAACATTTAGAGCCTTCGAATCAGAATTTATGCGTTATCACAAAAATGCAAGAGTCCGGTTTTCCTTGTCCAGCAGTGTATTAAGAAGTTTCTGGAAATTATAAAATTATAATGTGCTAAATTACATTGGAAAATTCGGAATGTGATAAACTGATAACTCGAATGACTATAGTTTTGAGTACAGTGTGGACAGGCATTTCTAAAATACAAGGTAACCAAAAAAGTTCTTGCCGTTCTAGAGCAGTGATAAACAAAGAGCAATACAGTGGACGGTACATACCTTTAGGTTTCGAAGTAATCTCCATCAGCTTCCAACACCTTTTGCCAACGTTCCTGCAGATGCACAATACCCTGGTGATAAAACTCGGCGGGCTTGGATGCAAGGAAGTCCGTGAGTGCGTTCCGCAGGTCTCCCTCATTTGCGAAGGGTCTCCGACGGATGTGGTTGTCGAGGGAATGAAACAGGTTGGTGCAAGGTCCGGTGAATATGGTGGATGGCACAGGGTCTCCCAGTCAAGTTGCTGAAGGGTCTCCCAGGTCCTCTTTGCCACATGTGGCTTGGGATTGTCGTGCAGGAACAGCACACCCTTGCGATTCACCAATGCCGGCTCCTTCTGCCGGAATGCACGGTGCATCCTTTGCAACTGCTGAGAGTAGCGGTCAGCAATGATGGTCTGACCAGGTGGAAGGAGCTCGTAATGCACCACTTGCCAACAATTCCACCATACAGAGAGCATAACCTTTCGTGGGTGCAGAGGTGGTCTTGAGGTGTGAGGAACAGAGTCACGTGGCGACAACCAATGTGTGGTACGTTTGGGAGTGTCATAGAGGACCCACTTTTCGTCATTAGTGAGCAAGCGATTAAATATGGGTGTGTTCAGGTGCCGAGTGAGCAAGGACAAACAGGCTGTCACTCGTTGTTCCCTGTTGCCTGCCGACAATGTCTGTGGTACCCACTTGCTTAACTTGTAAGACATCCCAATCCCATGCAGATGCAGTCTTACAGTTTCAGCGGAAACATGGAACCTTTCTGCAAGTTCATCACACGTTAGACCACTGTCCTCCTCGATGGCTGCTTTCAGGGCCTCGTCATCCAACACACGTGGTCGTCCACTGCGAGGTTCATCCGAAAGGCTCACATCTCCCGAACGGAATTTCTGGAACCAATGCCTTGCGGTGCGTTCGTTTACGACATTCTCCCCCAATGCCTGGCAAATGCGACGACTTGATGCGGCAGCTAACAGGCCAACTTTAAAGTCATACAACAAACACACTCGAACAAGCTGCTTCGATACCTCCATTTCTCTTCGACACTGGACGAGCTATGACTGCTGTGTGTGCGCAACGTGCCTGTATTACTGACAGTCGATGGTCAGACTAACTCCCGAACGCTTGGCAGGCACGTGCGTCATCTCGTTTCCTCTCTGTGAGCGCTTGATTAACCAAGAACTTTTTTGGTTACTTTGTATGTATTCAAATTTTAAAAAATGCTGAAGAATATTCTCACTGATTGAACAAAATGGTTAGTAAGGCAAAAAATAAAATGTACAATTCATGCAAGAATACATCATTTCTTAAAAAAGTGATTCCGTTTCAGTGCACATCATGTTAATGCGATGCACAGTGAGCCACTAAATATATTTTGTGATTTTTTTTTTTTTTTTTTCATTTTTGGAGACATCAAAGTTCGAATGTTTGCCACACAATTATAGCTCCTTACTCATTGAAAATTGCGAAAGATGACCCAGACTCCGCATTTATGTAAAAACATGCAATGCAAACGGTAAATATATAATAATCCTCAAAATATATAACATGAAATGCACATATATATGGTTCCTAGCATTGTAATTCGCATACATTTGTAGTTTCTCCATGGGAAAAATATATAATTACATAAAATTCCGGGCCATACTTAAGACGATCTGTAAACAATACTATTTCCCAGTATTTTGTAGGCGCAAGAAAATATCGAATTTTATTTTTAAAAAAAATGCTCATTTTGAGATAAATTCACTAGACCAACCACCTCTGATCAACTGTCAATCTAGCCATAAATTCTTCTTATCAATTTTGTCCAGAGTAAAGTGCATGGTAGCCTATCATTAGAGATAGGTTTTGTATGTACACAATTACATATTCTATTCATTTCTAGATACATACCTTGAAAACGAAAATATCAACCAATTATGTAATTGCCATCATTTTGCATGAGTTTTATGTTACATATTTTTACATATTTGCCAGGATATTACATATTTTATATATTTGCTAATTTACTTTATATAAAACAACACATTTCGGTAATTTTTTCCTACCTTGATCTTTTTTTTTTTTTAATACGTTCGATCTCTGAAATATGATGTAGAAAATTTGTACCCCATGTGATGTCATATTTTCTAATCAATGAGATGCTTAGTGCTTACGGTCTCCTAAAATTGACTGCCAAGTCGACAGACATGCTGAGGACAAAATAAATAAGTAAATAAAAAACTGGAACCCCTCCCCCTTTCTGGTTACATATTTTCGTCTCGCTTTTAGGTATAGCCAAAGCACCTAGAAACCTCGTATCTGTGGACAAGAAAGCTACTTTCCTGTACGTAGAGAGTTACACAATATGTTCCCTTGTACAAAAAAGTACAAAAGTAGCTATGTATTTTCATTCGATTGTTCTTTCTGTAGACGCTTTTTTTTTTTGCAATTTGTTTCGAAAGTTACGAAGAGCTCAGGGCCGGATTAAGACGAAATTGGGTCTTGTAACGACCGCCATGTTAGGCAGATTTCAGTTGTATATTGGCATTAATATTATTCGTATACTTTCAAGTTAAGAACTTGGATTAAATTATTTATACTTAATTGTTTTCATAATTCATGTATATATTTATGTTTTATATTATATTATTCGCGTATTTTGCAACATTTATTCAGAATTTATAGGCTAATAATTATCCCAAATAATATATGCAACGTTTTCATTGTTTTTCAAGCACAAGTTAAATACATTTCTTATTAATATCGATTTTTGTTCAACAATGTACAAGATTGAAGTAATTTGTCTTCGTTATAAACTAAATCTTTATTTAATCATTTTTATGTGCAAGGGCAAATATGATTTATTTGATAAAATCAGTTTAGTTATTTCTATATAGTTTAACATTGTAATATTATAGCAAAGTATTTCTCCCTCGTTTTCAATAAAATATCGTTTTCCTACTGGCTGTTTATGGTAGGAGTGGGGGAACCACGCTACGTGTTTTTGGCGATGTAAAAACTTCCACGTTGGCATTTTTAATTGTTGCCAACCTGAACTTTAGCTTACTATCGCTAATTAACATTGATGTGTTATATAAATTATCAGTTTTTCTTGTGTTATTTTATGTTATGAGTTTGTATTGTAAGTTAGAACAATCTGTTGTGCTGCGCCTCGCGCTTGAGGTAGGCAGTTGTGGTCTTCCTATTAACTGTGAAGGCGGTGCGCGAACTCTCGTGTTGAATAAATTGCTTATGACTGCCTGCGAGCGTGCATGATCCAACAAATTATAACTTTTAACTTGTGAGAATCAGTATGTACGCGCGCGATTCGTGATTAAAGATTTTGGACATTTTAATTATAAAGTATTTGGAATTTTATTTACTGTTACGTGTCGCAATTCGGTGGTTACCTTCCTGGAGGAAGGGCGGATCGTCCCGATCCCTGGGTGAGAACTGGTGCTCCCAACTGACCAGCCGGAGCAAGGAGCGGTGTGTTGCCAATTCGGATCTCCATACCCTGGAGTTACGAGTGGTGGCACGTTGCGTTGCAGTCTGATGCTTGAAATCTTCGGTGAACAGTAAACACAACGACTTTATAGTTACGTCACAACGCAAAGAATAATAGTAACTGTATAATAAGTAACGCTGTGTCTAGGCGTCCGAAATTGGGGCTCCAAATTTCATTCTACGATGTATTTTTCAGGTTAATATAGCAATAGAAAACTGTTCAGCTTTAGGTAAATTCTGTTTCCATCTGGGCCTATTTCAGGAATGCGCCTAATTCTGCAACATCAATAGCACACACCTTAATCCGGCCCTAGAAGAGCTCTCGTTCATATTCTACCATAGTTTGCGATGTGAAAAGTAATTAATAGTTGACAAAATTGGTTTCTTTGCGTGCAAAGAAATCTACCCACCTTACACTTTTGACAGAAAATTATTTTCAAATAAAATAAGACAATAAAGGAGGTATGAAGTATGTTGTTTGAAAGATCATTTAATAACGCTTAAAGTTAACCTACATTTATCAACATTGCTTTATTCTGATAAGTAAGAACAAGTAAACATTTTATGTCAAAAGTGTGAGGTGGGTCTGTTTCCTTGCACGCAAGTATACGTGCAAGTTGCTCTGCTTTTTAGAGTTTATAAATTTGATCCAAATTTTAATTTCAACAACTTGTGTCTTTAAAATTACGTTGAATATGTTCAAATAAAATAAATATCTAACAGAATTCTTGAAATTGCTTGGATACTATATTATTATTAATATTATATATTCTATGATACTGCATATTTAGCTACATATCCTTTTGATAATACATATTTAGGTACATATTTTATAAATTATTGTTACATATTTATCAGTGGCGAAGTGTGACATTTTTACGTAGTCATCGAAAGACTTGTCAAACGTCAGGGTCTTTAAGCTTTCGATAGCTAACGTCACCCTCACTTCTACCCTGAAGATGAGAGTGACGTCAGCTCTCGAAAGCTTCGAATCTTCTCCACAACTCACTTGGTCGATAGCCCGAGAGAAACTTTTCGTCAAAGGAGAAAATGGCTTGAGTGAAAATATTGTTTGAAAGCATTGCAAAAAGTGCACAAATGCCCGGTCCATTTAAGATGCCATCACATATTAGAGACAAAAAGTAATTTATTGGCTCTCTGTACTGTTCAACTGTGTTAACTAAGCGGGATTTATAATACCACCTGGGTAGTGAAAAGGATGGGATGGCTTTCTTTTAACGTTCTTGTGTGGCAAAGTGGATAAGAATACATGATATTTCATTCATTCCCTGGACAGCACTAAATCTATACTTGAGCGTAGCAATGCGTAACTAACGCATTCGGGTACTCGTCCTGAACCTTCTTTTGCAAATCCGCTAAATGCCCCGACATAACTGCCGACCCGTCATAAGTTTGAGCAATAATAAATTTATCCTCCAGTTTCTACTTATTGACAATTTTTACATGAACAAAAAACCCGTCAGATATACAATCGGTACCCTCAACAGTAAAACCAGTAAACCCTCCTCCTTGTACATAGATCTCAAGACAGATGACAATCGAGACCTAACATAATTGAAAGTAAGTCTGATTTATCAGCTTATTATTTTTTTTCACTCACGACATCACTAATTGCATGTATTAGATCATTGCATTGCATGCTTTACAATGATGGAAATAGCACTCCGAAAATTTTTAATCCTGATGACGTCAGAGACACCCTGCCGTAAACATGGGAGCTGAAGAAAAAGGCCTTTTATGACGAGACCTTCAAGCGGTCGTCGGGTGTCTTCCGAGCAGGTAGATTCGCACATTTTCTGCGATGACCTAGACCAGCGAACACCATTACCTTCAATAGGAAACGTAGCGCGAGTGTTGGCCACGGGGAATAGTGCTGGGCTCTCATTTCGATGCGCTAAACTTAGCGAATCCCTTGATTATATCTTGCTAAGTCATCGCCGCATGTGCCGCGATATGTACATATTTTGTACTTTGACATTACATAAACAATCCGTGACTCTACTTATCGGTCACTTCAGTCGTTGCAGATTACTTATCTCCTCCTGTTTACTCTGTTGTCGAATATAAACAACAATAAAGTTTTGTGCGCATTGGCTATGTAGTTATCATTCCACAATGTGGACTTAGCAACTAAAGAACAAACTCAGATCTGTTAAAGATGTGATGCGTCATCTCTAAGTTCCGGCTTAAACTAACCAACACCATACATAATAAGAGCAAAACAAGAACGAATGGCTAACATGATTTCGCAAACCTAATTCTGATGTTTAGGTCTTCTCTGCCATTATTAAGGGCCTCTCCGATGGCGTAGTGGTAACGTCGCCGCCTTGTAATCAAGGGATACATTGCACACTGATTCGGATCCCACATTAAACTGTAGGTCCAGTACCGATTACCCAATTTCCGCATGGATTTCTGCCATTTTTAGCTAATCGCGAAGATGAGGATGAATGGACAATTTCAAATATATACACAGGGTGTCTCGAAAGTAATAGCGCAAACTGACACAGGTGCACGATAATAGAAGCAAGGAAGTCTCTCTAAACATGGGTCTGTAAACGAGCCGTTTTCGAGATAATCGCGAATGTGTGATTACAAGCTGCCACTGACTTAATTGTTTGTGAACGTCGTCTTTGTTGGTAAAATGCTAATAATACAGTAATAGTAATGTTCTCTGTGCGACTCTCCGGGTGCCTTTGAGCAGGGTATTTTTCTTGGTACAAGCGTGCAGCCTTCCGTGCATTGCCGTTAGCCAAATTATACACCAAATGCATATCCGCATACTCTTCGTTGCTGTAAGGTTCCATTTCAGTACGCAGTACAGCACAACTTACGTGATCGCCTTGTAATCAAGGGGTCCCGGGTTCGATACCCGGTGGAGGCACAAGTGGTTCGGATCCCACTTTAAACTGTAGGTCCAGTCCCGATTAGCCTTACTGTGCATAAAGTGGTCTTAAAAACATCAAATCAACAACAACTGACGTGACTCCCACAGTACGATTAGACTGTGTACTGATTGTAACCATCCTGTTTGATTACAACGCCAACTCTCGGAAATCTTCTGTTTTGCAAGCAAAGATCAAACATCGGAACGCGCAAGGAGTAAAGCACTCGGTGTTTACAAAGAGCAATCAGTGACGGCTTCTAACCACACATTCGCACACATTACGTATTAGCATTTTACCTGCTGCTTTCTTTACTTTTCTTGACTTTCATGACTTTCTTGACTTACCTGTTGCTTTCTTTACTTTTTCATGACTTTCATGACTTTCTTTACTTTTTCTTGACTTTCATGACTTTCTTGACTTACCTGTTGCTTTCTTTACTTTTTCTTGACTTTCATGACTTTCTTGACTTACCTGTTGCTTTCTTTACTTTTTCTTGACTTTCATGACTTTCTTGACTTACCTGTTGCTTTCTTTACTTTTTCTTGACTTTCATGACTTTCTTGACTTACCTGTTGCTTTCTTTACTTTTTCTTGACTTTCATGACTTTCTTGACTTACCTGTTGCTTTCTTTACTTTTCCTTGACTTTCATGACTTTCTTGACTTACCTGTTGCTTTCTTTACTTTTCCTTGACTTTCATCACTTTCTTGACTTACCTGTTGCTTACTTTACTTTTTCTTGACTTTCATGACTTTCTTGACTTACCTGTTGCTTTCTTTACCTTTTCTTGACGTTCATGACTTTCTTGACTTACCTGTTGCTTTCTTTACTTTTCCTTGACTTTCATGACTTCTTGACCTACCTGCTGCTTTCTTTACTTTTCTTGACTTTCATGACTTTCTTGACTTTTTGATCTATCTGATGCTTTCTTTACTTTTCTTGACTTTCATGACTTTTTTGACTGGTAGACAAGCTGTTACAATTCCTGAGAATCACTGTTGCAGTTGAAATATTGAAGTATAGAAAAAATAAGAAGAATCTACAGATGCTTATCTATAAAATAATAATATAATACAATTCATGTACTGTTAATACAGAGTTATATATAAAAGTGCAAATAGTGTACCTTTAATAGAGTGTGAAACCTATATCCAATACCTCGTCTGTTCATCCCAGCAAAGACAAAGCCAGACACTACTGCTTGGACAGTAAATGCTTCTTTAGGTATAATTTGTGGCTTGCAGGGTGGACCAGGAGACCCGGGATCTATTCCCTGGAACTATTACGTCTATGTTAAAGCCAAGTACTGAACTCTTAAGCTATCCATCGAAGATACCCATTTTTCGGAAAGCTTCTGGAACCATGAAATAGACTTGGTTTCCGGTGCAATTGCACTGAGTATCTTGATAAACCTTTTGTTAGCTTGACAAAGGTTTTTTCACTCATATGGGTTGTTGGTGCCCTGTCTCAGGAACCTACGGTTTGATTTTGATGGAACTTGCGGCATTTTAAAGATAATAATTTCTTCTTACCGCTTCATGTCCGTACAATGACCCCAATCATGATAAAATCAATATTTACAGCAAATATATGTAATGGCGGGAAATCTAACTTCTAAATTTGGTCCGAGTTAGAACTAGAGTACTGCATTGGACCACTTTTGTTCGCTCGTCCTCGTTCGACTCTCCCAGCCTCGAGTGTATGCAATGGAAAATCATTTTAATCTTACAATAATCGCAGACACATGTGTAAAATATCCGTCATGGCAGTTTCAGCCCACAATCATTTATTTCATTTTCATATATCACAGTAAACAAAACTACATTTTAACATGGAGATCATGACTATGTTTACTTAAGTTTCAATTTCACTGCGTTATCACTTCACGATCCATACTTGAGGACCCACTACCCCAGACATATTACGGTTATACGCGTACGACTGGGCTTCGAGCGTATACCGCTCGTGTTGCCTGTTGGAGCGTTATTAGCTCAAGCGTAGAAGCTCTCGACTCCGTACGCTATCTAGCGTCGTTCATGAGAACTATTTGGCGCTCGAACGAAATGCTCTCTCTGCGGCACTCTACATGGAACTGTAATTCGTGATATTACTCACTATTTCTCATATCACGTTATGCTTTACTTCGCAGATTTCTCGAGGTGCAAGGAAGCATGTTGGGTCTTCTGATTGCATATTTGGCAATAAGTGTATACCTGTACCTCACGTGGAACTATGACTTTTGGGAAAAACGTGGCGTTCCGTACGAGAAACCGATGCTATTGGTTGGAAAACTGAAAGATGTTGTTTTGCTCAGGTTCGTTGCGATATTCCTTTTTAGACAACTCGCCCTTCTCATCAGAGAACCGGAAATTCTGAAGTCAATCATGGTGAATGATTTCGACACGTTCGTCGACAGAATTTACGCGCCCGACGAGAAGACTGACGCTATCGCCAACCGCATGCTCTTGTCATCCAAGACAGCTGAGGGCGAAACTAACACCCACAGTCAGTTCCGGAAAAATTAAGATGAAGTTGATTGTGGATTTGTTGTTCTTAAGTCCACTTTATGCACAATAAGGCTAATCGGGAATGGACCTACAGTTGAAAGTGGGATCCGAACCACTATGTGTCTCCACCGGGTATCGAACATTGTGCTTCGGATTCGACTTTAAACAGTAGGACCAGTCTCAATTAGCCCACCTGTGCTTAATGTACACTTGAAACGGACTGACAAGTAAGAACAGAAGGAGCAGACAGAAGATTGAATGATTGATTGAATTGGTGTTTTAAGTCCACTTTTGGCACAGTAAGGCTAATCGCGACTGGACCTACAGTTTAAAGTGGGATCCGAACCACTTGTGTCTCCACCGGGAATCGAACCCGGGACCCCTTGATTACAAGGTGACAACGCTACCACTGCACCATCGGGGAGGCACAGCAGACAGAAGAGTAACAGCAATTAATGAAAGAACGGTGTCACTATCTTAGGGAGATTTCAGTCTGAAGCGACAAGCGAAGTTCACACCAAAGTGACAAGTAACACAGTCTGTAAGCAAGAATTCGCCACGCCTACACGAACAACAGACCGAGGTACCGGCCCAATCCGACGTGTCGTGTCTGTTCGTTTCGAAAGCTTGCATTGATTACTGAGGGTTCGCTTCCAAGCGACATGTGTCGCGCGTCGCTTCGGAATGAAAGTTCCTAAGTGTTTTCATTGCATTTCTGAAAGTTACAGTGCATATGCATACATTTCTATGATAAATTAAGTATTCTTACTAACATTCGATTATTTCATCTTTACGCCAATATACGAGGGTTGGAAAGAAAGTAGTGGTAACACCGCGCATGATCAAGAGAGGGTTTTGCCAGGGTTGTGCCATTTCGCGTAAAAAAAAATGTTTCTACATGACACTTAAATTACGCGCAAAAAACTCGTCAAATGCGTATACGTAAGAAACTTCAATCAATAAATATTAAAAGAAAATCTTTTTTTGTTTTGTTATGTATGGCAGTTGGCATTGGCAGAAAACAAAAAAACGGCTCTAAAAACTATCCTTCCGAATTCTTATGAGCTCTTATATATAAACATTTAAAGTGTATAACAATTTTTTCAGTGAAAATTAAAATAACGACAAAGTATTTTTTTTAGTGTTGGAAGCAAAATCTGCTAATTTTAAAATAAGTAGTTAAATGTTATAAATACTATTGCTAGACGTTTTAATCAACAGGTTTCCAAATTTTAAAAAATAAGTGAAAGTACAGTTGTTTTTAAAAAATCTGTTAGTGAGGCTGAGGAAGTGAGTTGGATTTATAAACAATATTCAGAAAATAATGATTTTTCCTGAAATATACAAGAAAATTAAAGTTTAGATTGTAATATAATTAAAGTAGTTTTTATATTACTAATTAACGGAAGAAAATTAGTTTTTTTTACATCTGCGTAAAGAACTGGCTTTCTACGTAATTTACGCGCAACTTACGTAAAAAACGTAACGAGTAAATTACGTTGCCAACCCTGTTTGTTGCTATTCCCAGTACGTCTAGATGGATAGGCGTAACTGTTCAACGCACTTACTGTCGTCCTAGTATCGAGGCTTATCCTCCACCCTATGGTGTCCTTATCGGAGGGCTGATACCCAACGGACCACCGTCCGATATGGCAAGGCTTCATTGCAACAGCCTTTTCAGAGACCCGCATGCCATCTTAATCCATGCATGCTGCTCACTCTTCGAAAGCATCGCTTTAGGGTGGTCAGATTTCACAACACCACTTCAATACTCACGTATTCTTCCGTCTGTACGCACTGCGACAATAGGTACGTCGAACAACTACTTCCCTCTAGACGCACTGAGATCAGCAACGCCCTATCTTGATCATAAGCGACGTGACGACAGTGTTGCCACAACTTTCTATCCAACCCTCGTACATTCTAATTGGAATACTAACTAACTAACTAACTCTCTAGCCTTCTTAAACCCGAAGGTTCATGGCTGCAGCAACACAGGCCTTCCATCTTTCCCTATCTTGAGCAAGTTCTATATACTCTTTTCCATCCCTACCGATTTCCTTTAGGTCCATCTCAACGTTGTCCCTCCATCTTCGTCTTGGCCTTCCTACAGGTCTCTTACCATCAGGTTTCCCAACAAGAATCCTGTAAACTCCTCTTTCCTCTCCCATTCGTGCCACATGGCCTGCCCACCTAAGTCTACTTGATTTAATTATTCTAATAATATCTGGACATGAACACAAATTATGGAGTTCTAAATTATGTAACCTTCTCCACTCACGTGTCTCCTCATCCCTTTTAGGTCCAAAGATTTTCCTAAGGATCTTATTTTCAAATACTCTCAATTTATGTTCCTCTTTCAATGTAAGGGACCAAGATTCACATCCATATAATACTACAGGCAAAATTACTGTTTTGTATATTTTAACTTTTAGTTTCTTAGATATTAAACGAGAAGACAAAAGTTTATGAAGAGAGAAGTAACATGCATTTCCTGAATTAAGCCTACTTTTTATTTCCTCTTTAATATAATTTTCATTTGTTAATATTACTCCTAAGTATTTGAATTTGGAAACTGGTTCAAACGAGTTGTTATCAATAATTAGATTTTGATTATTTCCTAACACTTGGTTTCGGCCTGTAAGCATATATTTAGTTTTATCTTTGTTAACTTCCAAACCTATCTCTTTAGCAGTTTTGAAAGATATTTTAGCATTATTCTTAATTGTATTCACATCATCCCCCAGTAAGTCTACATCATCTGCATATGCTAACAACTGAGTCATACCATTTAATTTTAGTCCTTCTTTAGTTTCTTTTACCTTCCTAACAGCATATTCTAAGGCAAAATTAAAGAGCAAGTTGCTAATTATATTCATTTTCCTATTTAGGTATTCGCTTGGGTCTACTGCAAACCAAACTTGGTGTAGCGAACATCTTGTCCAAATGTGAAGTCCATACATGCAAGGAGACGTCTGTTTCAATAAAGTACCTTAACGTTACGTCCAGCAGATGACATATTGCTTCGTATTAAGCCAATAAGCTGTTAATGAGTTTCTCCGACATGAACCATGACTATATTGTGTTTATAGTGAACATTTTTTGTTGTTTTTGTCTTTAAAATTGTAGTCACACTCTGGGGAATACGTCCAACTGTTTTTGGCGGTTTATAGCTTCGCGCAATGAAGGAGTGTCGCAATGAAGAGGGTGACAAATGAAAGCTATATGTTTTGTTATTGTTACCTATAAGTTTTATTACTGTAAGTCTTATAGCAAAATAACCATAGAAAAATAAACACATGAATTCCAATTTGGGCAAATCACCCCGTGTTCAAGGTAAAATGCCCATTCATTAGGGGTAAAATACCCAATACAAGAAACGTTGTAATACTTGACATGACATATTTAAAGGAAAATAATACACAGCATTAACTGGAAGATTATTAACGTTTGTTTCGTAAACAGAACATCATTTGTACAGACAAGCATAGCGTTTCTAACAACATTTATTTTGAATTGACCATAGCCTCTTTTACTGTTTACATTTGTGAGAAATTGCATTGCACTTTGGACAAATGGACATGAATTTGATACATATTTCATGCATCCACATACTACAACGAATACACTGGATCCAGTCACATTGTGGTCCTTTCTTATAATAATAATGCCCTTGGGCATATTGTACTTAATTTCTGTGGGCATATCACCCCACAGCTACAAGCAGAAAATTGAATCACTGGGTTGGCAACTCTGAGCACCATGTGGCAGTTTCATCTGCACATATGTTTCCCTGACTCTTGATCTTTACACCAAATATAATTCAGTTTCTTTTTCTCTTGGGAATATTATTGCACGCTGTTTGTACAGCAACGTCCAAAAAATTATTACCTCAAAAATTGTCTTCTTACCTCATGACATTAACCCTGAATGGCTTCAGATTCTACTCACAAGCTCCAAACCTGCTGCCTCGTCTCACCACGGAGGACGCTTTCAAACAAGAGTTGCCATAACATTAACGTTGCGCGAGATACGAGGGGGTGGGCATTTAACCCCTATGGGAATATTCCCCCCACTGACTCTATAGTTTTAGTGTAGTCTATGAAATATGCTGAAGCATTAATATTAATTGTTCAAAATAATGGATTTTGTGCAATAAGCTAAATGTATATTTATCAACACTAATAAAGCATGTCTGTTCCAAAATAATTATGGCGAATGTATAGAATCTTCAATTGGACTTTCTTAATCAACAATATTTACAAAGTCAATGCTTGCACTCAAAACCAGGTACTAATGGTTGTTGCTTGGATTTTCTGTCGGACGTCACACCAAAAACAATAGAAAATGTGCTGAGATCTCGAGAGAGAGATAGAGCATTTTCATTTCTTGGGGCTTTGCTATCGTGTCGTTCGGCTGCCTTCGTGTGTTTTCGGCAATCCATATGAAGGCATACGATTGATTGATATACAATCGACTTAATGTATTTTACTTCACTTTTCTGACACTTTTGGCTAATCGCGAAGATGAGGATGAATTGTGATAGTATAAACGTGAAGATAGAATCACAAGTACGTACATAGGGACGACACAACAGGAGCCCTACGGAAGAGTATACTGACTGTGAGTCTAGACGCCAGACCCTCGTTATTAGTCTGAAAAATGGAAGAGAGGTTGCCAACCTGGTGTCTTGAAACAGGATCACCCCTTATAGCCTTCAATTCCTTTGGCTACATGCCCATACAATTACATGTGTGTGTGCTTGTGTATGTGTATATTTATTTTATGTCACTTTTCTACATCTTAGGGAGAATTCACACGGAAGCGACAGGCGACACGTGCTTCTTGAGAATTAGCCAATCAGCAGCAACGTTCACACCGTAGCGACATGACAGGCCGCAAAAGCCTACGTTCAATTGGTGAAATGCTCAAGCCACACATGTCACCTGTGAATTCTCCATTAGATTAACAGCGACGGTGAGGATGAATGATGAACTTATGTACTGGATGATGGAACAAACCCAATTATACACCCAACAGCAATACCTTATGAGCACTATGAATTTCTTGCAAAAGCTCGCATGTAGAACATATCAATATTTTTAAAAGTGCAGTTGGGGTTATCACCTCTAGACGCGTAGAAGCTAAAATCATTTCTGTTACAAAGGTTGCGACCTTATACAAGTTCGTCTCAATTTAACAGTCGACAGAATTCAGAATAAAATGATGCTTTGTTTTCATTTGATGATAAGCTTCATTGGAAAGATATGGTAAGAAGAAAAAGAGGAGCTACTTATCTTGGGACAAACATAGTTCCTAGTAATTTGAGAGTTACGTACATAAGTCAAAACCAAGGTCGCTTTGAAAAACTGATTTTTGCAAAATCATCTTTTGCGCACTGATAGAGAGTATGTATTATAGTTGAAGTCACGACATGCTGTCGGCATTGTTAAGATAAGCAAGCCATTTCTTGAACGTGTGTTTTAGTAAGAACTGTGAACTAGATTCATCGAAATTTTACGTAGGTATAGATTTATCTCTGGTTATTATTATTATTTATAATGAATATGTAAGTTTATGCGTAAATACAGAAATATTAGGCAAAAATTTAATTGAATCACTTGACGTTTCTACCACGAATATTCATGTCTCATCATTAACGACTAATTACTACATACAGCCCGCAAAAAAAATATTAGAAATTGTTTTAATCTTGTTAGTCATTTACAATCCATGTGGTGTTGCAACAAAATTTAAGTGTCAATAATTGATTACTTGAAGATAAGAAAGGACACAAAATAAGTTTCAAAAGGTGGAATGTGTCAAAATTATTCCACGTTTTTCTTTTAAGATTCATTTTCATACTTTTGCTTCTAATTATCACACATTACTCTGACCATGATAATGTTTGCGGAAAGGTAGATGCACAATTCACAAGTGCATATGCATGAAAGTAATTGTTTTGAACTATTAAGAAGATGGAGACTACACTTCGAAAAATTATTTCAAAATATATTTGCTTCCCTTATTCCTGTGTACAACAGAAAATATTGAGAAACAGTTGTGATAAATATTTACCCCTTACGTGGATCAAGTAGAAGTATCTACAAGAGTTATTTTTTATTATAATAATAGTTCTTTTACATGCTGAGCACAGGATACAACCTAATAGAGCAAGCACTAAGTCACATAAAACTAACAAAAGTACAGGGATAAAATAATCAAGGTCCAGAACAATATTGCGAGAGTAAGATATTTACATTTCAAGTGATGGTCTTAGAAATGACCCTCTACGAACGTCTAATAAATGAATAACGCTGAGTAGATCAATGGCCAGATACAGCACAATATCGAGTTATTACAATTACTCATAATACATCATAATTTAAATTATTTATTAATGTTTATGTTAGTTCATAACCATTTTTCCTATTTACTGAGATTAAAGAATTTTTGTGTAGTGTTATATTTGGGAATCATATGCAATAGCCGTCATGGAAAAATCACCAATAATAATAATAATAATAATAACACGGAAAAAATGGATTTACGTTTATAAATTTATAATTATTATTGTTTTCTAATCATTATTACTGTTCTAACACACACAATTTTTAGTGATGTTCATATTTGTGTGGGGTGAACAATGTACCATTATGTGCTATCTCAACGTGGGTCAGTACATAAATACGTTGTAAATGTACTGAATATAGAAGCTAGGGAAATACAACATAATAATGAATTGCGTGAAAATATATAGAGAAAAGCCTGTATCCTCATTATAATTTCCCATTCTCGATTATTTTGCCTGACTCATCAGTTAATTGAAATGATATTTTGAGTAGCTCAAAGTCTTGATTCGAATTCCACAACGTCTAGGTATTTGTATTTTCATTCAATACATAAATATTTAAAAATAATAATAATAATACTTGGCGCTTGTACTCTGGTTCTTCTAAATTCAGATTATACTTTTGCAAAAAAGTTGCCACAAACCACAGGGACATGTACCACAATTGTATCTGTTTGTATCAAATTCCATACTTCTACGCCTCTTTCTGGTAC
The DNA here is from genome assembly GCF_977018435.1 of Lepisma saccharinum. Lineage (NCBI taxonomy): Eukaryota > Metazoa > Arthropoda > Insecta > Zygentoma > Lepismatidae > Lepisma > Lepisma saccharinum. The sequence continues at coordinate 52,712,524 of NC_139240.1, forward strand.
AGTTCTCGCCACTACGTGGCCTGTCGTCTGCTGGAAGACCTTGACAGATGTCACGTGAGTGCTTCCACCCACTGACGGGAACGCTAGAGACAGCGCGTGCTTTCTTTTACACCAATCAGAGCTCGCCGTTCCCTTTTGAAGGGGAATTTGAACATTTCGTTGCCACATTTGCAGCGAAGGGGAGAGAAGGTGACCAACATACAGGAAGAAAGATTAAGGGCTTGCCATTTCGAAGGGCTCGTATAAAAGTCCGGCCAGTCGCCATTCTTGCACAATATATATATTTGTCAACAACAGCCACAGACGACAGACCACTCAGTGACAGTTTTACTGCATTTCCACATATTCGCCATACCCATTTAAGCACTTATTATAGCGTTATACCAGTTCGTTGATACCGTCATTGTATTCGGTTGCCGCCAATGTATTCAACCATGTAGTAATGTCATCGCCTTGTAATCAAGGGGTCCTGGGTTTGATAACCGGTGGAGGCACTTTGCACAGGGGTTCGGATCTCACTTTAAGCTGTAGGTCCAGTCCCGATTAGCCTATATTTGCATGAAGTGGACTTGAAAGAACAGTTCAAACAGTTCAACCATGTAGTGACACCGTCTTCGAGTTCATCAGCCGTGGCAAAGTGGTTTCCGGAAAGAAAGGTCTTTCAATTGCTAATGCATTTCACTGGCATAAATTTTTCTCGCATTCAGAAACATTATCACACTCCGCACCTCACCCTTGGCACTTTGACGCACAGGTTCAGGGCTCACAGCACATGTGCGCGTACACGTCTGCACCGTCTCGTTGCTTCGGTCAAACTGAGGGGACGTAGGTGGAATGTGCTGTGTGCTACATTAGAATGTTCCTTCTTTCCGGAAAGTACATTGGCGGCATTGAGTGCAATGATGGTAAAACAAGCTGGTATCAACCTATGATAAGGGCTTGAATGGGTATGGCGAATATGTGGATAAGTAGAGTAAGGTTTGCAGTTTGTTTTATACCAAAGCGTTCTTTTTTTTCTGGATGACCCTCGTATATATGTACATATAAAATATATGTGTTTGTAATATGGTTTACTTTATTTTCCAGATTTTTATTTGTAGAACAAAGCAACATGATCCTACTACTGGCTGGAGTTTTACCACTCCTACTTGGGGTGTACCTTTACTTAACATGGTACTTCGACTTCTGGCACAAACGAGGAGTGGCCTACGACAAACCTGAGACCATAGGCGGTACAATAAAAGACGTATTTCTATTGAGGAAGAATATCGCTATTTATCAGCAAGAGTTGTATCAAAAGTTCCAAGGCCACCCTTTCGTAGGTTTCTTTATGTTCAGGCAACCAGCCATTCTGGTAAGGGATCCAGAGATCCTGAAGTTGATCCTTGTCAAGGATTTCGACGTTTTCGTCGACAGGAACTTCAATCCTGACGAAAATTTCGACCCCCTCAATGGCAAATCGCTCTTCGCCATCAGAGGCAATCGCTGGAAGCATCTAAGAGTCAAACTCACCCCTACATTCACTTCTGGGAAGATGAAGAAGATGTTTCAGCTGTTGGCAGAGTGTGCGGACGAACTTGCGGACATCTTCGTGAACTATTCCAAGCGTCAAGACATAGTCGAGATAAAGGAAGTGATGGCCAGGTACGCCACGGACGTTATCGGTACGTGTGCCTTCGGGATACAGTGCCACAGTCTGAAGAATCCTGACGCCAAGTTCCGGGCAATGGGAAGGCTGATGTTTGAGCCATCTCTTAGAAACGGCTTCGCGACAGCTGGTAACTTCTTCTTCCCGGCCATCGTTAAGGCGCTCAAGGTAGCCATGATTCCACCCGAAGCAGCAAGCTTCTTCAGAGAAGCAATGAGGGAGACGGTTGAGTATCGTGAGAAAAACAACACTCGTCGTCCAGACTTCCTCCAGCTTCTTCTCGAGTTGAAGAATAAGGGTAAAGTAGAAAATGAAGGCGATGAAGATGACGAGGACAGCAAAAATGGATATCCAAAGATAAGTTCCGAAAGCGGTAAGTTTTCCTCGTAAGTCTTTGTCGTTACACCATCCATACATTGACATAGCCTACAACCGTCCACTGTCTTTCCAAATCGTTCAGTACTTCGACTCTGCTTTTCCTCTATACCTTCCAAAGGTTTCATTTCTATTTCCACAGTATTTAGTCACATGCAATCCTGCACTCCCATTAATACTCTAAACTACATACAGCGATATTTGAGTACCGTGACTGTCAAAAGTTAACATTCGCAATTATTATAAACTTCTTTAGTGAAAACACTTTAAAGCGTTTGCAACGTTGATACGTATTTCTTTTGTTCAAAAAGTTGTTGATAAAAATTGAATATCTAAGAATGGATGTTAAATTAATTCTATCATGGTGATTGTACAAAATATGTTCGAAGTTATGATGTGTCTATATATTTATTTGTGCAATATGTGAACTTAACGAAAAGGTAATTTGGGATTAGGAAAGGACCTTGGTCTCAGAATGACGTTTAAGTCTTTTACGCTATGCTATGCTTCTCAAATTTAAACTTTGCTTATTGCTATCAAACATCGCGTATTTTATACTGAATATTTAATCTTCAATTATTATATGTCACTTCTGCAACTTTGTTAATCTGGTATGTACTGGATTTATACTTTTGTCTTTCATATAACTCTATCGCAATTAATTGTGTCAGTATTAATGTTCTTTTCTGAATACATCCAAACATCAAGGTAGTACAACTTCGAGTGCATATTGCAGTTTCATAATCCTGTGTGTGGATCATGTTGGGTCTTATCCACGTATGTTTGCGATTGTCTTTTCACCAATTTCATCATATCGTCTTTCATCCTCATCTTTGAGATTAGCCAAAAGTGCAAGAAAAGCGAAGTAAAATAAAAACAAATCAGTCAATCCATTTTATACAATTTTAGTGATACAGCTCTCCTTGCTACCTCTATGATTTCAACTTCGAAAGCAATACAGTGTGGGCGAAAAGTCCAAGGACACCAGTTTTCTTGCTGACTTTTGTCTGCAAACAAATGTGTGCATGGAAATTCTACTCGTGATACCTTCGTCGGAGATCGGAAAACGTTGGAATTGAGTGACGGGAGACATCTGGTGGACGCTGAGGAAAACAGCACCTGAATGCCATTGTGAAGACGTCATAATGGTGGACACTAGCGTGTTCTGTGTAGAGGAGAGACTTGTGGCTGCCGTCTGGGGTGCATGAGCGCCCACAGATCGGTAAAACCATGAAGAACGTCATGCCGTTGTCTTGGCCCCCACGCAGTCCAGATCTCACCACATCAGATAATGCGTTGTGTTGCATCATTAAGGAGAAGGTGCGGCAGCGTCGATATGTTTCGAGACGCCTTCCAAGGTGTGACATCGATGATGCTTCGCAACATACATTAAAGAACATGGCCTAGTATTCGATTGTGTCATGATCACGGGGGAAGTCATACGGACGTCCTCGATACATAACAATCATATTTCCATTTGTATTTGTGCAGACATACAAATTTGTAATTTGTACTAATTATTACTATTATTGTTTGCACTCATCACGTTGCAATGTAATTTGTTTATTTGCTGCGTCTACGTCCAATAAATATTTCTGAACAGGTGTCCTGGGACTTTTCGCCCACCCTGTACTTGAAAGATAATTTAAATCTGACCAACAAACGCCTACTTCTATAATTTTGCTGTTTATAATAAGTTTATAGTCATACCTAAGTTTCACTATAATCTTGCAACAACTGCCAAGTTGAAACAAAGTTTACTTGAGTTATTAAAGGAATATATCTATTATTATACACCTGCTATAATTAAAGAGATTTTTCTAAAATGTTAAGCATTTCAACATTTAAAATTCAAATACGCGTACCTGTCGGTAGTTCTTTTGTTCTTTTAAACAAATTTTAATCTCCAGTTTATCTTAACGTTCAAATTTAATGTTACCGTTTTACTTCGTTTCAGTGAATTTCAAGTTCGATGAAACAGAAATGTTGTCGCAGGCATTGTTGTTCTTCAACGCTGGATTCGAAACGTCATCCACAACAATGGGGTTTGCCCTGTACGAATTAGCATTGCAGCCAGATATCCAGCAACGTCTGAGGGAAGAAATCCTATCTGTTCTTGACAAGAATAATAACAAAATAAGCTATGATGGTATAATGGAAATGAAGTATCTGGACATGGTAGTTTCAGGTAAAAAAAATCTACATTTTGAAGACATTTTAACTAAAACTGGTTGTTTATATATTTTTACAAAGCAATGGTTAAATCCTTAAAACTAAATCAAATTTCAATTGAGCACTTGTATATTCCAGTAAACATTCGAGGCAATTTTTGCTTTAAAATTTAAGAATAAAAACACAATTGAATATATTATTGGTACCCACAAATTGAAATTTTCAAGATAATAGTATTTGATCTGGAAGAAATTACATAATTTTGTTAAATATAAAGTTTGGACTATTTTTTAAAATCTACATTAACGCAATGCTTTCATGAAATGTGTATACATTTGAAACACATTGTAAGTGTTTTGTGAAACAGTTCAAATTGGACACATTAAATACTAAAAGCAATTGTCAATAACATTCGCAGGAAGTAAAGAAAACTAATGTTAGCGCAAAAGAGAAGATGAAGATATGCCTTTGGTTAGTGTGACTGAAAATAGTACTTACAGCTTTCGCTCATCAATCAATCATAGCCTCTCCTATGGCGTAGTGTATAAACTGTCGCCCTGTAATTAAGGAGTCCCGGGTTCGATCCCCGGTGGAGCATATTGCACAGTATTATATATTTATTTATGTGTTGTAAATTTAAATTGTAGGTCGAGGTCTCGATTAGCCTATGCCAGCATAAATTGAACCTTACATTTCTGATTAAAATTTTCTATTAAAACTTATTAATATATAGATGTGGAGATAGAGCTTCACATATTCTTGATCTCGGCCATATTTGGGATGATGCGATCAACATCATGCCCAGACGCCTTTACCCCCCCAAGGTTGCCCAAATACTCATTTTTATGAGGCTGGGTGAGCTCCAGAACCGCTTTTTGCGAGGACAGGGCCGGTAAAATTCCGACCTTATATCACCCGCCCCTGGAATTGAACCCGGATCTTCAGCGTAGCAGTCAACTTCAGAAATAACAAATTGAATTTAAAAACGTTACTTGTAGTACGATACATTAGATGACTTTCAATATACAATACATACACGATAGGCTATCGCATAGAACATAGAGAACCGAATCATAATACAGGGCTATTATAATTGATTCATTCGATTTTAAAACACTGTATTTTCCAAAGTATTGCACATACAGATATGAATGATGCATGAAAGCAACTGTAAAATCACCAAGTTTCCATCGTGACACACCAGCTGGCAGCACGAGCGCAGTGCCTGCACAAAATGGCAACAAACAGAGAAATTCGCCTGGATTTATGGAAAATTGATAAGTGTTTTGATGCACGTGTATGAAACAAATGTGGCAATGGGTGACCTTATGGTGCACCAGAAGTGACACCGGTACGACATGGTCTTTTTGTGATTCTTCCAACACCAATATCATCAATTTATTATTCACTGCAATGACAGATGAACATCTCGCATATTCCAACACAGAAAAACTCTCGTGCTGCCAACTGGTGGATCACGATGCAAACTGGGTGAATATACAGTTATTTTCATGTATCATTCATATCTGTATGTAAAATGCTTTGCAAAATACACTGTTTTAGAATCGAATGAATCATTTATAGTAGCCTTGTGCAGAAAAAGATAACTAATCAGAAGCTCATAGATGCTCATATAATCCGTTCAGTCTGTGGAATTCACAATAATTTGCTTTCTGTCTTACAGAAACCCTTAGGAAGTACCCACCGCTTGGATTCTTGGATAGAGTTTGCAACAGGGATTACAGAATCCCAGGAACCAAGGTCGTTCTTCCCAAGGGATGTCCAGTCTATATCTCAGTCCTTGGTCTGCAGCACGACCCAAAGTTCTACCCGGAACCACAGAAGTTCGACCCGGAACGATTTACAGAAGTGAACAAAAAATCGAGGCCCAACTACACCTACATGCCTTTCGGAGAAGGTCCCAGGAATTGTATAGGTAAGAGAAGTATTGGTATGAGAAGAATGTACGATTTTATACTAAACCTTTTGACATGGGATCGAGAGGACAATGTGCATTACACTATGCCTAATAATTCAATGGTAGCGTTGGATATGGTTTTATTTTTACAATAGTAATGTAAAGACACATTGCCTTACATCATAAAGGCCTCCCCGATGGTGCAGTGGTAGCGTCGTCGCCTTGTAATCAAGGGGTCCAGGGTTCGATACTCGGTGGAGGCACATAGTGGTTCGGATCCCACTTTAAACTGTACGTCCAGTCCCGATTAGCCTTACTGTGCATAAAGTGGACTTAAAACACCAAATCAATCAATCAATCTTACATGAACAACAACTCTTTGCATTCATATATGTTGCTTTGGATATACTTCAAGTATTTTTATAATTTCTACCTAACACATTTAGAAAGATCATCTCAGTCTATTCCTGTTGCTTTCTGTAATTATCCATACACTTTTTGAAATATCTACAAAATTTTCGTTGGTATTTCAAGTATGTTTGCACGTGATTGTGCAAAATGCAGGGTGGGCCGCGAAAAAGTAGCCTCAGACTAAAACAACGAGCAAATGGATAATGTATAACTACTACTTTATTATCAAGATTTTGATGTTATTACGATAATCGTTTTTTGTAAAAGATTGCTAACCTACTCACTTGTCACAAGAGGTGTTAGAAATAGTCCCAGTTTAAATGAACAATAAATACCACCATGTAGTATTGTGGAGCCTGGCTATATTTCCATCTCTTTTCAATAAATCCATCCTTTGCACAGTCAAATGTATTGTAGATCTGTGTCATCCACAAGTAATGGCTTAGTAGTTGCTATTATTACCAGAAATGCCTGCTTTTCTGGCTTTTACAACACATATCCTATTGTTTAAAATAAACCAGGGGTTCCCAAACATTTTCGTTTCACGGCGCCCTTAGTGGCTCAATATTTTTTCGCAGCACCCAAGTCAGAATGTAGGCCTATCTAACACTTGCAACGCTCTCTTAGTGTGGTTAGGTTGCATGCCTTAAGATAAAATATAAACATATATTTTAAATTCAGAAACATTTTATGTGTAAAAAGCACTAAATAAGCACATATTTGGAACAATCATATCATTGATAAAATTTCAGTGAAAATATTGGAACATTTCGCGGCCCACACTTTGGGAACCACTGCAATAAACTATCTTCTATACGTCTATATATCTTGAATATGCTTACATTGTTTAATAATATTGATTCTCGGTTGACTTGTCTCACTTTTGTAATCTGTAGTTTTGATTTTATAATTTACGGCTTTGCTTTCTGTTCTGTCTTGAAGTTCTATCAATTTTCTTATTACTGCCTTTGTTTCTGAATTCTGCACAACTCTATATCTGGAAATATCCGTGGCGAAGTGGTTAGAGTGGTATACAATAAAGGCAGAAGTTCTGAGATCTAATACATTGTAGGTGGCGCTGAAGTCCATGGTAAATTTCTACACGCAAAGTATATGTAATTGATTTAACTTCTTATATAGTTTGCTTTTAATGCACCTGTTAATGAGGTAAACACTTTTCACTCTCCTATCTATATAATAATGTCCAGTGTGATTGTTTGTAATAATTTGTAACTACCACTACATTTGTGCGCAATATTAGTTCACTCGGCCGATGTTGGGTTGGTTTCTACAATTTAAAGCTTAGGTTTCTTGCAGAAAACGTTGCAGATAAATTCTGCTACACCTTCAAATGTATCTTAGCATTTGTTATTAAAGCGAGAAAAAGCTAATTGTTTATTTCTAATTATCTAGGTAATCGTTTCGGTCTAATGCAAACCAAAGCTGGTCTGGCTAGCATCTTGGCCAAATGTGAAGTCCATGTCTGCAAGGATACGCCGATTCCTCTAGTCTTTGCGAAGAAAACAATATTGCTGCATTCAGAAGGAGGCATTTGTCTTCGAGTGAAACCGATAAACACCTAGAAGACAACAGAGACAATGTATAGTTGAAGTCTTGATTCGAACACCACTTCGGTATCGTTGACATAGATAGAAGTCGTCTCGGCGGTTTCGAGTCAGCACTTGTTTTTCTGAGAAGCGGTGTTGCCACTTTTACCTGAAGTGTTTAGACATCAAACACGAACTGAGACAACGTTACACTCCCAAGGTCTCCACATTGCGTTTTTTTTTTTAAAAAAAAATAGCACAATACATAAACACAACCAAGAAAAGATTGCCGCAACCTCACGTTAAGAAGCCTCTAAAGTAACTGAATTGGCCACATCTCATTTACTCCACGTGGACTTGACAAATGCTGTCAGTTCCTAAAATGGATGCTATTGGTGAGAAAGGTTTGAGGGGAGTATATAATGGGCTCCACGTAGACTAGACACATGGTTATCATAGGGGAAACTGATTTTTCAGAACTTTCTTTGAAGTAAAGTGGCGTTCGAATCAGGACTTCACCCTTACAAGGTCTTATAAGTTCCAACAAAGTTCTCAAAGTGCAGCTTCGATAAACCTATGAACACTAGTAGTGGTGTCCTCACTTAGACAAACTTTCCTAAAAGAAAACGAAAGCATGATGAATATACAATTACTATTTAAGAAAGATGATGATGTTAAAATCCCTTACGGAAATTATGAACACGCCACTAAATTCATGAACTAGCGTGATAGTTTCCTATCCACATCTCTGCTTCACGAAGTTTATAAACTTGAACTTGGTAAAATCTAGAAGCTAAATTTGTGCCTTAATCTAGCACCCATGAAGCGATGCAATATCAAATCTATCCGATGAAGTGAAATATGCTTGTGTTGATTGCGAAAAGTTATCTATAACGTTCGAAGACAAGTTTTATTTGTTGAAATTTAAACACTTCGTACACGCAAATGTTTGTTTTATACAGCTATCATTTAGAAAAAAAATAATTTTAAATGTTTATTGCTGCTTAATGCAACACAATTCAACGTGAAGCACGTGTGTAGTGGATTTGTATACATATGTAATAAAATAATGTAAGCGAACATTGTATATTGTTGAGCTAGTAATTCTTACTTAATGTGTGTACCATACCATTCATGCTAAATAGAAAATGAAGACTAAACCTTTCTGTAATGTATTTGTAACATACAGTTCGATTCCAGAAGAATAAATCTGATAAAAAATAAAATGGAACAATTTGAAAATGTTTAAACATGTACTTTTTACGGTAATAATCTAGAGAATATAGTTAAAACATGAGATTGCATAATCGTCTTGAATTCAATTTTTGTTTCAGTTTCGTACATTAGTTTGGATACAAATATTAGTAAGTATTATGTATTACGTTTGTCTATTTGTATGAAATGGATGAAAGAGTAATCCTAGTATGGAAACCTAAACCCTCAAAGACTTTCTAGACGTACGACTTCGGTATCGTGACTTTCACACCCCTTGCACAATCTTAAAAGTGCAAACGTTGACACACATAGTTACAACAGTAATTCTTGAAGATTTCCTGGCGCTGAATGAAGAATCATTTCCGCATATCAGTAAGGTGAGTTCTTGATATGCTTTGAAGTTTTCAAACGCTAAAATCATTCTCATCTTCACTTCAGTCCCTGATGTCACGTATTTGTTATCTGCTGTGTAAAATACTCTAACAGTGCTAATCCTAACCTACTCACATCTTTATTTCTGCTTGAGTGGGTTAGGCACGTCAGGTTTGGTGCTGTTAAAAGATACCTCTAACTTGATGTAGACCTAGTTATCGCTGGCTGGTTGTGAAGAGTATTTATACCAACCAGTTGGTACAATTGGATGCCAAAACTGGGAATCAAGGATTTTACTATCTCTTGTAGGCAATATCTAACATTTAGATGCCATTATGCGAGGGAGCACACAATGGGGGGAGCAATTGCTCCCCTATTGTCGCCGCTGACACCAACTTTCACAATTTGTATTTATTGGGATATTAAATAATGACCCGAGTCTCAATCATTTTTGACTGACCTTCGTAATCTACGGTAAGTTCTTAAAGGTGCCTTTACAAGAGGACATGGTGGGACGTTTGTGGATCGTATACCAAGCTTTACTGGGACTGTAAATCTACCTCATGTACAGTTGAAAGCGCTCTCGGATAAAAAAAATTCACATTAAAATTCTTCCTCAACCGTTTCATCAACCTATAATAGATGAATACGTAGACAGCAAGTACGTGTACAATACAATTTTAAATAAACAGCTTGTTAATTTTTGTTGAATAAGTGCATCGTAATACAATTATTTTTTATTTCTTTCAGTATCTACGACATATATTGACAACCTCTAGCGGCAAGCATGGTTTAAGTACTAAAAATCTACAAATTCCTATACTTGAATATTAACTAATCTATTAAACGTTAAAAAGTTCAACTTAGAAAAACGTTTTACCCTTAGAACCTTTTTTCTTTGCAACGGTGTGATTAATTTTGAAGTACTATTAAGTTCAAAATTAGTGTTCCTATGTTGTGTCAGTGGTATACGGTCAAGTTCTAATTTTCAATGGGCATTATAAGATTTGTAACAAACGCACTGACGAATTTAACACTGATCTGCTTCGTTTATCAAGACAGATTATATAAATTATCCAACAGAATGAAATGAATATGTCCAACATTTAGAAATAATTTCGCGCCAAAAAACGTGTCGAAGTTCTTCTTAATCTCTTGAGAATTATCATGCGGATAAAGATATCGTTGCATTTCTTGCAAAAGCATGAACATTCGTGTTTTATTTTAACTTCACCAATCCCCTGACTCCTCTCAGGTCAAGGCCTGCCAGAGGCTTTTCCTTGGGTGACACGTGGTCAGCGCATCGAGTCCCACCGCCGATGTTTTCTGGCTTTCGAGACCGGAGTTCATTAATAAAGACATTTTTTTTAATTATTATTGTTGTTAATATTATTATTAACAGGATTGTTAAAGGTCCAGCAATTTTAAATAAATTCAATTCCGGTCCAGGACAGAAAATCAACAAGCGTAAATGGGTTCTGGACAGTAAAGAACCTTTTTATCTGTACAGTATTTCAATTCGGTCCAGGAAACTTTTTTACGGATAAATTTAAATACGTCCAGGAACTTCTTTCCGGATCAATTTAAACACGATCCAGGAATATTTCTCCGCCTGATTTTAAATACGGTCCAGGAACCTTTTTTCAATGAAACAAAACGCAACTTGGACCGAATTTAAATTGTGCTAGAAAAAAGTTTCCGGTCCTGCTGCGGAACCCAATAGAACCAATTAGAATTTATCCTTAACAACCCTGGTTTAAACACAATCTTCTTAAATGTTTCTCGACGAAAAGTGTTCTTTAGATCAAACACCTAATGAGTAATAACAAATAAATGAACATTTTCCAGGTCGATTCACTTTTGAAGTCGCCAGCCTTAGAAAGAAAACGATTCTCCATCATTAAAATGTGTAGATTTGTCAGAAATTAATGTTATCCACGATTTTAACAAAATGCTGGGATGGTATAATTAACGAATACCAAGTGAATATAATTTCCTTTCCTTTTTGCGTTGTTTTCATTCTTTTTCACCATATTCACCGGTGTATCGTATATCTAGAGAGAGAAAAAGAAGAGATAGGAAATAAAATTTAAGGAATGGAGACAGAAAAAATAGAAGCACAGGAAAGGGGAGAATGACAAAGAAGGAGATGTAAAATTAAGGAAGAGACGAAGAGAAAGAATGAGGAAGGTGTATAAAAGGAGAGGGAAGAGTGCAAATTAAGAAAGAAAATGAGGAAAGAGGAGAAAAAGATAGAGAAGCAACCTCTTCCCCCCAAAAAAAACATCTTCTTACAAAATAGTAACATTGGCGATGCTAACTAGGCAGAGACATTGCCACCAATGGATCCAGTCTACCGTCGAAAAATCATGTATATTCCTTTTCCGGAATGTCTGGAGTAAGAGAACGCGAACGCGTCCTGCGCGCACGTTGCGGTGTTTTTTTCCCTCGTCCAATGAATGCGCGGAGGGGAAGGGTCGCGCGGGAAGGGGGCGACTCGACTGGTCATTCGCGGTCCAGTAGTTCTGTGGGAATTCTGCATTCAGGAGAGCGCCGCATAGTCTGGCCCCGCCCACAAGCTTTCGCCTCTGCGCGTCGCTACTCCAGAAAAGGAATTACACTAAGCCAAATAATGCACATACAGGGTGATTTTAAAGGTAGGGTACAAACGAAAACCACAGATACCTCCCATGAAATAGAGACGAAAGTTCCCCTTCCACTTTGCCGAGAGATGCCTCCGTGAGGAGCTAGACAACGCCGAAAACGTGTGAAAATGAACTTCACACCGCTGTACAGCCAGTACCAGTGAAGATAGAAAGGCGGAACAAAAGAAGTCAAAAGGAACAACAAAGTCGCCCATCCGAAAAACACCAGGCGGCAACTGCGCAACGCATGCGCATGGGGTTCCGCAAAGGAAATAGGAGTGTCCCACAAGACAAGTGAAGGGAAAAGGTAGCGATTGACAAAGGTAGGGACAAAAGAAGCAAGAAACACACCGAGAATGCAAGCAAAGTGGAGTGGTGGGGTCCGTACGACATTCCAGCAGCCTTTCGCCCCCTCCCACCGAGCGATGTGCCTCCGGCTTCATTTCTAAGAGGCTGATTGGATCCCATCACGACGTTTGTAACAACGTCTGTACGAGGTATGTGGTCCTATCTGTACGTGCACCTTTCATTGGCAATAACCTCCTGTGCCCGTAGTTGCTGTGTTTGTCCTGCTGGCGCAAGACCTCTGTGTGACATCCCCTCGGTGCTGCTACGGGGAATCCCTCGTCCCGCATTTGTTGTCTCCTTGGCAGGTACCATTCCCCGTCCGGTCCTCTTTTTCTTTTGTTGCACCGTGCTTTGTACTTGCTGCGGTGTCTCTACACTGTGTTTGAGGACTCCCCATGCGCTGCACCGCCAGCGCCGCCATTTCTGCTCCGAACCATGTGCGCGTCTGTTGCCTGTTGAGTGTCACGGACCACTTTGCTTCAATCCTCGGTGTGTTTCTTCGTCCTACGTCGTCCTCCCGCGGTTCTGCAACCTCGCGCTACTTTTCTCGACTGCACTGCTTCAGTCATGGTGTTTGTTTCCCGCTGTGCAATTGTTACTTCATGCTTCATTGTTTGTTTTGTACTGTTGTCGATCGCTACCCTTTCCCTTCACTTGTCTTGCGGGACACTCCTATTTCCTTTGTGGAACCCCATGCGCATGCGTTGCGCAGCTGCCGCCTGGTGTTTTTCGGATGGGCGACTTTGTTGTTCCTTTTGACTTCTTTTGTTCCGCCTTTCTATCTTCACTGGTACTGGCTGTACAGCGGTGTGAAGTTCTTTTTCACACGTTTTCGGCGTTGTCTAGCTCCTCACGGAGGCATCTCTCGGCAAAGTGGAAGGGGCACTTTCGTCTCTATTTCATGGGAGGTATCTGTGGTTTTCGTTTGTACCCTACCTTTAGAATCACCCTGTATATAATTTTCAGAATCATTTAAAGTAAAAAAGGTACCAGAATGAAAATGAAATGGATAACAGAGAGAGAGCGGGAAAGAAAGACATTTGTTAACATAGAAAGAATTAAAATGAGAGAGGGAAAAAAATGAAGAAAGAAATAAAAAAATAGAAAAAGAGAAAGAGAGGGATGCAAAATTAAGGAACAGAGAAAGAAATAAAGAGAAAAGGAGCTGAGGAAGAAGAAGAAAGACAGGAAGGGATGAAACAGAGACAAAGAAACAGAGGAAGGGGATGAAGGTCTCGTCTCAATTTAACAGTCGACAGACTTCAAAATAAAGTGCTGGAATTGTCTTCATTGGATGAGAAGCTTCATTGAAAAGATATGGTTAGAAGAAAAAGAGGCGCTACTTATCTTGGGACAAACATAGTTCCTAGTACTTTGAGAGTTACATAAGTCAAAACCAAGGTCGCCTTGTTAAAACAAATTTCTGCAAAATCATTTGCTGCGCGATTATAGAGAGTATGTATTATAGATGCAGCCACGACATTCTGTCTACATTGGTAAGATAAGCAAGTCATTTCTTGTTTTACTAAGAACTGTCAACTAAATTCATCGAAATTTAACGTAGGATTTATCTCTGGTAAGTATTATTTCTAATGAATATGAAAGTTTATGCGTAAATACAGAAAGATTAGCAAAAATTTAATTGAACCATGTGACGTTTCCACCATGAATGTTCATGTTTCATCATTAACGACTAATTAGTACAGCCCTTGTATTGAAATTTTAGAAATTGTTTTAATATTATTAGTTATTTACATTTCATGTGGTGTTGTAACGAAATTCAAGTGTTAATAATTGATTACTTGAAGATAAGGACATAAAATAAGTTTCAAAAAGTAAAATATGTAAAAATTATTCCACGTTTTTAAAAATCATTTTCAAACTTTTGCCCCTAATTATTACACATTATTCTGACCGTGATAATGTTTGCGGAAAGGTAGTTGATAGTACAATTCACAAGTGTGTGTGTGCATATCTGTGATTGTAATTGTTTTGAACTATTAGGCAGAGACTGCACTTTAATGTAAAAAAATATTTCAAAATATATATGCTTCCTTTATGTCTATGGACAGCAGCAAATGAAAAACAGTTCTTCTAGATATTCAGTCATCTGATGAATCGGGTACAAGTCTCCGCAAGGAAATAATAATAGTAATAATAATAGTTCATTTCAAGTGCTGAACACAGTGTACATACAAGCAAATACAGCACTAAGTCACATAAAACTAACTAAAGTTCAGGATAAAATATGCAAGTTGTAGAACAATATTGCGAATATTTACATTTCAAATTATGGTCTTCGAAAACACTTTCTACTCTACCTCTAATTAATGAATAATGCTAAGCAGTACAATGGCCAGATACACCACAATGTCAATTATTACAATTAATCATAACACATCATTTAAATTATTTATTAGTGTTTTTCTTTGTTTACCACCATTGTTCCTATTTACCGAGATTAAGAAATTTTGTCGTGTTATATTTTTTAACCTTATATGCAATTTCTCTCATGAAATAGTATCTAATAATAATAATTATTATTATTATTAGCCTGGATAATATGCTTTTATGTTTATAAATTTATAATTGTTATTATTTCATTATTATTATTATTATTATTACTACTATTGTTGTTATAATTTCTACTATATTTCTGAGAGGGAGTAGATGGGCAGACAACCAATGGATTTATTATTTTTCGCTTGACCTTTTGAAGGACTTTTCTACCTCCAGTCAGTCGCAATTTATGCACGAAACATACATTTGGCAAAAACAACCACATACACTCAGGGGTCAGTGTCCACTTCATGCACGTGTAGGCTAATCGGGACTGCACCTACCGTTTAAAGTAAGATCCGAACCACTATGTGCCTCCACAGGATATCGAACCCGGGACCCTTTGATTACAATGCGACGATGTTACCACTATGCCATCTAGGAGGTCCAAAAACTGTACCAAGATAAGCCTTCTGTCGTATATACAGAGTGCCCGGGATAGAGGTATGCATAAATACACATACCTAGTCTTACCATAAATACTGTCACAAAGTTTTAATAAATTGATACAAAATGCTGAGAGATATTGTAATATCCTAATACAATTACTGAAATGGATGCATGACAAATCAAAATCACAAATCATTATTCAAAATGGCCACCCTTAGCACGCACAAATTCCGTAAGTCTTTGTGGCCACGCATCAATTGAATTACGCAACACATCGACTGGAAAATCAGCAACTGGCTTCAAAACAGACCGCTTTAAACTTTCAATATTGAGATGTCTCTTCTTGCAAGCCATCTCCTGAAGCTTGGACCACAATTTGTAGTCCAAAGGGTATAGGTCCGGACTTGCAGAAGGCCAATCCGAAGTGGAAATGAAGCCTGGAACATTTGCCTCCAGCCACTGCTGTGCTGTTGGGCCTCATATGCTGGGGCTGAATCCTGCTGGAAGCTCCACTTCTGACCATGGAAGAGAGTGTTGTTGAGATTCTTGACTAGTCTCTCAAGCACTGTCTGCTGGTACACTTTGGCTGATGTTTTTACCCCTTTTTCACATAAATGGAGCGTGCCCTCATAGCAAATGTTCCAGACATCATTTCCACTTCAGATTGGCCTTCTGCAAGTCCGGACCTATACCCTTTGGACTACAAATTGTGGTCCAAGCTTCAGGAGATGGCTTGCAAGAAGAGATATCACAATATTGAAAGTTTAAAGCGTTCGGTCTCTTCTGAAGGCAGTTGCTGATTTTCCAGTCGATGTGTTGCGTAATTCAATTGATGCGTGGCCACAAAGACTTACGGAATGTGTGCGTGCTAAGGGTGGCCATTTTCAATATTGATTTGTGATTTTGATTTGTCATGCATCCATTTCAGTAATGTTATTAGGATATTAATATATCTCTCAGCATTTTGTGTCAATTTACTTAAAACTTTGTGACAGTATTTATGGTAAGACTAGGCATATTTGAGCATCTTTAAAGTTTATTAACTTCCTTGTCCTGGTTTTGTACAAAAAGGTATTTATGTACTCTGATACACCTCAATGTGGACACTACTTGTAGCTCGACAGATATCCAAACGATACACAAGCTCGTGCTAAGTGTTGACCAGCATTTGAGGCGTTATTAGCGCAAGGATACCCTGTCTCAAATCACCAAAATTGTGAACTTTCCTCTTGTACATAACGTCTTTATTGAAGCTCCGTGCAAGAAAGTCTAATGGTATCAAATCTGGGGATCTTGGTGGCCAGGCAGTTTCTGCGCATGCGTGACTCAACAGCACGATTGATCGTACAAGTTGGCTACTGAAATCTGGGATCGATGTTCTATCGACTGAGTTTCACTAGAAGACAAAATAAGGAGTAGTTTTCGCATTATGAGCCGTTATTTTTATATACCTCTAGCCCGGACACACTGTATATATTTGTAATGTGACTTACTTTTTTTCCAGATTCTCATTTGTATAACAAAAAAAAACATGATTACACTGCTGGTTGGAGCTTTAGCACTACTTCTAGGAGTGTACCTTTACTTGACATGGAACTTCGACTTCTGGCACAAACGAGGAGTGGCCTATGAGAAACCAGAGGCCATAGGTGGTACAATCAAAGATGTGTTTCTAATGAGGAAGAATATCGCTATTTATCAGCAAGAGTTGTATCAAAAGTTCCAAGGTCACCCTTTCGTAGGTTTCTTCCTGTTCCGGCAACCAGCCCTTCTGGTAAGGGATCCAGAGATCCTGAAGTTGATCCTTGTCAAGGATTTCGACGTTTTCGTCGACAGGAACTTCAATCCTGACGAAAATTTCGACCCCCTCAGTGGCAAAATGCTCTTCGCCATCAGAGGCAATCGCTGGAGGCATCTAAGAGTCAAACTCACCCCTACATTCACTTCTGGAAAGATGAAGAAGATGTTCCAGTTGGTGGCAGAGTGTGGGGACGAACTTGCAGACATCTTCGTGAACTATTCCAAGCGGCAAGACATAGTCGAGATAAAGGAAGTGATGGCCAGGTACACCACGGACGTTATCGGTTCGTGTGCTTTCGGGATACAGTGCCACAGTCTGAAGAATCCTGACGCTAAGTTCCGGACAATGGGAAGGCTGATGCTTGAGCCATCTCTTAGAAACGGCATCGCGACAGCTGGTAACTTCTTCTTCCCGGCCATCGTGAAGGCGCTCAAGATATCCACTATTGCACCCGAAGCTGCAACCTTCTTCAGTGCAGCAATGAAAGAGAATGTTGAGTATCGTGAGAAAAACAATACTCGTCGTCCAGATTTCCTCCAGCTTCTTCTCGAGTTGAAAAATAAGGGTACAATAGAAGATGAAGGGGGTGAAGATGACGAGGACAGCAAAAATGGATATCCAAAGACAAGCTCCGAAAGTGGTAAGTGTTCCTCTTGAGTTCATTCATATATTCACATCCTTTCCAGCACACACTATCAAATCGATTACTTTTCCTCTATGCCCTCTAACGGTTCCTTAATTAGTTTCTCTCTATTCTCACGCTCTTAATATTTAGTCACGTGTATTCCTGTGTAGCTGTCAATATTCTAAACCACATCTGGCGAGATTTCTAATATCTTACTACATCTTTTATGCTATGGTACATACATATCAGAGTCTTCTTAAAAAGAAATACTTAGTTTATTTCTACAAAACATTGTGAATTTTTAGGGTTTCTACCAAAATAACAAATCCAAAATTCTTGACTTTTCCACAACTTTTTCTTGACCATTCTTCCTCTTCTTTAATCGCTGCCAACTTAGGTATAGTTCCAAAATTAAGAAAATATACATTACTATTCAATAAAAAAACCCTATCACAAGGCTTGTTAAGATGAAAACTGAAGCTGTACTTTAACAAGAGATTCAGAAAATTATTTAAAAGTTAAAGCTTCAGACATCATCTTGTATGGGAAATGGCTACACTATTAAATATTTTTTACAAAACTTCAGACATACAAGAATGTTAAGAAACAAAGTGAACAAATATTAACCACAACCCAATTCAATTTTATATTTTCAATATTCAGTTCGATCAAATCCCAGTACAGGTAAGTTCACTATACTGTAAAAAAAAATTGCAGAAATTCTTGACCTAAAGTATAATTTCTTGGCTTTTTCTTGACTTTCTAGATCCACCTGTTGATTTCTTAACTTTCTTGACATTTTTGACTGGTAGACATCCTGATTTTATACTAAAAAAATGTCCTCTTAAATTACATTTCACCTCTGAAACTGTCAAACTGGGATTGTCTTTCATGTAACTCTATCGCCATTAACATTTTGCAGTCTAATGACTGACGTTTGGTATTATAATCGTATAAATCTCTATGAGGTATTGTTTTTATTTACTTTTTTATTTGATTTTAGCTTTTCAGTTATGCACAAGTTACAGTTGTATTGTTCATGTGAGTTTGCGATTGTTTTACACAAGTTTCATCGTATCACCTTTCATCTTTCGCGATTAGCCAAAAGTGGCAGAAAACCGAAGCAAAATAAAATTATTACTTCCAGCAAAGTAAAATGTATAAATATCATATTTGCTTGCAAAACGAGTTACAAAAGTTCAGAACCTGATAAATATGCTCCTTTTTATCGTATCGTACCCAAGGTATTGGTCAGACATGTGACAATTCAGAGAACAAGTGTGGAAATAACCTTCATCTAATTGTGAGGCAATTAATATCCTTTTCTAAACCAATTCATATCGGTTCAGTCATGGAGAGTACAGAAATCCAATTACTGTACATGTGAATTATTTTGTCATTCATTTCAATGTAAACTCTCGCATATATCATATTTAGGCTCAGCGAGTAATAACATGAATAACTACATCACCCAATACAATCTAAAGGTCTCTAGTTCGATCCCAACGCAATATTAACATTGCGTTACGTTATACGGTTTTAGTAATACACATCTCTCCCTAACCTACATGACCTCAAACGTACAACATCGAACGTAATACTTTAAATCTAATTCAAATTTGATCCAATCACCACCTTCTTTTATACACTGTAGATTTTGAGTTATCTACTTATACGTTTTCAGTAATACCTAGCATTTACTATAATCTTGCAACAACAGCGAATTTGAAACAAATTTGAGTTATTAAAGGAAGCGATCTACTATTGTACACCTGCTTTTACTATGACCATTATAATATCCAAAGAATTTTAAATATTTTCATTCTGCAGTTTATCTTATCCTACAGATATGTTGTTACCGTTTTGCTTCGTTTCAGTGAATTTCAAGTTCGATGAAACAGCAATGTTGTCCCAGGCATTGTTGTTTTTCAGCGCTGGATTCGAAACGTCATCCACAACAATGGGGTTTGCCCTATACGAATTAGCCTTGCAGCCAGATATCCAGAAACGCCTGAGGGAAGAAATCCTGTCTGTTACAGGCAAGAATAACAACAAAATAAGCTACGATGGTATCATGGAAATGAAATACCTAGACATGGTAGTTTCAGGTAAAGATTGTACATTTTGAAGGAATTTTAACTAAAACTGATTTTTACATGTTTTTATAAAGCGAATGTTAAGTCTCATTCAAAAATGTTCAATTTCAATTGAGCACTCGTCTCTTTCAGTTAACATCTAAGGCAAGTTTTGTTTAAAAATTTAAGAATAAAAACACAGTTGTACTCAAAAATTGAATCACTTTCAAGAATATAGTATTTGGCCTAGAAGAAATGCTATGCCATTTTGTTAAATATAAAGTTTCTACTTTTTAAGAAAATGTACATTTGCACAATGATTTTCATGTAATGTACTTACATGGATTGAAACACATTTCTAAGTGATTTGTGAAATCAGGGCACATTAAATACTAAAATCAATTGTCAATAAAATTCGCGTGAACTAATGTTAGTGTAACAGAAGAGAGGAAGATATGCCTTTGGTTACTGTGACTTTGAAAATAGTACTTATAGCTTGCGCTCATTGGTTACAGCAATGATGTACATTGTTTCTACACTTATTGCAAATATTATTTCTGATTCCATCAACCTTTCATTTATTGTAAATAATATTGATAGAATATTGAGTAATTTCATGAAGTACTAGTTCTCATGAAAATATTTACAGCCGACAATGTATAAAATAGGACGTAATTATTAACAATCTTGCTGATCTCGAATTTCATATCCTCACCTATGCCGTAGTGGAAAGCTATCGACCTGTAATTAAGGAGTCCCGGGTTCGATCCCCGGTGGAGCAAGTTACACAGTATTGTAAATGTATTTATGTATGGTATGTTTAAATTGTAGGTCCAGTCTCGATTAGCCTATACGAACATAAATTGAACCTTACATAAAGGTTGGGTAAGACACAGAACCGCCTTATGCGGGGACAAGGCCGGAATCGAACGTGGGTCTCCCGCTTAGCAGTCAACTTGAGAAATAAGAAATTGAATTTTGAAAACGTTACTTGTAGTGCGATAAACTGGGTATTTTGCAACATGCAACACAGAGGAGAAAGCTAATCAGAAGATGATAGAGACCTATATAAACCGACCAATCTATGAAATTCACAATACCTTGCTTTCTGTCTTACAGAAACTCTTAGGAAGTACCCACCGCTTGGATTCTTGGATAGAATTTGCAACAGGGATTACAGAATCCCAGGGACCAAGGTCGTTCTTCCCAAGGGATGTCCAGTCTTTATCCCAGTCCTTGGTCTGCAGCACGACCCAGAGTTCTACCCGGAACCACAGAAGTTCGACCCGGAACGATTTACAGAGGAAAACAAGAAATCGAGGCCTAACTACACCTACATGCCTTTCGGAGAAGGTCCCAGGAATTGCATAGGTAAGCAACACAACTGCAAAAAAGACGTCATTAGATTAGTACTAGAGCAATACACCATATTATATTAAACATTATTTTACAATGATGGGAACGAGAGGACAATATGCAATACACTATGTCCAATAATTCAAAGGTAGGGTTGGATATGGTTTTATTTATACAATAGTAACACATTCTCTTAGATAATGAACAACGATGTTTTGCATTCAAATATGTTGCTTTGGATACACTTTAAGTATTATTATGAATTATACCGAAACACATTTAAAAATATCATTTCAGTCATATCCATAGACACTTGAAATATCTACACAATACTCGATGTTATTTCAAGTATGTTTGTGTGTGTGTAAAATACAGAGTGAGCCGCGGAAAAGTAGCCCCAGACTAAAACAACAAGCAAATTGATAATGTATAACTACTGCTTTATTATCGCCATTATTATTACAATTATAGTTTCTTCTAAACGTTTGGTAACATAGTCATTTGCCATAGGTGCTAGAAATGGTCCCAGTTTAAGTGAACAATAAACACCGCGATGGGATACTGTAGAGCCGAGCTACTTATTCGTGAACCACCCGGTATATTCCAATCTCTTTTCAATATATTCATCCCTTGCACAGTAACATGTGTTTTAGAACTCACTCATTCACAAGTAATGGCTTATTATTACCTATTATGACCCGAAATACCTGCTTTTCTGGATCTTACAACAATGTCCTCTTGTTTACATTACAATAAACTATTAAATGTCCTCTTTTTTTACCATCTTCTATACGTCTCACATCATTTAATAATAATGATTCTCTGTTGACTTGTCTCTCTCCCTTAATCTGTATTTTTTATTTTATAATTTACGGTTTTGCTTTGTATCCCTAATCTTCATGTAAATTTCTTGAAGATTTTGTTATTTTCATCTGTTCCTGAATTCTGAGGTTTTGTCTTGTTAATCTTTGTACACAACTCTGTAAGAGTGGAAATATTCATGGCGAAGTGGCTAGAGTGGCATACCATGCAGGCAGAAGTACTAGTATCGAATCCACTGTAGGTGGCGCTGAAGTCCATGGTGAATATCTACACTCAAGTCTCGTTGCTGAATGACAACATGATTGAAATAAGTTTTGCTGTTTCAGCATCTTCTTTGTATCAGCAATTGGTTTACGTCTTAGTTAGCTTGCTTTCAATGCATCTGCCTATGAGGTAAACAGTTTTCACCCTCCTGTCTGCATAATAATGTCCCGTTTGCTTGTTTGTAAGCATTTTCAAGTACCACAACACTTGCATGCAATTTTAGTTCATTCGGCCGATGTTGAGTTGGTTTCTACAATTTAAAGTTTAGGTTTCATTGCAACAAAAAAAAGTTGTACATAATTTGTGTTACAAAATTATGCTTTCAAATGTATCTTGGCATTTGTTATTAAACCGATAAAATAGTAATTGCATATTTCTAATTGTCTAGGTAATCGTTTCGGTCTAATGCAAACCAAAGTTGGTCTGGCAAGCGTCTTGGCCAAATGTGAAGTCCAAGTCTGCAAGGATACACCGATTCCTCTAGTCATTGCGAAGAAAACAGTATTGCTGCATTCAGAAGGAGGCATTTGTCTTCGAGTGAAACCGATAAACACCTAGAAGAGAACAGATAGCCGCAACCTCACGTTAAGAAACCTCTAAAGAAACTGAATTGGCAACATCGCATTTACTCCACGTGGACTTGACAAGTAATGTCGGTTCATAAAATGGATGCTATTGGTGAGAAAGGTTTGAGGGGAGGATATACTGGGCTCCACGTAGACTAGACACATGGTTATCATAGGGAAAGTGATTTTTCAGAACTTTCTTTGAGTAAAGTGGCGTTCGAATCAGGACTTCACCTTTACAAGGTCTTATAAGTTCCAACAAAGTTCTTAAAGTTCAGCTTCGATAAACCTATGAACACTAGTAGTGTTGTCCTCACTTAACAAACTTTCCTGCAAGAAAACGAAAGGATGATAAATATACAATTACTATTTAAGAAGATGATGTTAAAATCCCTTACGGAATTTATGAACACGCCACTAAATTTATGAACTAGCAGGATAGTTTCCTATGCACATCTATGCTTCACGAAGCTTATACACTTGAACTTGGTAAAATCTAGAAGCTAAATTTGTGCCTTAATCTAGCACACATGAAGCGAAGTAGTCTCACTATCCGATGAAGTAAAATATGCTTGTGTTGATTGTGAAAAGTTATCTATAACGTTTGAAGACAAGTTTTATTTGTGTTGCAATTTAAACACTTCGTACACGCAAATATTTGGTTTATACAGCAATTATTTAGAAAAAAAATTCAATTTTTATTGTATTGCTTAATGTGGCACAATTCAACGTGAAGCACGTGTGTAGTAGATTTGTATACATATGTAATAAAATAATGTACTGAATAAAGCAAACATTGTATATTGTTGAGTTAGTAATTCTTACTTAACGTGTGTACCATTCCATTCATGTTAAATAGAAAATGAAGACTAAACTTTTCTGTAATGTATTTGTAACATACAGTTCGATTCCAGAAGAATAAATTTGATTAAAAACAAAATGGAACAATTTGAAAATGTTTAACCATGTACTTTTTGCGGTCATAATCGAGAGAATATAGTTAAAACATGAGATTGCGTCATCGCATCGTCTTGAATTCAATTTTTGTTTTAGTTTCATACGTTAGTTTGGATACAAATATTACTAAGTATTAGGCATTACGTTTGTCTATTTGTATGAAATGGATGAAAAAGTAATCCTAGTGTGGAAACCTAAACCCTCAAAGACTTTCGAGACGTACGACTTCGGTATCGTTACTTTCACAACCCTTGAACAATCTTAAAAGTGCAAACGTTGACACACAGAGTTACAACAGTAATTCTTGAAGATTTCCTGGCGCTGAATGAAGAGTTATCAGCAAGGTGAGTTCCTGATATGCTTCGAAGTTTTCAAACGCTAAAATCATTCTCATCTTCACTTCAGTCCCTGATGTCACGTATTTGTTATCTTCTGTGTAAAATACTCTAACAGTGCTAAACCTAACCTACTCACATCTTTAATTCTGCTATTAGATACGTACTTGAGTAGGTTAGGCACGTCATGTTTGGTGCTGTTAAAAGATACCTTCAATTTGATGTAGTTATCGAGCTGGTCGTGAAGAGTATTTATACCAGCCAGTTGGTACAATTGGGTGCCAAAACTGGGAATCAAGGACTTTACTATTTCTTGTAGGCAATGTTTAATATTTAGATGCCATAATGCGGGGGAGGGGCTCAAAATGGTGGGAGCAAGTGCTCCCTAATTGTCGCTGCTGACACCCACTTTCACAATTTGTATTTACTGGGATATTAAATAATGACCCGTGTCTCAATCATTATTGACTGACCTTCGTAATCTCCGGTAAGTTCTTTAAAGGTGCCTATACAAGAGGACACGGTGTGACGTTTGTGGATCGTATACCAAGCTTGCTTTTGTGGGACTGTAAATCTACCTCATGTACAGTTGAAAGCGCTCTCGGATAAACAAAAATAGATTTTGGTTTCGAAATTCACATTAAAATTCGTCCTCAGGCGTTCTCATTGCTGTGATCAACCCATACTCATAGATGAATCAGTAGACAGCAAGTACAATATAATTTTAAATAAACAACTTGTTAATTTAGTTGAATAAGTTGTAACCAAATATAAATTGAGCGCGATCCGGGATCTCAAAACTTCGGCAATAGCAACAGAAACGCACAAAACCGCTGGTTTGGAGGCTATCACCGTGTGGTTCACGATACCTTAGGATTTAACAATAATAATAATAGGGAGTCTTGTGCGGGACCCTTCGTGTCACCCACCCCTTTCTCCAATTTATGGTGACCTTTCCAAAATATCTATATTTAACGCTGCTCGAACAAGTATGCCAAGGATCAGAATAGTTTCAGAAAATATATGTTTAATTCAAGCAAACTTCCAATTTGCGTAGAACACAACAACAAGCATACACATACGTATCTAGAAAGTGCGTAATTTGCGTCTACCACTAAATACTCCAACCTATTTCTCTTAACGTATAGTGGGCGGTATATTCCAAGGTCTAATGAGGTACATATATATATCTTCATTTAATACTTTAACAATTTTATTCAATTAGATCTTTTCAACACGTCTCAAAAGTAAAGTAAAGTGTAAAGTGCTCCCCTGTGCATAGCACCACGCCATGAAGGCGTATAGGGGGTGTGGGGGTAACGCCCCACACTTTCATGATCCCGTCGTGAGTGGGGAGATGTGATCAGCATCACGCCCCTGACCGCCTTTACCCCCCAGGGTTTCCCCCAGGCACCCATGTTATTCGACGCTGGGTGGGCGCCGGGGCCGCTTCCATCGTTAGGAAAGTTCCCGGATTTGAACCGGCCGGGGTTCGAACCCGGGACCTTTAGCATGGTAGTCAGACGCGTTACCGACTGAGCCACCGCGGCCACGTCTCAAAAAGTATGCATTTTTAATGTAACAATTTATAATGAACTACTTGAAATAACGTGCACTTTGACACAACGTGACGTGTGCTTATTTTAATAATTGACACATCCTTATTAAAATTATTAACAACAAGAAAGCACTCGGTTTCAATTAATGCAACTCAGCCTTTATTGCTGACTGTAGGAAACTCTATTTGAATAAATACGTATACATATATATATATATGTTTCTAGTCTCGTCCACACGTAGTTTAGTTTATCTCTTATATAAGAAAAGTAATAATAATATTTCATAAAACGTGCATTTGGGTTTTTTGACCAGCAAAATTTATAACAATAATAATAATAATGTGTGTCTCCCTGGATCAATTTTACATTAACCTGCAGTTGGTTTAAAAATCTTTGTTAACCTTGTTCCATCTTGCAACAATATTCTTATACCTTTTTTTGGTAAATTTGTTACTGTTTTTAACAAAACGAAACAATTGCTCGTGTGGAAGGTATTAAAGGGTAGGTTAACAGGCGGGGCTATTTTATTTTATTACAATTTCGCGATCTTCGCATTGGGATTAGTAACATTTTTGTCAAATTATCTTTGTCTATTTATCACCTTTCTAGAGCACTAAATGTTGACAAGAACTTACGTGATTCTCAGGTTGATTTTTGCGACTCGTATTCAGGCGCAGTGTAATTATATGAACAAAAATCAGTACTTGCAATTTTATCTTTCTTATGTGTCACCAACACACGTAAAAGTACAGAGGAAAATTACACGCGAAGGTTAGCAATATCTTTTCGAATCCCGAGTCATTGGTAATTCGAAGTACATGGATTTGAGAACACTACAGTTCGTTTGCAACAGTCACTAACAATAAGTTCAATACCGTACCTTATATTGCAGAACTAGTAGATTGCTGGCGCCAGTAACACGACCGTTACCTCATCGTCCAAAACTGGGAAAACTGTCTTCGTGCATAACTATGGTAGTATCGTTACGCAATCTGTCTCCTCGCAATCTGCCACTGTGCTTGAAAAATGCGTATTCCTGCAAACTTTTATTGGTATGTTCGGTTGATGTAATTTGAAAAACGTGGCGCTTCGTTGTTAGTTTACAAAGAATATACATATACGTGTATACGAAGTGCTAAGTGTTAACTTGCCCCTTTTGGAGCGATTTTACAATACCGGGAATTTCTCCATTTTGTTTGAAATTCGGCATACTCACTAATTTTGGCCCCCTAATCACGAATCTGCAGTTAAAATTTGGCGCTCACACGTGGAAATAGCAAAATAATCTAAATTAAGTTCTTATTTCTACACCCTCGATTTCCAAATTTTCCACCGATTCCGGGCTCCGCCCTTGGGGTAATAGACCTACCGCCCCCAACCGCTAACGCGGCCCAGCCTCCGGTCCGCTCAGACTCCCCGGCTTTATCTATAGAGTCTCTGTTAAAGGCATGTTAGAAATTGGCCGGATTCACCTGCCCCAAATAAGCGACAAATTTTAAGTGCAGATTCGTGATTACGAGGCCCAAATTTCAAACAAATTGGATAAATTCCCTGTATTGTTAAATTATACCCCCCTTTTGATCGTTGCTCATTTTTTTGTACAGCCAAAAACACTGGTCAAAAGTTCGCGTTCCTTTCAACTTATGATGCAACGAGCAGGTTATGCATGTTCAAAAATGGCATTGCGAGTTCCGAAAAAGGCAACTCAAAGCACAAATACCACATGCTTGCATACAACAGTGTCTTACGGGTACGACCCATGTCACAACTTGTTGATGCTCGGGACGAACTGTTACACACTGAACAGCTGAGTCGAGACTGTCTGTCTGCTTCTGCTGGCATTTCGAGGAAACGTCATGCACAGCGTCATAGGCCAGGTGGCGTGATTAAGCCACGGAAAAGGAAGCGAAGAAGGGACTGCCATTTATTGCGAATCCACATTACTAAACAGCAAATACTTCGCGAACTTAGAGCGGACAGCCCATATCAACACTTGGGTGTTGAAATTGTAGCATTTTCGTTATAATTAGAATAATAAACACGAAGTTAACAGAAAATGCTACGAAGTGCATCGTAATACAAAATTTTGGATTTCTTTCAGCATCAACGTCATATATTGTCAGCCTCTAGCGGTAAGCATGGTTTAAGTACTAAAAATCTACAAGTGCCTATACTTCAATATTAATGAATCTATTAAACGTTAGGAAGTGCAATTTAGAAAAACGTTTTACCCTTACAACCTTCTTTCTTTTCCAACGGTGTGATTAATTTTCAAGTAATATTAAGTTCAAGATAAGTGTTCCTATGTTGTGTCAGTGGTATACGGGCTACTTATAATATTTAATGGGCATTATAAGATTTGTAACAAACTTACTGAAGAATTTAACACTGATGTGCTTCGTTTATCAAGACAGATTATATAAATTATCCAACAGAATGAAATGAATATGTGCAACGTGAAATTTAGAAATAATTTCGCGCCAAAAGACGTGTCCAAGTTCTTCTTAATCTCTTGAGAATTATCATGCGGATAAGCATATCGTTGTGTTTTTTGCAAAAGCATGAACTTTCGTGTTTTATTTTTACTTCACCAATCCCCTGACTCCTTTGAGGTCAAGGCCTGCCAGAGGCTTTTCTCTGGGTGACACGTGGTCAGCGCATCGAATCCCACCGCCGATGTTCACTGGCTTTCGGGACCGGAGTCTGTTAATAAAGAAGTTTTTTAATTATTATTATTATTATTGTTATTATTATTATTAACAATTATTGTTAAATTTCCAGGAACTGTAAATAAATTCAATTCCGGTCCAGGAGAGCAAGCGTAAATGGGTTCTGGACCGTAAGGAACCTTTTTATCTGTAAAGCATTTCAATTCGGTCCAGGTACATTTTTTTCCGGATCAATTTTAATACGGTCCAGGAACTTGTTTCCAGATCAATTTAAATACGGTCCAGGAACCTTTTTCAATGAAAATATACGCAACTTGGACCTAATTTAAATTGTGCTAGAAAAAAGTTTCCGGTCCTGCAACCCCCCAAAAACTATTTTTCTTACAAAATAGTAACATTGGCGATGCTAATTAGGCACAGACATTGCCACCAATGGTACCAGTCTGTCAAAAAATCATCTACACAACCAAATAATGCACATATATAATTTTCAGAATCATTTAAAGTAGAAAAGGTACCAGAATGAAAATGAAATGAATAACAGAAAGAGAGAGAAAGGGAAAGAAAGAAATTTGTTAACGTAGAAAGACTTAAAATGAGAGAAGGGGAAAATGAAGAAATAATTTTAAAAATTAGGAAAAAGAGTGATGTAAAATTAAGGAAGAGAGAAAGAAATAAAGAGAACTGAGGAAGAAGAATAAAAAAGGAAGGGATCAAACAGAGAGAAAGAAAGAGAGAGAAAGAAAGACAAGGAAACAGAGGAAGGTGAAGAAACACAGAAAGAGAGAGAGAGAGAAAGACAAATAAACAGAAGAAAGAGATGAAAGAGAGAGAAAGATGGACAAAGAAACATAGAAAGAGGAAGAAACAGAGAGAGAGAGAAAGACAAAGAAACAAGAGGAAGAGACAAAGAGTAAAAAATACAAAGAGACATTAAGAGTAAGAAAGACAAAGAAACAGAAGAAGAGGAAGAAGGAGAGAGAAAGAAGACAAAGAAACAGAGAAAGGGGAAGAAACACATGGAGAAAGACAAAAACAGAGGAAGGGGAAGAGACAGGGAGAGAAAGAAAGACAAAGACACAGATGAAGAGAAGAAAAATAGAGAAAAAGAAATACAAAGAAACAGATGAAGGGGAAAAGAGAGAGAAAGAAAGACAAAGAAACGGAGGAGAAACAGGGAGAGAAAGAAAGACAAAGAAACAGAGGAAGCGGAAGAAAAACAAAGGAAGAAAAAGAAAGAAAACAGAAGAAAGGGAATAAGAAAGAAATAAGATAAATAAAATTACGGAAGGGAGAAGGGGATATAGAGAAGCAGAAGAAGAGGAAGAATAGAAGAGAGAGAGGATAAGGGAAAAAGTAAAACTAAGGAAGAAAGAAAGATAGAGAATCTGAGAAATGAGAAGAAAGGAGAGAGATGGAAATAGAAGCAAAATTAAGGAAGAGAGAAGAAAATGGATTTAGAGAATGAACATCCGAACAAGAATATCTGGCAGCGCCATGTGGCCAGAACTCGAACTATAGTCAGAAGAGAGGTCCCGTCAAAATAAACAAATATCTTCACTCCGTGACAAATTTTCTCTGAATGACTAAAGTTAAAAATGTTCATGGGAAAATAACAATCTCAAATAAACATGTAATAGTGTATAACACATGGAAGGCAGTAAAAAAAATGTCCTCCTTCTTTAGAAAAGAAAAAAAACTTTCCTTCACGACCGGATAGATAATAACGGCAGCTGATAAGTGTAATTTGCGGAATCATTATTATCATAATTCCTGCCAAGAAACGTTTAATTTTTCTACTAGCATGAGAGAAACCCCAAGAAAAGTCCGTTCTGCTCGGGACCTAAATAATGGTTTTCTAGTACTTGGAAAATGACGTCAATCGAAAACAAACTCAAGGACACTCTTATTACAGTATCTGTACATGCATTGCAATTTGATGCACAATTCTGATTCAGACTTAGAAGAGGCGACATCTCAACTTGTTTCAGGTAAGCAAGGGCACTCTACCATTCTGTTACAAATAGTGTTAAAACGTGGTTTGCAGACCATGCTAGTCAATTAAAGGCTAATATGTCCTCAATTATATTCAATTTACCATTATGTAGGATCATAGTTTACATTCATAGGAATATTGATTTTGTATTACTTACATGCAGTAGCGGCTGATGCTGCTTATTGTTAGGAGGCCTGCATTCATAAAAACAAATACCAACAAATATACTCAACAATGGAGTTGGTCTTCCACGTATTTTTATGTCGTATTTCTCTTGCAGCGTTAAAGAGCTTAAACGAACAGACTTTAAATACTGTACTGAATTAATCATTATTAAAATTTCGGTAACCACCAAACGTCTCTAATTCCCTTATTTTCGTATTTTTCACATTGATACTCACATATTCTGCATTCGTAAGGATTCTTCTATTTCGCGTTTCGTTCTTTGCAGGCAAATAGTCTCAATTTTCGAAATATCGAGTATTTTTATTTTGTTCGCTTTTGCTTGCGTTACACGCGATATGGCGGAGAAATCTTGACTAGCGTAGTCCATGATCAGTGGTTATGCAGTGTTGCGACCTTCTTCATAGCAAAATATCTAGGTTCTAGTATGCAGAATACTTAAGTATGAATGTGAAAAATACAAAAATAAGGGAATTAGAGACGTTTGGTGGTTACTGAAATTTGAATGATATGGATAACAACATAGACCTTTAGCCTAAAAATAAACTTGAGTCTGCTGACGTCAGAACGGAAGGTAGCAAGAGTGTTGTGCGATAAGTGATTGAAATTAATCAAAGCAACTGATTGTGAAATAGGTAATACACGTCTCGTACTCTCATTTGATGTCAAAGAAAAAGTCTGACGAACTTTGGATTTTTTTCCCACCTACTCGGAGCGAATTGACAATATAGAGAAAGGCTCCAATTTTGTTAATTTTCGGTATACTAACTAATTTTGGCCTCGTAATCATGATTCTCTTGTTAAAATGCAGGGTATTTATCCGATTTGTTTGAAATTTGGGATAGTTACTAATTTGGGCCTCGTAATCACGAATCTGCACTTAAAATTTGGCGCTCACGTATAAATTTGGCGTTGATTTGGGGGCAGGTGAATCCGGCCAATTTCTAACATGCCCTTAACAGGGAGTCTATAGAAACAGGCGGGGCCGCGATAGCGGTTGGGGGCGGTAAGTCGATTACCCCAGGGGCGGAGCCCGGAACCGGCGGGAAATTCGGAAATCGAGGATGTGGAAATACGAACTTAATTGATATTATTTGCTATTTCCACGTGTGAGCGCCAAATTTTAACT
The DNA here is from genome assembly GCF_977018435.1 of Lepisma saccharinum. NCBI lineage: Eukaryota > Metazoa > Arthropoda > Insecta > Zygentoma > Lepismatidae > Lepisma > Lepisma saccharinum. The sequence continues at coordinate 52,744,461 of NC_139240.1, forward strand.
GCAGATACGTGATTACGGGGCCAAAATTGGTGAGTATACCGAATTTCAAACAAAATGAAGAAATTCCCGGAATTGTCAAATCCCTCCTTAAAATTCCATGTTGAGTTACAAATTGTACTGGATTTTGAACCCCATCGAATTTCACCACGCATCCTTTGCACGTCATGGTGTCGCAAGTTCGTTATGACAAATGATGAACAGTAACGCAGGTTTATTTACGTTCTATAACTGTTACACAGTTACAAAACCGCGTATTTGGAAATACTGACCGGTTGTTACGTCATGAAACGCTCGCAAATATTTGGTTCACGTAGTAGACGGACAGCAAGGGAACAGCTTTCGTGCATCGGAATGAAATTAATGTCGAAAATTACATGATTTACCGCCAAAAAAAATTCAACGAGGGAAAAACAAAATTCCAAGACCTTCCTAAAGTATAAATAAACGCATTTCGGTAAGTAATTTCTCCTATAAAATTGAAAAAAGACGTTTTGGGGAAACGAAAATTTTACCTAATCATTTTTACTTGTACGATTTACCATTCACAACACTAGAGTATAGGGTAAGGACGGGGCAAACGGACACCCTAAGCACAATTTTCAAAATAACTGTGACACATTTTATTGAAGCATGAAAATAACTATTGGCATAAAAGTGTGAACCTTCAGTGAACACATGATAGCACATAGTATGCAAGCAAATGAACATCTGTCTCAAAATAGTCTGATCAATCCCCGGATGCGGCAGTGTCCGTTTAGCCCGCACGTTCGGGGCAGACGGACATTTGATCGGGGCAGATAGACACGTGATGATTTATGAACTATCATCACTCTCACAATAACAACACACATAATATGGGTAATTTCCTTTGCAACACAATTTACATGGAACCAGAGAGAACACTCTAAGCACTGCACCTAATTTTGACCCTGGTTGTACACATCTTTGCATTTACGGCACTCATCTCTTGTGGTGCGTTTGAACTTCTTTGATTTTTGCTGCAGCTTTCAGTTTTTTGTACTTGAGTCAAGCGACGAAGGAAGGATCCCTCAATACATGCGATTGCCCAGTTTTGCGTTTCCTGCTGCAGGTCCCAGAAGTTGATGGCAAAGGGTTTAGCTCCTCAAAACTTCCACGAAATAACACATCCTCTTCTCTTGCTGTAGGCTCTGATGATCGCTCATCTTGAACACGGAGAGTTGCAGGAACAAAGACATGCCCAGGCAGTCGTTGTGGATTAACGGGATATATTCCATAAGCATTGAACCCATTTACAGCATTGTTCGTTTTCGATGTCTCACCATCCTGTAACGAGGGCACAGTGTATTAGAAACACAAACATTTGAAGGGTACAAAATGCATTCTATACAATTCATACTTGCCATTTCCATTACTGAGTCAAATATACATTAGCATCTAAATCAAAAAGTACCTATCAATAGTGAAATGAAATACAATTAATCTGTGTCCGTTTGCCCCAACGGCAACCTGTCCATCTGCCCCACTTGTAGCATTTGACTTTACATTCCGAAAAAGTCCACCAGATGGCAGCACAATGTTGTCAACACGTGTGTATACATAAAGGAATCACTGCCTTCACCACACTTCAAATCACAACTTCGGCGGGACCATAGTAACGTATGCAATCCTTGAGTTCGCAACATATTTTTTAGTATTCAAGGTTTTGCACGTACATTACCTGCTTACCTGTTTAGGTTTTTATGCTGGATTCGCGTTTCCTCTTTACGATTTCTTCCGATGCTCAACACAACTGCTCGCAAACGTTCACGTTCGTACACAACTCCAACTGCTGCACTGTTGCTTACTTCAAACCGAAAATATTCGTACTTTTCTTAGGGGATGTCCGTTTGCCCCAGTGTCCGTTTGCCCCGTCCTTACCCTATAACTTACTGCCAGAAAACAAATAACTCCTTGAATCGATTCGAAAACTTAAACAATCACGCAGTTCCAGACAAGCAAAACGGACGCGTTGCATGGCAGGCCACTGTTTCTCTCGGTAATCGCATGTTTATGCACGACGTCGCCATATCATAGTGTGAGAGCTTTCGATTTCTACCACTTGGCAGCGCCACCGTACATTGGACTGCAGTGAATGCAGTTCGCTTTTTAGCATTGACAAGGACCTAGCAGGTAGGGAAGTGGAAGCAGTGCTTACGTTAGAGTTAACATGAAGATGTACTGCCAGTCCCCGAGGGGGAAGCGGCTTCACAAACCAGTTTGCCTCTTGTCGCGCGCCAAGTGAATTTGAGAGCTCCACACAGCGCAACGGGACGCAGTAATATAGGGTAAGTATAAATATTTAATTTTTGCACTAATGGCAACAAAACATAATTTGATTGGGGGGCTGCAGGACTGCAGCCTTCATCGGCCGCTACTGCTTACATGCGTCAAAAATCTCTTTTCATCTCACTAGTTTGGCACAGACATAACTGGAATTAACTGTTTCTGCTTGTCACACAGCAACATCTAGTAATATTTAGAACTGGGTCGAGAAGCAAATCGAAGCGTCTAAAGGACAATTAAATGCCCTGTGATTGCAAATGTTTATCATGTGGTGAATGACGTCATCTCGCGTTAATATTACAAGTCGCAACAACATATTAAAGTGTTACAATACGTTAAGACACACCACACCAAACGAGCTGTAGGTAAAGTATACAATTTTGTGGAAACATATTTACGCGTTCTGAAGGTAAGGTGAAAGTTTAAGTGTAAATTTCATATAAAGTGATTGATTGATTGATTTGCTTTAATTAACTTCGCTTTTTTGTGCCATTTTTGGCTAATTTCCGCAGATGGGGATGAGTGATGATATGATGAATGTACACTCACAAACATCCATGTCCAGGCCGGGATTCGAACCCGGGACAAATGGCGTCGTGGCGTAACGTGCTAACCACTCCGCCACGGGGGCAGGCTTCATATAAAGTGTTTATTTTGAAAAGCATGTGATATCATCCCTCACACCACAACCATATTAGCGCACTATGTACAGTGGGATCCATGAGTATTACAGTGCAAATTGTCCATGACTATTTTCATAAAATTCTCTCTTACATTCTGTGTGTTTTTAAGCAATGGATTTTTATGTATGCTGGTGCAGAAGTTGTAAACGGCTTGTTTTGAGTTTTCTTTTAATTCTTGAAGCTCTTATTGGGTCAAATAAAGTGCACGAACATGGTGATGGACAATTTGCACGGCAATACTCATGGATCTCACTGTACTACCGAAGATTTGTTTATTTCATTTTGTGGAGTATTTTTGTTTAATGATCCAAAAGCAGCGGGTGCCACGTTCTTACCCTTGGGTAAAATAAAAAATCACCCCCTTCCCTCAATTGAGCAAACAAATTATAGTATAATTGGAGAAATAACAAAATTGGAAGGGGGTAATAGCTCCACCACTAAATAGGAAATATTCGATATAGCTTTCAAAATTTCCTTAGATTTATGTAAAGTACATTTTCAAACAGTTTACCATAATCACGTTTCACCTTAACATACGAGGGTTGATCAGAAAGTTCGTGGAATGACTGATTTGTTTGAGAAATGTACATAAACTTTTCCCAAACTTCATTCACTTTACAAATGAATATACTCTGTTAATTGCTTCATCGATTCATTGATTTTACTTCGCTTTTCTGCCACTTTTCACTAATCACAAAGATGAGGATGAATGATGATATGATGAAATTGATGAAGGGACACTCATAAAGAACACATGGAGGTCGGCCCCATCTTTCCACAAACAACCCATTCAATAATTCAAGAACAAAATCGAAACTCTTCCAAAAACTGTAAAATAGTAAGTTATTTTCGTAGGTTTTTTTTTTTTTTTTTTTTTAGATTTCACATTAAAATATCTCATGTTTCAAGGGGTATGCCCCACTTGCCCCACTTTTTTAAAAGTGCCTGATGAGAAGACAACTTTACAACTGTGTTAATTCCGTTACATTATAAACAAAAGTTACTAAGGTTAGAGTCGTAGTTATTCATTTTAAAAACATTGCTAATTACAACTTACAATTAGTAAATAATAAATTAAAGTTAATACCGGTTTTGCTGCGATCTTCACGTTTCATTTCCGTGACGTCATGTTCGATTTGATTTGCGAATATCCGTGACGTCATGCATCGGAGGGCAGGCCTTGTGCTACACTTGTAAGTACAGAAGTATAAAACTCGTATTTCGGTAAACTGCAATTCATGCTGGTTTATCTTATCTGCTGGGGGAAGGCAGTTAGTTGGAAGGGGTCGACTATATTTGCTTCTCCTCCCCTCTGGCGAAAAAGTTAAATCCATTCTGAATATTATCTTAAAACTCTTTACAATCACGGCTTTTGTTGTAGACAAAGCACATTTTTTTTATTATTATCATTACCGAATGCACTTTCTTTCCGTAAACAAAGGGATACTTGTAACACTTGTATGTGCAGTGCACGTGTCCTCCAATCCCATGCGAAGAACTATTACCATAAACCAAACTACGCCTCAGAATATGAAAAGGAAGGACATTTTTATCAAGAGTTCTAATCGAGTCTGAAGTTCAAGGTTACGAAAGCCTTTGCAAAATCATCCGTGAGTTAGACTCAGTTCTGCAGATGCGGTGGAACTGGTAGCTCGTCCAAGGATTTCGCAAGGTGAGCCTATAACGTGAACCGCGAGCGTTTATTGGCTGGTTTGTCGGTGGGACTTTATTCAGTGCTGGCCCATGTGATCTTGCTAATATAATAAGGATGACCAATGGTGCGGTATTACATCTCGTATCTGGGTAATTTCCATAGGTGCGGAACGTAATGATGTGAGATAAGTTGAGGTGTTTAGCGACAATTAGTTTCGCCTCACTGTCTCGCTACACAAGGTTGCAGGTTCGAATCTCAATCAAGGCGTTAGTGTACAGCAGCTAAATGTAATCATTTCTCATCCTCACCGTCGGGATTATCCAAATGTGAAAGAATCGCGACGCAAAATAAGAAAAATTGCAAAAAATTGCAGTGAAATCTTAAGTGGTTATGCAATTATTATTTTTTGAGTCAACTTTATGCTTGAATAAGCTGATCGGAACTTGGCTCACGGTTTAATGTGGGATCCGAACCAGTGTGCGTCCACAGGGGATCGAACCAGGAACCTATTATTTCAAGGCGGTAGCGTTACCATTAGGCTATCGGCGAGACTCAATTGGATATCGAGTTCACACTTAACCTATTATGACTTTACATTATATAGGGCCACTATTCTCGTCCTCATGTTCGAGTTTTTGTTTCGTTAAGTCCACTTTGTGCACAGCAAGGCTAATCGGGAATGGACCGAATCACTATATGCCTTCACCGGGTATCTAACCCGCGACCCCTTGATTATAAGGCGACGATGTTTCCACCACGTCATCGGGTAGGCCCTCGCTCTCAGGTGAAGAATCTTCCCTGGTGGTGTAGTTGCTAGCGTCGTAGACTCGCAGTTGCGGGTTCGAATCACGAAGGGGCACACATAGTCAGGGGCGAACACTCCACATACCCAGGGGTAACGTGAGCTACTCCGCCTAGGGTGCGAGTGGTCGTCTGGTATTGAACAAATTTGTCAATCTAGTGAGAGTGAAGAGAAAGATAAGTTTGCTTTAGTTTTGAGGCTAAACGGGACTGAACTTACAGTTTAAAGTGAGATCCGAACCATTATGTGCCCCACGGGATATCGAACGCGGAATCCCTGGCTACCACTTCGCTCTCGGGGAGTACTATACATTTCGTTAATTATTTTTGTCGAAGCTGCGTTTTTCTCGCTTTTTGGCGCTACAGTAGCGATCTCCAGTTCTCTACGTGAGTGGTTGGGAGTTCAGAAGCCCATCTTTCCTATATAGCTGAAATCTAGACCCAGTCGAATCTACTCTACTTGGGTTTAATTTACGGATGTGGCGAAGCTGAAAATTTACCGATGCCGATATACTCACCGATAACTTTTGGAACCGATACAGATGCCGATATTTAACCGATTCCGATACATAATATTATTAAACAGAAACGGGATATTATTTTCAGCATGACAAAAATAAATTTGCTATGTACATTTCTATTGCATATCATGTATATACATATACCGGGTGTTCCGTTCAAATCTCCCTAATTTCAATTAATTACTGTGAACGAAGTACGATGAATTGTGAAATGACTATAACACCAAATGAAAGGCCAGATCTTCAAGTTTTGTTTTCATAACTTGAAGTTGTACGTTTGGTTACTACGCAGCCCCACTGTCGCATAAATTAAAATGGCAACTGTTCAACAACGCGCGCAGGCAGTGGTGTGGTATGCTGAGACAAAATCTGTGATTGCAACGCAACGAAATTTCAGACGAGTGTGCGGAGGAGTTGCACCTGATGCTAAATCAATTAGGCTGTGGTTTAGTAAGTTTCTGACAACCGGCAGTGTGCTAAAACAATCTGGTGGAGCTCGGCGTCGTGTGTCAGAGGAAAAGGTGGAAGACATTCAGACATTCGAGCGGTGTTTTAGAGAACCCCAAGTAAATGCATCCGCCAGGCATCTAGGCAATTCAATGTGACTCCAACAACAATGCATGGAGTTCTGCACACGCGGCTTCGGTTGTATCCGTATAAAGTGCAGATTGTGCAACAATTGAAGCCAGATGAAAAACGCGTCGCATAGAATTTGGTATGGAAACCCCGCTCGAATTTCTTCCACCTTTTCCTCTGACACACGACGCCGAGCTCCACCAGATTGTTTTAGCACACTGCCGGTTGTTAGAAACTTACTAAACCACAGCCTAATTGATTTAGCATCAGGTGCAACTCCTCCGCACACTCGTCTGAAATTTCGTTGCGTTGCAGTTGGTGTTGCAGTTATTTCACAATTCATCGTACTTCGTTCACAGTAATTATTTGAAATTAGGGAGATTTGAACGGAACACTCTGTATATTCTCAAGAGATGCAAATGTACATTTGCATCTACAAATGGTGGTTATGTGAACCTTTAAGAACATGGATTCTCAAGAGATTGAACATTAGTACACAAGCAGTTCTTTGAAATGCAAAATGAATTCCTGTTCTTAATGTTGGCAATTTACTGCTGCCAGATTCAACTTCACAAACACGAGTTTTGGAAGCACTTCAGGAAGTAACCTACTTCTTCTCTTATCGCAAATCTGTTCAGCAACACTGAACTCGCATTCACTGATGCAGCAGGTATGCCCAAGTATTTTCTCAGCACTTACTTCAGGTTTTAATACTCATTTTTGAATTTCCAATACAACAGCAGATCCTGGTTCAGCAATGTACTGTTTTATTTCCGATTTTGAGTTAGGTTGATCCTCTGAATGAGAGTTTGCAATAATTTTATTACAAAAACTCTACAATAATGATGAATCATGACCTAATTTTCAATAAATCTTACAAAACTAGAATATAAAACTTATTAGAAGGTAAAACTCTAGTATAATCTGTACCGGTTTAAATATCGGATTTTTGCCGATTCCGATGCGTCAATTTCTGCCGATATTCATACATCTGTAATCGGCTTCGGCACATCCCTACTTTAATTGCATACACTGCATTCAATAACCCGCCGGTTCGGTGGCCAAGTCATTTCTACTTTGGTTAGTTTACGCCATTTTCTTATCTCTCGGGTTAATCGCGACGATGAAGACGATCTGATGAAATTGTTACAGATATATAGACCACGGGATAGTAATGCCTTAGTAGGTTTCGAACTGCTGACTCTGGTTTCGTAGCACTTTGCGGTGACCTAAACCAGAGGTTCTCAAAATTTTTAGCGATTCTAGCGAGTGTGTGTTAGGTTGCTTGCCTTAGTTTAAAAATATACACATATTTCAATTTCAGAAACATTTTACACGTAAGAACTACTAAATAAGCAAATATTTGGAACAATCGTGTCATTTCAGTGAAAATATTGGAACATTTCGTGCCCCCCCCCCCTGTAAGCCAGTCACGACGCACCAGGGCGCGGCGGTGCACACTTTGGGTAACACTGACCTAAGCTATACATTGATTGATTTGTTTTATTTTACTTCGCTTCTTGTGCCACTTATGGGCTAATTTGCGAAGATGAAGATGAGGGATGAAATTGATGAATGTACACTCATAAACACAGGCCGGGATTCGAACCCGGGACCCCTGGCGTCGTAGCGCAATGTGCTAACCACTCTGCCACGTGGGCGGCGCCTAAGCTATATCATTGAACAGTCTCGCAAAGGCGTTTATATTATTATTTATTATAACCTATTCGCGAGAGAATTTTTCAATTGTGCTTGAAAGAGTAATTGATAATATTTGTTATCTGCGCTCTTCCAGCCTCTACGATAACTGGTTACATTGATTGATTTAGTGTATTAGGTCCACTTTATGCACAGTAAGACTCATCGGGACTGGGCCTACAGTTCATAGAGGGATCCGAACCGCTATGTGCCACCACCGGGTACCCCTTGATTACGATAAACTGTTTAGAATGCTGAGAAAATCAGGGATTCTATGTTCAAATAACACCATAGGTGTTCCTAGAGTAATGTTAGCACTTCATTTGTGCTCTTCTCTTCACGGTACAAATGGATATTTTAAAAAAAAAAAAAACATTAGAGAACAACTCTAATATTAGTCATCAGTCTGGGTTCGAAATACGGGTACTCTGTAAAAAATTGAGAGGTATAATGACGGTCGAACCACCGTAAAAATGACCATGTCCGTTTTCTTTATATTTACGGTCATTACATAGTTAATTTACTGGAGCTAAGTTTAATAGCTGCTTTCAAAAAAATATATTTATGGTGGACGGTACTGCAAATTATAACCAATTTATCATAACGCATGATAAAATATTTAATTTTAAATTCTACAAAACGGTCGTGTCCCATTTTTGTAAATTAACAGGCTTATTTTTTAACGGTAGAATGCTTAAAATTTTGAACCGACTTTAAATAGTGTACAACATTGATATTTATTGGCGACAGTTAATTATTTGCTTGTTTTATGTCGCGCCTTTCTACTAGTATAAGGTTAATCGCGACAGCAACAGTGAAACATGATACAACGAAATTGAAGGAATATAGTAGGAATTAGAATTCGTGCCGCTCATTGGTGGATTGAGGTCTTTGCATGCCTCCAACAGCTGACGCCATCTAGCGTAAATTCCTCTAACTTCCAACCTTGTGGTATGTGCCTAGGCCTACCTCACTGAAGAACCATTTACAAATGTTCGTTTAATAGCGTTTATAGCAAACACGTTGTTTTTTTAGGAATGGGGTCCCTTTTCCACTGATTTGATTTTCATTGTTTTTATTGTTTTGCGTCGTTTTTCTGTTGCTTTTGGCTAATAGCGACGATGAGGATGAGTGATGGTATTGTGCAATTGATGAAGGAATACGCACAAAGAATACCCATGGCCAAGTCGGTATTCGAATCTGGGCCCCGCAATTTACACAATCTGGTGCCAGTTTGAAACCAGAACAGTAAACCATAGTGCTCTCAATTACACACACGCATCATTTTTATCATCCCCAATGACTCATCGTCGCGAATATCGTAACAACGATAAACTTAAATGCACATGTATACTTCATTTTCCACCCTAGATATTTTGTATTTTCTATTTTGCCCGTTTTTACATGATTTTACACATCTCCAGGCCAATCGTGGTTATGAATATACTAAGAAAATCCAAAGAAAGATCCATGATTCTAAGAGCTATACCAACTACGTAGCTATGAAGGTTGTCACAGGCAGTTATCAGATGTCTTATGCTAATCTTTATCGCTCCTTGCACATCACCTTGAAGATACTCTTAAAGGTTGAGTAGGTTGTGACTCACAATCTATCTTGAATCTGACAATGGGGCAAAGAATGGAACACTTGAGAGTTTGAAGGGTTGAACAATTGTCCTCGTTTAAGAAGCAATTGTTATCAATGTTTTATCATTAAGAGTACAAGGGCAAATGTAAGTAGATATCGTAGGCTGAAACTGCACAGAATATCAAGTGCATACTATTTGCTTTCTCTTTAGTAGCAACTTTTGTTGCAACACAGTATATACACTATCTACCAAAAAGTAATTGGGCACCTATGATGGTGGTTAATTTAGTATCTAATTTGAATCATTTAGTATCATTTAGTGGGACCACTGGTGGTTGTTCGTGGCACAATGAACTCGCAGGCATACTGTACAATACTAGACAATGAAATGCTCCCAACCTTGTGGCGTTTTTACGGAATGGACCCCTGTTACTTCCAGGAAGACAATGTTAGGTTTCACGTTTCGGAGGCTACTATGCAGTGGTATGCCGACAACAATGTTCACCGATTGGTCTGGCTTGCACAGAGTCCTCATCTCAATCCCATAGAACACCTTTTGGAGGCATTGGACTGGCGGGTGAGGTCTCGGGAGATGCGGCCAAATTCCATTGTCCAACTGAGTGACATCTTGCAAGAAGAATGGCGACACATTCCAATGGACGTCCTCCACAAACTAGTCGAGAGCATGCCTGACAGAGTGGCTGCTGTTATAGCAGCAAGAGCTGTCTCCACGAGGTTCTAAAAGGATTCGCACCACCAGACAACCATTTTGTACACGTGCCCAATTACTTTTTGGTAGATAGTGTATATTGTATTAAGGGCATGCAGGAAGAGCTTCAGTCTATAGACGCAAGGTTCTGCCCTCTGCGTCCGCTGCGGAGCACTGTTGCCAATTTAGCTCTTTTGGAGCCAGATGTGGCTCTTTCGTGCACTCGCTTGGCTGTGAACTGGAGCGCCCGCCCTCCTGCCCACCTAGACTAACTTTTGCCATGAATATACATTATGCATGTGGTATCGTTATATTGGCTGCGTCGCCAAACCCCTCTTACCTCCATGCTTTCTTTCCTTTTCCAGTTTAAGCAGTGCTTCAGGTGGAAATTCCTAAAAGAACGAATGTTTGGTCTAACCTTGGTGCTCCTATGATTTAACATGGTGACGGGAAGGAAGCTGGGATACCAATCCCCCCGCCTCACTTCAAACATTACTACTTTGTCGTCGATTTTCATAGCTGCGGTTCAGCGACGGGGACGAAAAAATAAGTGGGGGCGACAATATTTTCTGAAAGGGCATACAAAAATGCATGTTTGGTCCGAAATAGCATTTTTAATTCTTCTTGTTTGCTGGGGGGCGTAAGCTCGCCCTAAACCCTCTCCGTCTGCCGCCATCGCTGCTGAGGGTAACTGAGCATAAAGTTGAACAAGAAAAGTTGCAAATATCGCCAATGTGTTTCATTTAAAACTGTTCAAACAAAAAAAAACATTGCACCCCTGTGCCTGTTATATTCAGTGTATCCTCCATTGTTCTATTTTGTGTTGATTCTTATCCTGCATTTATTACAGTTATGATTAATAAGACCAAATCTGTGTTTCCTTTACTCTTTCAACATTTATACTCGTGTTTATTACATTATTCTAGCGTTGACAGTATGGAACCTAGGATTTTATTTTGAGGGTAACTATACCTCGTAACAGAAAGACTTACGTGACGGAGTGGTATGGACAGCGCCCTACGACGCTAGGTCTCACGGGTTCGAATCCCTGCCTGGGCTTGCTCTTCATCATATCATCACTCATCCCCATCCTCGAGATTAGCCCAAAGTGGCAGAAAAGCGAAGTAAAATAAACCATATCAACAATAAATAAAGTCTGGTAAAAATATTTTTCAAGTGCAAGTGTCTGTGAGTGGGGTTTCGGGGGTTGATGTGGGAAAATTAGAAAAATATATACGAACATTTCTGATTAAGAATTTATATGGAATATCCATTTTTTCTCAAAAAATTGTTCCACTCATGGGAGGGTATAATCCAATTAGTCCTCCCCCCTTAAGTACGCCGTTGGGTGTTGAGTGTTAATTTCGTTTTATTTGCTTTTACTGTACGCTTCGTGTACCCGCATCCAACAAAAAAATCTTACAAAAACAAAGTAAGTATTCATTTCAGAATATTCAAATTCACAACTACATTTCATTTGAATTCTTAGATGACGCTTTTGTCCTTATTGTTATTCCCACTTTTTTCTGTTCGCATGTCTTCTCGATATTATCATGTCATATTCCTCTGATATTTAACTAATTTAACGCTTTATTGTTGTTATAGACTGCGATTAGTTCCATGAACTCCCTGTCTCTACTGCATTAGCAGCCTAAGAACGAGTGCCTCTTGTGCAGTAATCCAATCACGCAACGCGCCTCGCAGCAAGTCGATGACGTCATATAGACCAGCACCTATCCCTTGCCTTTCACGATCTATATCGCTAATAGAGTCGCTAGCAATGCTCGCCCAGTCAGCTGGATACGTTACGAAATCAAGCAAACTCTACCAATTGTAATGATATTCCTCATGGTGATTATGGCGTCACTACATTTAGAAATATAAGCGTGTTGATTGTTACATAAATAAACTAAATATAAAGCTGTTGAAACCTAAAGTTTCGTCGAATAAAAGTTTATCTAATCTGACACTAAACATTTATATCTGTTGTATATAACTTTCATAATGTAGCTTAGAAAGAATTGTGATAATCTTATGTTAGTTCAAGGCCAGTGCTGTTGGAAATTTTGGAGGTGATTTTAAATACGACGAATCCTGTTTGGTCATTATTATGCATATTCCAAGGGCAAAAGGTCGTTCAGAGTACTTGTAATTAAACAAATCTAATTTATATAATCCAGAAAATTATCTACGACATGTTTGCTAAAGCGTAAATATTTATTTTTATCTCTCACCAAACTTAATAACTAAGCAAATCAATGTTATGACTAGGTTTTAAAAGGTTATACGTGTTGAACGTATAATATTTAATTAAATATTTATAATTAAATATTAAACGACATAAATAATTAAATTAATAAATTAATTAAACGATAAGTTTCTTAAGTAACGAGAAAAATTAGATTTATTATATTTTTAAAACGTTGTCATAAAAAAAAAACACATTGGTATACATTAAGAAAATAAGTGTGAAAAGGTTTGTTTTCGTGATTTTTTGTACATCCAGTGCACCAATATAATCTTTCTTCAGAAATCATTTTAGAATTTTATTTCGGGGGATCATCATCAGCAAAATGCGAAAGTTGAATTTTTCAATATATTACAACTTATTAAAAGATGTTTTATCCTGCTCAGGAATTAAAATTAATTACCACTTTACAGTATTTAGATTAGATATTGTAGGATTTCGGGGGGGCTTCAGCCTGTTAGCCCACCCCCTACTACGCGTCTGTCCTGACATATAGACCAATAAGAACATAACGAACAAGAATGGCGTATAATACGCTACGATATTCATTAATATTCATAACAAATACAGGTAAACCATGTCTGCAAAATCTAGTGACTTTCTTTAAAAGAGTACAATCATTTTTGTTCATCGGCTGCTAACACTGTGTACATAATATTTTTGTACACTACTGTACTTGGACAATCACGTATATAATTTTGTGTGAAGATATTCGCATTTCAAGTAAAATGTGAACTCTAATATCTACGAGGTACTTACATGCAAAGTTGAACTAGTTTTAAACTTGTTTCTAACGGTCTTGAAATAACGTGTACAGTCGGGCGGATAAATAATACCAGACACTAGTTTCATTCACGAAATTTACTGATGATTGTGTAAGAAGCAACTGTTTCTTCGGCGTTTTGTTTCAATTCTTAAAAGTAGCATTCCTCAAAGTGAATGGAGACTGACAATTTGTCTGGTATTATTCTTGCACTGCACCTTCTCCAATCGTTAAGCATTGTTAATATTAAATCTTTACATTTCAGATTCTTCAGTGAGATTGCTCTAAAGGAGACACCATGATCGAGTTACTGGCCCTAATTACAGGGCTTATAGTCTTACTGTATGTGTACTTAACATGGAACTATGACTATTGGCAGAAAAGGGGTGTGCCTTTTGACGAACCAACCATCATAACTGGATCCGTGAAAGATGTGTTCATGATGAAAAAGAATATCGCCGTTTATCAAAAGGAGTTGTACGATCAGTTCAAAAACAGCCCTTTTGTTGGATTTTACCTGCTTAGGCAGCCAGCCCTTTTGGTAAGGGACACGGAACTGTTGAAAGCGGTCTTGGTGAAAGATTTTGACTATTTTGTCGACCGGAACTTCAACCCGGATGAAACTGTAGACCCTCTGACCGGTGCGATGTTGTTCAGCATACGAGGCAACCGGTGGCGACATCTGAGAGTCAAGTTGACCCCAACGTTCACTTCCGGAAAGATGAAGAGGATGTACCAGCTGGTGCTAGACTGTGCGGATGAACTCTCGGATATCTTCGTTCAGCACGCCAAGAAGGAAGAATCTGTTGAGATCAAGGAACTGGTTGCCAGGTTCACAACTGATGTAATAGGAACGTGTGCCTTTGGGATTCAGTGTCACAGTCTCAAAGACCCGGACGCCAAATTCAGAAATGCTGGAAGGAAGATATTCGAATCTACAGTGAGAAATGCCATTGCTGGAACGGGGAATTTCTTCTTTCCTGCCCTTGTGCGTCTACTACGAATGCCATTCATTCCAACAGAGTCAGGTGACTTCTTCAGCAAGGCCATGAACGAAAACATTAGTTATCGAGAGAGCAAAAATATTTACCGTCCAGATTTCCTTCAGCTTCTTCTCGATTTGAAGAACAAGGGTAAAGTAGACGAAGAAGGCGATGATGATGAGGACAAGGCGGCCAAAAATGGATTTTCCAAGTTAATATCGACTAATGGTAAGTGTCTTGTTTGTCTTGTACAATTTTATGTCTTCCAAAGATAGTTTATCATTCTTGAACAGAGATGGCAGTGCTAAGATATATACAGAATAGTTTAATGTAGAGGAATAACAAGTTTCTTACATTCAACTTTTAATTCCAAATCTATCAGTTTTCAATATAACAATGAAGAGAGCTACATATTTTGGTAACAGTTTCATACATCGGAGACACATTTCTTCAATTTTACACAAGAAACTACTTACGGAAATGAGTTTCTCCAAGGTTTACAAGGTATTTTCTTTCATCGTGGAATATATTTGACCGGGAAATTATGTATTTTTCAAGAGAAATATCTCACCGACGCACAATTGCAATTGCTTTCATTTGTTTGCTCAACGACAACCGGATGCTGGGTACGTTTGATGACGTAAGCCCCTGTCAGTGTTTCAATCCCCCTTTTTTTTACTATGCTTGCCTAACGTAACCAAACCTAACCTAACCTTATCGGAAATGGTTCGTGGGGCTATCGGTCAGCTACCGTTAATAATGGTTCGTGGGGCTATCCGTGAATGGTTTGAGGGGCTATCCGTCAGTTACCCGGGCTATCAGTCAACTACCCGTGCATAATGTATAATTTCCACCGGTGACGAACACGATAGTAGGTATTTTTCGGTGAAGAAGATTGAAACACTGCATACCCACAACGTGAGTAAAGATGTGCCCGCCATATTGTGCGTTCCGGAAGCGAAGAAAGGAATAAAAAAAAGCACTCAGAATGTGAAAAATTGAGTTTGTTTTCGTGTAAAAAGCATAATGGCACCTTGAACTATGTTCCGCAATACACAATTTGTAGTACGAACCATGCGAAACACAAAATATCCGATTTTAATGTGTCTTCGATCTATGAAACTGTTACCCATATTTTTAAAAGTAGAAAGTATATATTTATTTTCGTACGTTTTAACATACGTTCATCGTTAGTGTGATAATACATGTAGATCACACAATCAACAATCGTTTCTTCATTCTGTGACATACATGTATCTTCCCAAATAATTCTAACAACTGTTTTGCTCCGTTCTGTACAGATAGAAACGAAAGAATGCTCGCTCCTGTTACAGAAGACAGCGATATTGAGTTGGAAACACTTAATTTCTTGTGTATTTTGATTAGAAAGTGCACGGAAGGAAGGCCATCATCAGTGCCCTTAGCAGAGGCGTCTCCTGAGCGCATGCGTCAATTGTGGGAGAAAGGACAGCTTGCTCTGCGACGACATTCATGAGCATTTCTACATTCTAATTTCTTCATATAGGAGAAGCATTTATTTTACACAAGAGCGCTCAACTAAGCTTATATTACATTTATTGGATCTGAAGTGACGCATGCGTCAATTGTGGGAAAATAATTATTACTTTCTTTCACTTCAGATCCATGAAATGTAATATAAGCGTTGTTGAGCGCTCTCGTCTAAAATAAATACTTCTCCTATATGAAGAAATTAGAATGTAGAAATGCTCATTAATGTCGTCGCAGAGCAAGCTGTCCTTTTTCCCACAATTGACGCATGCGCAGCATGCACCGCATGCGTTCAGGAGACGCCTCTGGCCCTTAGCAACAAGGTCAGAAGTGTAGACTATGCATGTAAATTCGTTTCCTGCTAGTTTCCTGTTTGAAATCTTGTCAGATATTAACTGGATGGTTTATGGAAGAATTTTATGTGTCACATATTCTATTACCAATACAAAAATATATAGAAAATACGATATTTATGAAACGCAGTAATTATTTTGTTGACGTGGCAGCCTTTGTGGGAGAGTTTAGCTGCCTTAGATTCGTGGGTTTGAATTAGCTATAAGGAACGGATGTGTTTGGATTTTTTTTCAGTCATTTTTTTTACCCATTCATCACTTATCCTCACCGTCACGATGAATCTAGAGAGGTAGAAAAATGGACGTAAAAATACACTTCACTATCACTCACCGAAAACAATAACTTTCATTGTTCGTTTAAATTTTATATTTGTTTTTCCAGAGCTAATAATAAGCACTACAACAGAAAAAGAAAGAAACAAACTTTTTTTATTATTATTATTATCATTATTATTATTTTATCGCCAGCTCAGAAGCTGGTTTCTTGTTAGTTTGTTGAGGACTCGTGGTTAATACTTGTTCTCCTGTGGATGCTGACGACCTTGAAAGCTGCCAGCTCTGTCCTCAGTCTTGCATACAGTTTCGGTATTGACGCAGCAGTGTTTCCAATTCAATATCGTTTCCTTTTATAAGAGGTGAGGTTATTCTTTCGATTTTGTGTGTACCACGGCGCCGTCATTTACATCGGAAGTATTCTTATATCCTTCTAAGTCCGTTCCTTGCATTCAGAGTGTTGAGCATTCTTCTTCTTCATTTCAGAGACCTTCAGGTTCGAAAATATCGACATCCTCTCGCAGGCGATCTTATTCTTTAATGCCGGTTTTGAGACGTCATCTACAACCATGTCGTTCGCTCTCTACGAATTGTCTCTGCGTCCAGACTTGCAGACACGCCTGAGAGATGAGATCCTATCCGTCATGAAGACAAAAGGCAACAAATTGACCTATGAAGCCGTTAACGAGATGAAATACTTGGATATGGTCGTTTCAGGTACACATGGCGTTATTAATGCACAATTTACTTTGTACCTGTACTTCCGCTTCTCTTGCCTTTCGCACAATTTACTACAGTCCCGTGCGAATTAATCTGAACAAGATATTTTTATGCATAATAAGAGTCTCAAGCTTGACTATAGTTTCATGATGATGAATCTATGACAAATCGTGTAATACAAATTATATAACAGAAAGAAGAACAGATTAGCTATTAAGAAATATTACAAATATGTAATTTATTGTTTCTGAATAGTGTAATTGATGAATTAGGGTATAAGTACAAAAAAATACGTAACGTGCGTAGTTATTGTCGTATTTCAATTAATTCGCACGGGACTGTACGTGTGTGTGAATTCGTCCACTAATAAATATGGACGTTGAGAAAATATTTCAATTAAAGTAGGCCAATCAGAAATGAGGTCTACAGTCCCGTGCGAATTAATTGAAATACGACAATAACTACACACGTTATGTATTATTTGTACTTATACCCTAATTCATCAATTACACTATTCAGAAACAATATATTACATATTTGTAATATTTATTTAATAGCTAATATGTTCTTCTTTCTGTTATATAATTTGTATTACACGATTTGTCATAGATTCATTATCATGAAACAATAGTCAAGTTTGAGACTCTTATCATGCATAAAAATATCTTGTTCCGATTAATTCGCACGGGACTGCACTATAGTATCAATAGCTTACATAGGAGGGACCATAGTGAGTTAGGCATAACTTTGTTCCTTTCCCTGTCACTACAGCAAGCGACGTGAGTATGTTGTCAATAACGTCCACCTAACCTTTTGGCGGGAAGGCAACTAACCCCATATACTTCATGTTTTAATATTAAGTAAACAAACTTTTCAAGGATTCAAATTTGTTACTATCCTTGTCGAGTATCACGTTCAAGATACTACATAACTACATATTAATCTAATTCATTAAGATCATTCAACTGTTATCATGACGCCATCAGACATTAAGAAATGTTTAATTATAAATTTTCATAAGTATGCATTTCTTTGAATGTTTAAATGTCACGCGAATGTACAGGGGCGTAACAACTTGAAGAATGTAATTGGATATACTTCGTACCTACATTTCCCAATTTGTCTTGTGTACTAGGTGCATATTTGTTATATTTTCAGTAATTGTTTTGTTACATGAATTTTATCGAAACATGTCGAAGTAAAATTTTACATTTTATAAGATTTTGTTCCTTTTCACATAGCTCTCAAGTGAGTATTTACCAAAATAAATATATATATATGTGAGCCATGTTATCTTATAAAAAATTTTTGATGCTTACTATACGGAAAACAATTAATTATATAGAGATATTGCTGATATCACTACAGAATATCTACATCATATCTTCTTTATTTCATGAAGATGTGGATTACCTCAAAGTTCATACAAAAAAAAAAAACAGTTTCCTTTAAACTCTTTATTTTCTTGATACCATTTTCCTGCTCTAAATTCAAACATTGTTGAAATATAAACATATACGTAATATATTCTCTCCTTATGTTTATATGCAACCAGATTTTAATGGTCCTAATTTCTGTGGATTCATTCTGACCGATTCTGAAAGTAAGTTAATTGATTGCAAAGAACTCATTACGTATGTTACATGTTAGATTTATTTTGAACTAATACAATTCTATTTTATATTACAGAAACCCTTCGCAAGTATCCTCCACTTGCTTTCCTGGATAGGATTGTGAACAGGGATTATCGGATTCCCGGATCGAAGGTGGTTCTTCCCAAAGGAATGCCCATCTTCGTCCCGCTCCTTGGGCTGCATCGCGACCCAAATTTCTACCCTGACCCGGACAAGTTCGACCCCGAGAGATTTACAGAGGAGAACAAGAAAACGAGGCCCAACTACACGTACATGCCTTTCGGAGAAGGTCCCAGGAACTGCATTGGTAAGATATGTTGCAAATTTACTGGTAGTTGAAAGGTAGCGAAGTTAATGAGTTCTGGTAAGCAAGTGACGGTCCTTCCAAGAGATTTAAATGTTTACACGGACTTGTGTGTTGCCTGTTGTCCGATGATATGCACCTTGCAAGAGATCTTACTTTAATTTACGTATGACAAGTTTACCTCATTTTATACGCTGACTACTGTCCTATCCGAATGATTTGGTAGCTACCTGACCAGACTACTCTGCAACAAGACTAGTAGTTTTATATTTTGCGGTTGCAAGAGATTATATGCATGGTTGAAAGCTCTATCGAATAATATCCTAATGTTAAGAGAACATGATGATGAGCTTACGGTTTATTTAAGTGGTTGTCTTTCTTAAAATGACTTCACATCTTATCTATACCATCATCATTGAAGGAGGATATTGTAAAAGAAGCACACGGTTTCATTTCTTAGTAGTCATTCAAATAAATAACCATGTTTTCATGTCGGCAATGTTTCTTTTCTGTAAGAGTCTTAAGTCAAAGAGGAAACTATTTTAGATTAAATGTAGGCTAATTCTTCTTTAGACAGAGGTTTTGATATTACTTATTATATTCTCTTCCTTTCCTAATCTTCAGTATAATCTTGTATTAAATGCTATCTACAAGTAATTGAATATTCTCTACACAAGTGATCCATTTGCCATTATGTAATATTGAGACTTTACTATTAACGTAGAGAATACAGAAAAAGTTTAAGAGACAATAGTATGTGATATGTTTCAAATTAATAGTTTCTGGGAAAAAGTTCCACAGGTACGTACGTATACACCTCATATTGACCCAATAAAATGACATTCCGCCAGACAAACTCGGCACGTATTCTCTCCTCAACGTCCGTCTCCGGAAAATGATCGCAGCTCCAACACGAATACAAGCTTGCCAGGTCAATGAAGATGGTTGTCATCTAAGTCCGTTTAACTACAATGGTGCATTGCGGGAGAGCTTTGAATGCTAAAAATGTGACATATTATTAGTAACAAAGCTAGATTGTATCCGTCATCACAATTTTAGACACAGAAATATTACTAATTTCCTGGTTTTCTATTTACAGGAAATCGTTTTGGTCTTATGCAAACCAAGGTAGGTCTGGCCGCCATATTGTCTAAATGCGAGGTTCATGTGTGCAAGGACACTCCCATTCCTCTCGTATTCGACAGGAGAACAACATTGTTACATTCGCAGGGAGGCATTTCTCTCAGAGTGAAGCTTGTGAAAACTTAGTGAGCGAGTACGTTGATAACAAAAACTATACTATTCTGTTTTCACACCAATGTTAACTGAACTACTACATACACATGTTTGTTGGAATATATTATGCACTATCAATATTCAGTTTTAGGTAACATGTAGTTAAGATTAAACTGTGCTTACCAAACAGTGGTAACATAGACAATTAATGCAAAGTTTCAAATCTATCACGTGTTTAATACTTAGAGAATGGTGTTACAGTATGGATTTCAAAAAAGTGATTGTGAATTAGAATTAATTATGCTTCAAATTGGATCTCAAAATGTATGTGTTACTAAAGTATAATCAATGCAATACTAAACACAACACTTAAATAAAAGTTGTTACTGAAAATGTTTGTGATTTTTGTTGGTATTCTTTAATAGCGTATCAATCCCTAAGATTATATGTTTATTTTAAAAGTCTCTCTGAATGTTTCATGTTGACAGGGCATTCACTTGTTTATCTCAGTTAGTTGTCTCAACCTCTGAGGCATGTAAACAATGCACAGTGTTGTGCTATGCAAACCTCCTGAGGTAGTTTCTTCTGTCTATGGAGTCAGCGGTTTGCATAGTGGCTATTAAAAACACGATTCGGCATGGAGGAAGAGCTCCATGGCCTAGGGAATATAGATATGAGACAAGCTGAGAGGGGACTGACTTTGGATTGGAATTGAGGAGAGTGGAGAGGTTAGGAGAGCAGTGAAGCAGAAGTGAGGCGACGCGCTGGTCAACCTATAGAGAAGAAAACAGAGGACTTAGTATATTTTTATTCATCGTAATTATCTTCATTCGTCAGATAGACAGGTAACTATCCTAAAACAAAGTCATGATTCAGGTTCAAAGGTTCAGAAAACCCAACGAGTGACCATTGTCTTTTCTAGTTGTTAGTTCCTAAATCTAACTTGTACCTTTCGTACTGCCAAGCGTTAACTCGTCATGCCAATGACGAGTGCTCTCATCATAGAGGATGAATGATGAATAGCTAACATCACCCAGCAATTAATTGCGAAGTGACTGGTTCTGATCCCATCATTCTAAACAATGATACGTGGTGCAGTGCTTCGGGCCTTTTCATTTTTTTTCGGAAATGAAAAGAGTTGCAGTTAATTGTTAGCTTTGAAATTTCCCTCTATCTTCGTTTTGATACGTGATGGAGATGCTTAGGGCTTTCATCCATTTTTTCGGAAATGAGATGGAAAATTGTTAACCAGTTTTAAATTCAACCCCACCCAAAAATTTGTTTTGTTAATTTGTTTAATGTTTTTAGTATGTCCTTGCCATATTTGATTTTGAAAATACATAGGGCTTAAAGGTTTTCTTTAACCGAATGGGAATTTTTTTATTATTTATGTCATGATAGATGTCGAGCTTTCACCTTGCTGATGAACTCGATGAAACATTGGACCAGTTATTAGACATAGCACGAGGGACTACGAGTTTTAATTTAGATGTCAGCGGTCCAACTGCAAGTTCAACCCACAAATTTAAACGTAGCCCAATATTAACTAGACGCCTTCAGCGACAATTATTAGAAAAACAGGAATATGAAAAACAATTAGAGCAACAATGTCAGGATTTTAGAGATTTAGGCCCAACACAATTTGCAACTATAGCTCAGTCTCAGTTTGTTCCCCCAACAATTTTAAAGGGTATCCCATTTCAAGGGATAGCCGGGGAAGATGTATCAAAATTTTTGGATAAAGTAGATAGCCTTGCCATTTTAAATGGTTGGAACAGTACCAAAAAGCAGGAAATGTTCCCAGCACTTTTAGCCGGGCCAGCGTTGCGATGGTTTCAGGCTTGGAAAGACGTCCAAGAAAACCAAGACAGTTCTTACGAGAATTTAAGACAAAAAATTAAAGACGAATTTGCAGGGTCCTTGGATCAACTCCAGATCGAGGAACAAATATACAGGTTACATAGGGAAACTGAGCCAGTTACAAATTATGTTCGGGACAAGCAGTTACTTTTACTTAAAACAGATCCTAAAATGGGCATTCAACAACAGATCAAACAAATTATTTTAGGATTGCAGGTGGATTACATGAAAGACATCCATCATAAAGAATACGAGTCAGTGCATGGGTTGCTCAAGGATTTAAAATCCTTTGAAAAGCTTCAGTTTTTGATGATTCAGCGCAAGTTGAAAGAGCTAAGGAAGGAAGATCAAAGGGACAGTTTATTACTTCCTTTGAACAGCGCACCAACTCTCTCGCAACAGCAGCAGATTTTATTGCAGAATAACAATCTGGCTACTGCTGAGTCTGCACAATTGCGACCTACTTCAGAGATCGATGCAAGATTCAATGCCTTGCAGAAGGAGGTCGAACAATTAAAATTAGCTAACAATCCTCAAAGCAACAAGGCTCAAACCCAGGCTCAGGAAAGTGGTTTGGAAGCTAGATTAGCTAGTCTTACTTTTAGACTAGATAGCACTGACAATCAAAAACAGCACCCTAGCACCGACTCATCTGGACAGAGGCAATTTAGAGAACCATATTATAGAGGCAATTATCAATCAGGAAATAATTATAGAGGTTCCTGCCAGGGTAATAATAGACGACCACAGTATAATAGGGAGTATAGAAATGCACGCCCTAATAATAATAATAATAATAATTCAGGGCACAATAGGCGATATGGCAATGCCCAACAATGGCGAGGACGTGGAAACTTCCGCGGACAGAACTCGCGGGGTTCCTGGCGAGGCCAGGAATGTAGGGAAGAGCAACGGGAGAGAACATGCTGCTCTATTTGTAATTATCCCAATCACTCGGCAACCACTTGTTTTCAGAACAAGGAACAAATTGAAATTAAAGAGATTGTCCTGTTAACATTTGCAATAAACGGCCGCAATTTTACCCACCCTATTCGGATGATTCCAAATTTTGAACATGGGACAATCTTGGGTAATGATTTTTTAAGAGCTCATAAAGCAAATTTGGATTTTGAACAGAATCGACTCACATTGAGGAGATTTGGAACTCCTCCGCGAAACCAGTTAAGGACGGAACACAGAAAAACCTTTGACGTATCCATAAAAGTTGCTAGTCTGATCAGGGATCTATATGTGCCAGAATTTGTAACTTCCAGACAAATTAGAATTAAACCTAGATCTCATTTGTGTATTCCTGTCAAATTGAAAAATTCTAGAAATCAGAATTTAACTTATTTAGAACCAGATTTACAGTTTCAAATGGAGACGGGCTTAATGGTGCCCCGAGCCATTGTAAATCCGGAGTCATTTTTAATTTGGTTTACCAACCCAAACTTTTACAAAATTAAAATTAGGAAAGAGGCACGCTTAGGTACCGCAGAGGCATGGCAAAATCCAGTCCCAGCTTCGCGTCATGCTGCAGGTGACGAAGGACCTAACGTTATGGTGACCAAGGAAACTGGCACCATGACAAAAACAGTGCACGACATTACAAAATTTGATATTAACACAGCATTAAAACCCGATCAGAAGTTGCAACTTACATAATTATTAGAGAGGTATGTAGGTGTGTTTTCATGGTCTGAGCAGGACATTGGTTGTGCCACAAATTATACGCATCGCATTAAGTTAAAAGACGATTCTGAATTTCATGTCCCAGACTACCCTATACCTGTACACCTGCGTTCGGAAATTAATCGGCAAATTGACAACTTGCTAGAAGCAGGGGTCATCAGTCCTACAACATCTCCCTATAATTCTCCAGTCTTTCTTGTTAAGAAGAAATCAGGTGTTTACCGCATGGTGCAGGATTTTCGATTACTTAATGCCAGGTCTGTTTTTGATGCAGTTTCGATAGGAAACATTTCAGAAATATTACATAATATTGCCGATAAGAGCTACTACTGTAGTGCAGACCTTAAACAAGGATTCAATCAAAATCAAAAAATACACTGCCTTTACTATACCAGCTAAGGGGCAATTCGCTATGAATTTTAGACCCATGGGACATGACATCTCCCGCGGCGTTGACCCGGTGTGTCCAGCTCGCTACAGCGGGTATGAATGATAATAATTTTACATTTTATATTGACGACATGTTTGTATTTGCTAATACATTTAAGGATATGTTAGTGAATTTAGATAAAATGTTCCAATGTTTACGATCTGCCGGATTAAAATTAGCTGTGCCTAAATGTTCATTTGGACATTACAAGACAATTGCTTTAGGACATAATGTGGGCAGGTATGGCTATCGTATCAGCGACAGGATCTATCATCCATTAAGAATTATAAAATTCCTACCACCACAAAAAAGGTTAAAATGTTTTTAGGTCTTTGCAGCTACGTGAGGAAATACGTCAAAAAATTTTCTGACATTGCATCGCCATTACAAATTTTAATCCGTAAAGGTAAGAAATTTACATGGGGTCCTGAACAACAGTCAGCATTTGAGAAATTGAAAGAAGCACTAACTACTGCACCTGTTATGTTACCTTACAATCCAGCGAAGAACACCAAGATTTTTACCGATGCTTCATCTCACGCTGTCAGTGGCGTGTTGATGCAGCCCAATGCAGAAGGAGAGTACTTGCATATTGTAGTAGAACCTTGACGGACATTGAAAAAATTGAGTGTAATTGAACAAGAATTAACAGCAATTTTATATGCTCTAAAGTCATTTAGATTTTTTCTTGTGGGACGCCATTTCGATTTGCACACGGAGAATAAAGCAATTACGTATATTAGGACATCCCGTAATTTAAGCCTTAAGAAGATAGCAACATTGAAGAGGACATTCCCGAACCCAGGACACTTACATTATTTGATGCAACCACAGATGTCGCGGAACATCACAGATAGGATTCCTTTTTTGGCCCAATTATTAAAATTTTCGAGGACCCAGACAAGGACGATGGAACACAACCTTTATCCATCCAGAGGCAGGTTTATCATCATGTATTGGAGGATGGTTTATTATATAGGCAGGAGAAATTAGGAGCCACTACCAGGAAATTGTTATGCATACCAATGACGTTACGTGATTCTGTGATTGAGACACTCCACGCTTCACCCATAGGAGGCTCTCATCTTGGATTTACCAAGTGTTACAATGTTGCATTACCACGAATTTATATTCCGAATATGAAATTATTTATACAAAGGAAAATTAGGGAATGCATTACATGCCAGCAGAATAAACGCCGTCCAGGTCCACCAGTAGGAGAACTTTGTACTTTTCCCGCACAGAAGCCATTCCAGCGGATTTGCCTAGACTTTTCAAGTCCATATCCTCCTTCGTCAAATCTTCGTCACCGTTATATACAGTACTGTGCAAATTAATGCAGACAAAGAGAAAAAATATTTTTTTTTCCATTTTTTACTCTTTCTTGGAGATGTACATAACGTACACTTACACTAATATAAAATATGTCCTCCTTTGGCTGCTATTAGCTGCTTGATGCGGTTTGGCATTGATTGAACCAAATTTGAACACATAACTTTGATATCACTGTCATGAAACTACACATGAATCACATTGGTATTGACCTTTTGCTTCGTTGAACAGTCCATTTTTACAACACGTTTCTTCACAATAGCCCATAAGTTTTCTATGGGGTTCATATCCGGTGAATTCCCTGGCCAATCTAGAATCGTTTAATTGTTGTCAGAAGCAAATTTACGTACAGACTTTGATGTGTGACAAGGAGCAAGGTCATGCTGAAAAATTTCTTGTCCGTCGTTAGTGGGATTTTGAATGAGTGGGACAATTCTGCGCCTCAATATGTCAATGTATTTTGCGGAATTCATCATTCCATCCACTGGTACGAGCCCTCCAGGTCCACTGCAAGTAAAGAATCCCCAAAACATTTGCTTGGGTGGGTGTTTGACTGTCTGAATGCAATGTTCAGGTCGTAAAGGTTCACCTGGACTTCGTCGCACAATAGATGCTTTCTAGCCATGCACATCAAAGTGATACTCATCTGAGAATATTACCTTCCTCCAATCAGCGACTGTCCATTTCTGCTATTTCTTAGCCCATTTTAGGCGTTTCGTCTTCATTTTAGCTGTCAACAATTGCTTTTTAACCGGTTTTCTGGATTTTCTTCCAACTTCAAGTAAGCGACGTCGAACAGTTGATGCATCAATACTGATCCCAGCAGAAAGCAAATCACGTTGCAGGTCAACACTTGTTTTATATGGGTGAATTTTACTGTTTCTTAGCAGTAACGTGTCACTTCTAGGTGTTGTTTTGCGTTTTCTACCACATTTTCCTTTTCGCTTTGGAGAAAAACTACCAGTTGCCCTGTAGTTTCTGATAATTTTTGACACCGCTGATTTCCCAACACCAGCCTCTTCAGCGATTTGCCGCACAGTCATGGATGTGTTCTCACTCAGTGTAATAATTCTAGAACGTTTTCTGGGTGTTATATCCATAATGAAAACTCGTAGGAACACGGAGCCCAACAAAAGCGTGTTTACTACAGCCAAGCTCTCACAGTAGTCTGTTGGTTAATAATATTAGCATTGCACAACGACAACAATGAAACACCAACAAGAATGCTTCAAACCTTGCAACTGTTGTAAACATTCTCAAGTACGCATCAAAAAGTTAGCTGATACTACTAGTATAAATCTGTTACGTATTTATTCGATTATCTCACATAAAGAGCGTAAAAACTAAAAAAATGCATATATTTTTCTCTTTGTCCGCATTAATTTGCACAGTAATGTAATTGCCGCAACAGATTTTGGGACGCGGTATTTAATAGCCAAACCAGTTGCGGATTGTACGGCCAGTACAGCTGCTGAATTTGTGTATGAAGAGATAGTATTACGCTATGGAACGCCACAAGAAACTTATACCGATCGTGGTTCAGCTTTCAAATCTAAGCTTTTTCAGGAACTTGGCAAAAAATTGGGAATAACCATCAAGTTTTGGCCAGTAGGTTTACATAATTCCATAGGTCTTCAGGAACGCAATCACGGCGTTTTACAGAGTATAATTAAGTGTTATGTTAATTCAAAACACACTGATTGGGTCAAATATTTACAACAAGTGTGTTCAGCTATAACACTACAAAGAATCAGAATTTGCGGTATAGTCCATTCTTTTTAGTACATGGATTTCAACCTACTCTGCCCTGGGAGCTTGCATTACACACGCCAAGGTGTGAAAATGTGGAGAATGATGTACGGTTTCGAGTATTGGAAAAAGCAAGAACCAATGCTACGGATAACTTGGCAAAGCGACACGTTGAATTGAAGAAATATTATGATCGGAAGAGGAAACAGATCAAATTTCAACCAGGTGATCAAGTATTAATTTTTGACAGCACCCAGAAAATTGGTACCGCACGGTGCTTTTCGGGTATTTATAAGGGCCCGGCCACAGTCATTCGAGATGAGAATCCTAACACATACCTGGTGGAATTCCAAAACAAGAGAGGCAAGACAATAGTGGACTCTATTGCCGTCCAGAGACTTAAAAAAATATTAGGCACCAGATGACGGTGAAGGCGAGGAGAACTTGACAGGTCAAGATGAAGATGAAGGTTATCAGGAGGACAACGCGGACTCACGCATGGATAATGGTCACCAAAAATGAAAATTAATATAAGTAACAGGTTTAATATTTTAAATTTCACTTGCGTAACATAATATTCATTTATAATAAAAATGGCAATAATAATATTAAAGGTGAGATAAAAGCAGACTTATTATTTAATAATGTGCCTTAGGCATGAAAACTTTTTGCAGTATTAAAAATACTACCTCAGCAAGTACATCACTAAAAATTTATAGTTACACTTCAGAAGAAGGTATATAATTATATTAGCAAAGTTTTATTTTAAGCGCCAGTTATTGAGAATATTTATTTTATATGAATATGTAGACGTCGACGTCAAGATTTTATTGCGCCCCAATAACAAGTATTTTCCTTCGGATATTGGATCTAGACCAAAATCCTGGAAATCCATTCTGCCATCACAGAATGATTATGGTTAAACCACAACGGTTTTAGTTTCAAACTTTGCCACAATAATATGCTAAGCATATTTTAGAATGAGTTGAGAGAATGATAGATTCTTCAAGTTTTAGTGATGTTAGTATTTAAATGCATTTAAATATCGCATAAATAATAATTATTATTTTATTTCAGGTAGTCAGGAGTACATCAGTCTCAATTTTCATTACCTTGTACTTCAGTACGATTTGATTGATTTTAAGTATTTAAAAATAAAGATAACACTTGAAATTAAATAAGATAAGTTTGCAGTAAAATTTAAAATAAGATAAGTTTATAACCAGTGCTTAAAAATTTAGAGAATAAATAAATTACATCAGATAAATAAATTAAGCAGATAAATTGAGCCTAGATTCAGAAATAAATAAGTTGAGTTAAAATACCTAATAATTTAAACTAGGCAGGCTTAAAGTACGTTTTAGTTTTGAAGAACTGTTTGCTTTGTTGTTTAAGCAATATGAAAATCATTGCGATTTTAGTTATGTTTAACGGATTTCTTCCATACGTAAAAGCTTCAAATTTTATTCATCTGTTGAAAAAGTCTTTCGATTATCCCCATATTATTATTAGAAGTTTATTATTAGCAACATTTATTATTAGTATTTTTACAATTTTCGCAATTTGTTACTGTACATGTCAACGCAAAAAATCTATTACTTATGACCATGAGTGTACAAACGAATTAGCTTTAAGTGGACGTAAAAATGATTCACCTCCGTGGAACAGCTTTACGATGATGTTACATCACTTGTTGAAGTGGTACCGTTAAAAATAATTCACCCGCCAATATATCCACCCCTTCCTCAGTCCGTTATTTTTCAGCAAAGTGTAAAAGAAGAAGTTCAGGATCCGTCCCGAAATATATTAGTTACCAAAGACGACGTTTTAGATTTGCCTAAAAATATTGTATCTGTCAAAGATAGAGTTCAGAAGTTTGCCGTAAGCAAGGGAGCAAGTTTTGTTTAAAACAGCCGCAAAATTGAAAGTGAATTGATTAGTTCGACCTGTGTCCAGCCACTTGCAAAAGTTAAAGCTTATTTGTAAGTCAGCCAACAACAAAATTCCAAAAAGTTCCAAGTTTTATTCAAAAAGCAGAAAGTCAGCCAAATCCTCAGGTTTCCGAAAGTGTTGTATCTTTTACTGATCATATTTTTCGAAATTTCGATAGAAATCAGGGAAAATTTTATAAAAGGGCAATTTTAGCATTTTATGCACATAGATTAATCGGAATTTCCAGCAACATGCCCGGGCTAAGCGTCGGCGATTAGCACAGGCATGTGTGGCAAAAGTCGCCACGGCACCGTTAGCCTTTCAAAATTTTAACAGTGTGGACTAGCACAAATGTTAAAATTTGAGAATTTATTATTATTATTATTATTATTATTATTAGAAATTTAGTTCACTTACCCAATTTGCACCTTATTCGACGATGCAGCAATGAATTCATTACTTCTTACTGATTAACTTCATGTTAATTTTAGTACAGTAGGTAATAACTAGTTATTTGTATTTATATTCTAATATATTGCATAACTTTTCTCGACCTATTTTGTTTGGACAAACCTAAGTGATGGACACACCATTTTTATATGAGTCAAGTATATTTTTTTCCGCGGCGGGTCTATAAGACCAAGTGACTTGAAGTATACGGCGAACTCGAGAAGATTTGAGTGATTAAATTTCTTTTGTTTAAAGAAAATTTTGGAATTGAGAAAGTTTATTATCCTTATTGTGTTTAAAATTTGAATTTCACTCCTTTAATTCCCTGATGCTATATTTGTTACCGCCTGGAGTTTCAACGAAAAGTTCGAAGTCGCATTTACTGATTTTTTTTTATTTACATTGCATAATAATGAACCACGGTAAAATTGATCCAGCCTATCATTTATAGGAGGCCGTTAGAGGCTCGCCAAAGCAACCTTTTAAGACACTAATAGCTTGCTTTGCGCAACTCGAATTTTATATATATATATTTTAAGGGTTTACAACATAATAATATCTTTAAATTTAAACAGAGTTCAGAATATGTTTGCAAGACTTACTTTGGTTTATTAATTTCAAATTTTGTACTTTTGAAGAGAAGTCTATTACTGAGAACAATTTTTTTCAGTTTATTAGAACACGTGCTGGTATTTTAATATCAGGAACAGGTCGATTTCTTGTCATTCAGAAGTTAAATAATAATTTGAACACCCACAGATCAATTCAGATTAACGAGGGCAAATCTATATTTTTTAATTATCAATTTTTTTTCAGATTATTGTGGATCAACACATTTTACGTACCAGAACTTTAGCTTTTGAACAGGCAAATATGAAGGAAGTTGAGTTACCACCTGATATTCCTAAGAATTTATCTGATTTCACTATTCCCCAATGAACTCCGCTTGAACTTGCTTTAAAGCAACTTAATCAATCTATTAGTAAGGGCATTTCATTTCATTAATTAGTTTTAAACCCTTTGCCCATGTCTATTTTAGTTTTTATTATTTGGAATTTATTGCTAACTGCAGCACTTGTTTATTATTTTTATAAGCACCGTCAACTTGCAAGACAGGTAAATTCAGAGCAACATAGCAATAATTTATAATTCAAGGCAACACGTCAATCATGGACATTAATATTTTTATTTAATTACGGTTGTGTATTTTATTTAAATTTTCCTTATTTATTTTCAAAGAATTATGACAGATATGTAATCAATTTATTTTAATCATATTTTAATTTTGATGAGGCAATTTAATTTAATTTAATTTTAAGAAAAGGCAATGGAATGAGTTTGGTTTTGTGTGCATAACGTGAATCAATTATACCCATTCCCAATAGTTTCCTTTCATTATTATAATTTTCCTTTTAATTAACCTAACCTGTCTATACGAAACGACGTGGACGAGCAGTGCCTACACCAATCACGGGCATTCTGATGAAGGACTTCCGCAGCAGCAGTTAACTAAAGTGCGGAGAGACTCGTCACCAACAATTTGAAGGAGGCATGCAGACATTTTATTTTGTAATACTACAAGAGGACTACACTTTTCCCAGGAAGACAGAATTTAACCATGAATTTCCCAGTTCAGTGGATCACAGACTATTGATTTATCCACCACATTTTGTGAAGGAAACAGTTAGAATTTTCCTCCACATCGTTTGCAGTTGGGACAACATTTTCCCCTATCTCCCAAGTTCAACGGGTAATTTATTTCATATTTTACATTGCCCCAAACTAAGTTAAGAAGACAAATAATACAAAAGAAGAAGAGAAGCAGAGAGACCAGATATCCTACAGCAGCAGTTTTGGTTACAACAATAATTACAGAGTTGTTGTTCAAATTGTGCTTCAATGTTTCCCCACACATGCACATGCAAGCTTATACCATGTGTATTTATGTGGATATTTCCCATGCATCATGGAAAAGAACATTCTTCCATAGCCCTTCTTCATGTGTTCAGTTCCGTACCATTCATGCTAGCCAGTTTTTTAACATGCATTATAATATACACCATAATACAAGGAAGCAACAAGCAGTAGCTGTGCCAATTATCCAGTGCTAGCAACAAATAGTGTATATTTTTTTAAGAAGAAATTTTTATAACCGATACCCAAATGAACATGGAAGTAACAGCAAAGCATTCCTACAGCACTTTCGAACATTCCAGGAAGTAAGCTTTATTATGCCAATGTTTTATACACATGTTCAGTACAAGCAGTTATTTTTTTTTCATCAAGATGAAACATAGTAAGTGACACATTTTTTTACACATGATTCTTATGTGTGAAATTTCATTTCTGATGTATACAATCAGAGCAGATAGTTTTTGGACACTTGCAAGATCTTTTAATTGTGCAGTTATATATTAACAGTGTTTACAAGGCTATACTACAGTGTATATAACAACGCAGTAGACGAAATCGAATGTTATTTTGATTTTCTGGGCTTTTATGCCTGTAACAGTTTTATTATTCAGTGTAAATAATTATGTGCGTCGAATACTTTCTACTCATACATGTGAATAAGCGAAATAATCAGTGAAAGTTTATATATTTTGAGAGGCTTATTTGGCTTGCAACGAAGGGAAGATCTTATATAAACAGTGCATAACCACATTTTTCTTCCGTTTGGTAATAAGTGGCTATAAAATAAGTACAATGTACTATACCTTGGTGTACCCAGGCTTTTCTACATGCAGAAACAGTGATATGTGTCTTTGTGATAATTTTACAGCGAACACTTGTTCCACCATAAGATTCAATGCAACATATTACGTCTATTTTTTATATACGCTATATACGCTTATTTACGATCTTACTTACATATTTGAGAATCCACGATATTGTGAACTTCATAATAAACATTTTCTGTTCACGATACTTATTTTGAAGGGTCCACATCGGGCTCAATCCTATAGAAACATTGTGAACTATGATTTCCTTGCGAAAACACGTCGGCCATTTGCATGAAGTTTTTTTTGTTTATATCCGCTGGAACTCAAGCCTTGGCATAGCGCTGGCGATGGACAAAAGACGAACGACGAGCGCTCGCGACTTACTAGGAATGAGAATCCTGCATAAAAGGCTTACGTACGCAAAATTTTGTTACGTCGAAAGTTATATCATATAATGACATTAACTTTTCTAAATACCAGTCATGTAATAATATACAATACTTTTTTTAAGAAAACATCTTTGACATGCGTACTTATTATTGTAGATTGTAAGGTTTTGGGTAACAGAATATTTCTTTGGGTTAGGAAAACAAGAGAAAGCTATGTTATTTAATTAATTTTATTTTTGTTGTTTTTATATTATTATTATTTTAAGAAAATATATCGAATTGGCGAACCTGGGTGAAGTCAAGCTTTGTGATATTTTAAATTTTCAACATGGAAAATTTTCTATGCGGCGGTAGAACGTACCAATCCGTAAGATTATATGTTTATTTTAAAAGGCCTCTCTGAATGCTTCATGTTGACCAGGGCATTCACTTGTTTATCTCAGTTGTCTCAACTTCTGAGGCATGTAAAAAATGCACAATGTTGAGCTATGCAAACCTCCTGAGGTATTCAGGAAACAGGTAGTTTCTTCTGTCTATGGAGTCAGCGGTTTGCATAGTGGCAAATAAAAACACGATTAGGTATGGATAAAGAGCTCGATGGCCTAGTGATATAGAGGTGAGACAAGCTGAGAGGGGACTGACTTTTGGATTGGAGTTGAGAAGGGAGAAGTGGTTAGGAGGACAGGAGGGCAGAAGTGAGACTGTGATATAAATTATAAAACAAAATTTGAATGAAGGCTAAATAAAATAAAAGGCAGGAAATGTAATTTGACGCCTTAACCCTGGAACACTATTACAATGAAAATATGACTTCTTCAAAAGTAATATATGTATATATAGACTATTATATAGCCCCTGGCTTCTCCCAAAATATAGAATAATATGCAACTAAACTAAGGTTATGACATGGCACTAAAGGCCCTTTGTTGGCATGTGATCAATAAACAATAAAATAAATGAAAATATCTAGGATTAAATATTGATAAATATATAAAAGTAATATTTAGATGTTATAAAATATATCCCGTGGCATCAGAAAAGTAACCCGACGAAATCCATTAATATCATGTCAGAAATGTCAAAGCATTGTAAAAATAAGGAACTGACGAAAAAGAATAATTAACCCAAAATTTGGTAACGTCACAACTGTTAAAACGGACCTAGCCACAAGTAGATTCGGGATGATTAAGATATAATAAAAGAGTAGATGACATGGCTCCAATGAAGTTAGGATCATTAGTTACGAAAGATACATAATAAAATGGATGAATAAATCAAGGCGACATAGTGACACATTGTTAAGGCTCACTAGTCAAGGTTGGTTTGCGCCTGCATACGCCTGACGTATAGCATAAATAAACGGTTAATATGAAGTTCCAAATTAGTAATGGGATAACAGTTACTGGAAAATGGGACAAAAATATTTCATGAAATTTGGGTCGTTCGCGAGTGACTGATTCAATTTCTCCATGAGCAGGCGAAAGTCAGTCAAAGCTGGAAGAATTACATTTGAAAAATTTGCAGAGGTATTAAAAAGTGGAGAAATTGCTCGAATAGCTATTTCTGTATCTAAAGCCCTACGAGTGTGGATGATTTCATCATCAAAAATCAATTGATCAAAATTCTTATAATTACAGAAAAAGGATGTTCCTTCAGACACTGTTATTGTTTTGTGAGTATTTAAATTGCCGTTTAAAGTTTGTGATTGGATGAATTTTCCTGTGCCGGAAACTATCACTCCTGTTCGAGTGCGAACTTTCGTGAGGTGGCCCCCGACGTTGGATTTTATTTCTGTGGAACAGGAAATAGTGGAATTATGAAATAGAATATTTGTTAAGCATTTAATATTATCGTGAATTGAAAGCTCCGTATGAATACAAACGTAAATAAATGAATTAAATTTACAATGACTGTCAAGAATTTCTACGATTTGGGTTTGACCATTATGTTCTATTTTATACGATAATTGGGGAACCTTAACCCGGAACCATTTATTATCAACAAAAGTGCCAACATTGATAGTCCTAAAACGGGAGAAATAGCGTTATTAGGTAAATTTGGAGTTTCTAACAAAATATGAAAAGAATGAGTGGATAAGTCATAATTGACAAGGTAGACATTGGTTAAAGCGTAAAAGAGACCCAGATCCGTCATATATAGGGTGTCCACAATATCAGAATGAAGACTCAGAAAAACACGGAGCCAATCGGGAGAAATCATATGATAAGATAGTTTATTCATCGATAAATCGGTTACCATAAAATCAATACGGGTAAATAATTCTGAAGCGTGCAGAAGTGCCATTAGGTGCCATTCTTCCGTATAGATGTCAAAAAATTTCGAAACTAAATCCGCTTTAAGAGCAATAAGAGAACGTTTGAAGATTACCAAAATGTTATTAACAACTCGGAAAGCCTGGATTTCGTCTTTTTTCATTTCCTGTAATTCTGCCTGAATCTGATCTTGATTATGTTTTAGAGCTTGAACAGAAGAGCTAAGGTGATGAATTGAAAAGGAGTTATAAATTGAAAGGCGCGCCGAAAATAAATTCATTAAATTAAAGAAAATCGATATTTTCCCTCGAGTGCTCCCAGATACATTTCTCCACACCCCATGGCAGTTCGGCCGGCTATCGCTGGTTTTAAAACGACAAGGGAGGTAAAGTGAAATTTCGCGCAAGTATTGCTGAATACGATCATGGGTATCATTTTGAATAGCTGACCACTTAACACAGCCTGAGTAGTTATCGGTTCGAATGAATATTGGCCGTTGTATATATGTAATCGGAACTGTGAACCATAAGGCCTTGTTGCTCGTAAAATAAACCCAACCCACTTACAAAAATATCCTCATTTTCATTTGCAACTGTATATTGAAAGGTGGGAAAGATTGTCGGAAATAGAAAAAGACACCTCCAATAAAATTGCGCGATGTGTAAACAAATTGATCTAAATAAACGGAGAAAAATGGAAAAAAGCGATAAAGAATAATAACAAAAAAAAATCAAATTAAAATTACTCAAAGCAAACCATAAACACCCCGGGTGTGACCCTAGGTGGTTGCCTTGGCTGGTCTTAAAACCGTTGGCAAAATAGGGGGGGCGCATTTGTCTCCCTTAGGTAAAATGTAAATTCATAGGTGAAACTAATCTGGGTTATTGATTTAGAAAACATTTCTTGGCTATCTGTGAAGTAAATTTACGGTTCTGAGAACAAAAGGAAAACAATTATAAGGCATTATGTTAAACAGAAAAGAGGAAAAATTACTCTACGTCATGCTATAGCCCGCCGTGTATTTTCCTTGTCACTTAGCATAAATGCTCACCGCGTAAGAGATTACACTTGACCCATGACAACTGTAGGCGTATAAATCCAGTCTTTTGAGTTTTTTAGCCTAATAAGGTAAACAAAAAATACTACTTTTTTATGGTCGCCTTAGGAAAAAAATTGAAACGGAACCGTAAACGAAACATCATGACGCCGGGCCGGGAGAAAAGGTATAGGATTTGGCATGGGCAGTCACAATTAGCCGGGTTGATGTTGTGCGACGATTTCCTCATCGCTACAAATAACCTGGGAAACACGTTCCTTTCGTATGATATTACTTCAACTGAAGTCTATGACGTGTGGGAGATTAAAATATAAACACAATTACTCGCTATTACCTACTTTACGAAGATTAACACGAAATTAATCTGTAAGAAGTAATTAATTTTCGGGAAACTTTAGAAAATTCTGAAGGAACGAGAAAAAAATCGCACAAATAAGCACCCTTGAAGAGGCTCTTATTAACACCTTGGTTTGAGGCTAGGAATTTCAGTGTCGAAGCCACCTGAGTGTAAAGTTCATCTACAACAAATTCTGCATCCATCCCGACACTTGACGAAAAGAAAGGTGTCATCAAATTCTCTCTCTCGGAGACTGAAATAAGATATGTTTCTTCCGCTAACGCGAATCTGGAGTAGAAACTGAGCACCGAAGTGGCCTCGACGATGATAACTGCGAGGGAAGTGCACTTCAGCATAAAACATTAACTCGAGGAGTCTAGCTAAAGACATCTTTCAACTCTGCTGGAGGTTTGATCTGAGTCGGGGGGAAAGAGGGGGAGGGGGAAAGGTATATGGCGGCCGTTCTGGATGGGCGGAGCTCCCGTGAGTCATGACCAATAACAGGAACGTGTTCTTCCTCTGCGAGGAACACGACGATAGAAACTTAGGACTGGTAACGAGGGAGGCGGTACCAAGGAGCAAATAGGAAGAGGAAGAGAGTACCTTTCATGAACTTTTGGTTCTTGATGTACCTGGATATAAAGCGGAGAGGAAAAAAAGGGGGAGAAGTTTGCTCGGCGCCCCAAGCTGCTACGAACTCGGTTGCATAACTGCTAGGGGAGTGCGTGGAAAAAGCAGCTTGATTATATGTCGTCATAAAACATGTCTTGAATGAAAGGGACAATTGGTACAGAAAGGGGATGGGGGTCGTCGGTTCGAGACACATCTACGTTTTGTGTTTTCACCGTAACTCCTTTAACTTTCGTTACTTTAACAGGATTAGTTTGAACAGAGCGAGATGAGGTGTTAACATCTAACTTTAATGGATTAAGAGTTTGACATGCAACATTAAATGTATATAGACGGACGGGGAGAATTTCCAGTGGGAAAATTTTGTTTTGAGTACCTGCTTCGTCATAAAAGGGGTCTTGAAAGGTAAAAACTGACGAAAGATTTCGACATGTAACGGGTTGGTTGGGACCACTGTGCCAAGAGTCGCTATCCAACTGGGATATATTTAAAAATTGTACACTTGAAGACATATTTACTAGTTCCATTTCCCTTGGGCAATTATTTTCCAAAACTTTTAACTTTTTAAAGTTGTCTTCTCTGACAACAAATGAAGGCAATAATTAAAATACAAATAAAAACTAGTGTTAACGTAATTATTGAACAAATGATGTACGGTAGATTTTCAGCGAATTATTGAACCTAAACTAGCTTAAATTACCACAACTGTTATTTTTAGTTATTATTGTAAAAATGAATTACTTTTCGGCCAATAAATGTGAAATCAATAAATTTGATAAAGCAGATATTTTTACAGAAAATAAATTAAAATTAAATTTATTTGTTTTTTTGTTAGTTTTAGAAACAGCGCAATGGGTGCCATAAATAGGAATTATTCAAGGAGGGTCAAGAAGATAAAAGTCAAACTGTCGGCCAGGAATAATTTTAACTGAAAATAGATAAAAATAAAATATCTCGTCAAATGTATGAAACTTCACACCTTGCTTATTACTAGCACAAATTACATGTTCTAAATGAGAACTTGGTTCTCTGCTTCATTTTAGTCGACTTACGCAGATTTCTTTCTTTATTTAAGACTCGATGTCACGGGGACATTAACATTTCTTACGTTATTAACTATAATAACGGGTCTTTTCACACAACTACCGGTAGGTTTAATATACACAAAGAAAAGACAAATATACACTAAATAACGCTCGTGACGCACTTTCGTTGCTTTAATTAACTAAGTGAACTCACTGACAACACATTTAATTCGTTTTATAACTCATGCATGGATGGAAAAAATGCACATATATTTCAGAGCGTGTTTATAAATAACTTCATATATAAAACATGCAATTGCCTAACAAAATAGCTTTACATCTACGAGAAAACAACAATGGTGTGTACATTAGGTTTTATACGTTTGGCGAGAAAACGAATTGACGTATTGATACTTTAAGGAAATGGAATGAAAAATAACATTAAAATAAAATAAATAAAAATATAAAAATAGGGTTCACACAGAAAGTAAACAATTACGACATCTGCTTTGGGCTACGTATGGGCGGTTACTGGTTCGAAATCTTCCTCTTGAAGAGATACAATTTTCGTTTCTTCCTCACCCCTGAAGGGCGGTGATAGCGTTTTAACCTTTGTACCGCGACTGAATCGGACACTATCTTGCCCCGTTTATTTTCGTATTCCACTAAATAGGAATTGCTATTTTCCTTTCTTACTATTACTGCGGGCCCAAAATAAACACCTGAAAAGCATTTAGCCGTATTTGCCTTCTGAGTGGGGTTATATAATAATACCAATTCACCAGGAGCGTAACTTGTTGCTCAATGACGTCTGTCATAATACTTCTTTTGGGACTCAAATCGTTTGCGTAAATTTTCATGAGCCGCGTCTCGTGCCTTGTTTTAGCCTTTCAAGTTTGTCTGTGTTTGCACTATTTTCGAAGGGATCTGCGTGAAGCATACTTTCCCAGGGCAAACGGGCTTCGAACCCATGCATGAGGTAAAACGGACTAAATCGACTTGAGTCGTCGCGTGTAACATTATACGTAAACATGGCTGGTTGTAGATAGGTAATCCAATCATCATGTTTTGGGGTTACAAAATGCTTAATGATACTCTGTAAAAAACCGTGACTTGGCTTCTCTAATCCCGACGTGTTGTGATGATGCGCAGTAAAAAAAATTAACTGAATACAGAGTTTAGCACTAACTTCTTTAAATACAGAGGAATTGAATGAACCACACCTGTCAGAGTTGAGAATTTTTGGGCATCCAAATCTTAATATTATGTGCTCGTAGACAAAGTTAGGAGCCGTTTGAGCCTAAATGTAAATCCATTTAGAGAAAAATCTAAAAGTACAATTTATTTAATTGTTAAACAATTATTCGTGACACCTTTAACTAGAGTGTTAATTTTAAACCTTCTAGCATGGGCAGGAAAACCCTTATCACTTGTTACACTTATTTGGCTCCCACAATCGACAATAAACCTTTGACGTTCCCCATTTACATTATCATGTACACTTCGCAACATCTTATTTGACCGCCCTGAAAAATGTCAAAGTCCGGAATTCGTAAATTTGGCAACATAGCGCTTCAGAGCCAACTAAGAGTAGCCAAGTTTGCAACATTTCTTCTTCCTGAATGAAAACGCTCGTGATTTTTTTTCATT
This sequence comes from Lepisma saccharinum, assembly GCF_977018435.1. Taxonomy (NCBI): domain Eukaryota; kingdom Metazoa; phylum Arthropoda; class Insecta; order Zygentoma; family Lepismatidae; genus Lepisma; species Lepisma saccharinum. The sequence continues at coordinate 52,784,547 of NC_139240.1, forward strand.
CTTTCATATTCCATAAACTAAAGATACCCTAAAGCAGTAATAAAATATATGAGTAGACAAAAAATGTTAAGTAGAAATACCAATGTTGAAAATATTTCAAGATTCTTCGTTCTGAATTTGAAAATAGGGAAATTTATGTGCATTGTGAAACACTGAACAGGTTCTCATCCACCTGGAAAGAATTACGGTCAAATTTGAATGCAAGAAGGCAAATTTATGATGATTTTATGCGAAATGTTTACTAAAGATACCTTGCATAACACCAAACGATTCTGCAAAGTGTGTCTTTTCCTTGGTTCTTTACGAAAAATGGTTCGAAACTCGGCACAATGTTGCTTCAACTGAGATTAACGTATTTTACTGAGCTTTCTGTTAGCAATCTTCTGGAGTAGTTGGTTAGATGACAACACTTTCGTTTTTTTACTGTGTTCGTCAAGATCGAAACATCGTAGGTTCAAATCCCACCCTTCCCTTATTATGTTTTCCTTTTTATTTACCGAGTACGAAGTGTTCTAATAACGTAATATAATATTATATGATATTACTGTAAATATTTATGTGATGCATGCTCATTGGCGGCGATTGGGTTTCAAAACTGATGGGCAAGGTGGGGGGGAGAGGGGAGGGCAAGGACTGTTTCTTTCCCTTGGTAGATAATGTTTAGCATAGTGCTGGGAATCAGGGAAAAATGCGCCCTCCCAAGAGTAACCACATTAGAAAGTGGGAAAAATGCGCCCAGCACACATGACCTTCACCAACTAATCCATTGAAGGGTTGGAATTCTCGGTTATCTAACTCTGTTCATTTGTTTGCTTCTATCGCAAACCTGGTAACTTTCCAATGACTCAGTAGTCATTACCAACCCATCTCTGGAACAGGTCAGGTGTGTGTGTTTGTGTTTCTATTTGTGATGGCTGATTTGACAATCACCGAGACGAACAGAGGCAAGCCGTGTGCTCTGTTCAATGGATTTCAATATCGAGTTAAGAAGAAGACGGATCAGAAAACTATTTGGCTTTGTGTTAAAGAGAAGAAAGAGAAATGTAGAGGACAGTTAGTCTTTCCCACTTTTATTGCGAGAGCGCACTTTTCCGGGGCGCATTTTTACCGACACCAGTGCGGGGTCATCTGCCCCTCCACACTCCATAATCGTCGCCAGTGTGCATGCCTCAAGTAATGCTTCTACTAATGTTTTTAATCTTTCAGTGATTGGCAGGATTTTAGGAAATACTTTTCCTTTCATTCAAGTTTCAGTAAGTTAACACATATTAAGAACTTACATGTCAACTTTCTGCATCCGGAAATCTGGACATAAATCGCATAAATATCAACGGAAATATCCAAGAAACGTATATAAGCATTCTCGTCCAAAGCCGTATACTTCCCGAAAAAGATTTTGCAAAGAAGTAGGTTTGAACCCATGACCTTCCATTCCATAAGCGAACGATCTTAACGATAACGTTTCACGTTATTTTAAGCACTAGGTTCGAATCCCACTTTAAACTGTAGGTCCAGTCCCGATTAGCCTTACTATGCATAAAGTTGACTTAAAACACCAAATCAACCAATTCATCTCCTTTCAGAGTGGGCCTTCTATGATACTGTAGTCGGCTAGCATCCGAAAATAGTTCTGTTTCGCGTATACCAGAGTGTAATTGCATTTAATATTGTGACTAATTTTACTTTAAAACTACAGTTTAAAGCGATAATAGTGTCCAGAAAAAGAACCTCAAAGTAGATCTTCACACAAAGTATTTTAATCCATTGCCATACATTTCAGTTAAGAATAACATTATGCTTTTCCACTGGCCGTATTTTCGATTCATGGTGAATTTGCTAAAAGGACCATGTCAAGAAATCTAAATATGTAAGTTTTACTAGTAAATTCATTTAAAATGCAAGAAACAACAGGGGAGGAGAAAAATAAACCTCAAAAATAAGTAAAAATGCAACAAAAACTGTTAAAAATACTGACAAATAAACTAAAAGCCAAAAAAGGCCGAAACATGCAAAAAAAAAAAAAATGTAAAATAGAAAGTGTTTTCCGGCTCTAACTGAAGGGAAACGGACATGATATCAGGTTTAGCATTGTTTTTAAGGGTCAGAAAAAAAGTTGATTTTTCATCAACTTCCGGACACTAATTAGTAATTATGACCATTGAAAAAGTTGGAGGTAGCTTACTTAAAATTTTCTTGCTGAGGGATCGTATCGTCCCATATCTCCACTTCATAATAAAGAAAAACATCAAGTTCATATTTCGAAAATGAGTTGGAGTTTTCCACCACGAAAATATGTTTTTCATAGTTTGAAGTTCGTTAGTATTATCTTTCAAGGCTTCCATTGTTTTAATTTCACACATATTTTATATTTGATTGATTGATTGATTGATTTGTTGTTTTAAGTCCACTTTATGCACAGAAAGGCTAATCGGGACTGGACCTACAATTTAAAGTGGGATCCAAACCACTTGTGCCTCCACCGGGTATCGAACCGGGACCCCTTGATTACAAGGCAACGACGCTACCACTGCGCCATCGTGGAGGCCTATTTTATATTTCAAACGTTCCTCTCTCTTTTCATACAGTCTTTGGAAAAAAGCTGAAGTTTCTTGTCAAACGGGGTCTGGTTCAAATTCCTCCTTTTTGCTATCCAGTTCCAATTTTAAACAAACAAGAAAATACTTCGTAACTAAACGATTGCTAGTTCAAAACACGGAATTTTTACACAATTTACAAAATATGACAAAACGCCAATAGACACGTTCATCATTTTCCCCTTTCAGCGTTTCTCGATTGCCATGAGGAAATTATAGATATGACATTATGTGTGAATTGGTTTCTTCAAACTGGTAGCAAATTTTAACATGAGCTATCTAGAGAAGAGGTAGCGTGCTTGATTTTCACCAGGGAGGTCGTAGGTTCGATTCTCCACCTAGGCAGGATTTTTTCAGGAGTTTATCGTTGGATGTAAAGTTTATCCACCGTGCTAAGAAGTTAACATTGGTCTCTGTATTTCACGAGAGGAAAGGAAATAGTAAGAGGAAGTTATTTCGATGATAGGAGGAAGTCACATACCACGTGGAATGCACAGAATCAAGTTACATAGAGCTAAGTCTGTAATGGTGGTTTCGAATATTGCAATGTTAGTGCGGAAAGTTTGTTATATCTGATACTCGTACTTTCTGTTCAAAGAAGACAAATATTTTAGATACAAAGCAGTGAGGAATTAACGATCATTATGAGGTTTTGGGTTTTTTGTTTGTCACTCACTATATAAATACTTATTAGTAGTTTCCTATCGAATCGGCCTTCGTCGCAATAACAATTTGCTTATGATAATTAGCTATTTACTATTAGTTTTAGACGCATGGTAAGATGGTGGTGAGGGGATTGACAACATTCATTACGAAGGAACGGACATAAAATTACCAATCTTAGCAATTTGAACTCATTAAACGCTCTCCTTCGTTACAGTACTGCACTACATCACTACTTAACATAACTGTATATCTTTTTTTTAGTACATCGAAATCAAATAATCAATATTTTAGGTGTCAGTGAAGAACAAACAATACATAATTTAAATAACATTACATTTTGCATCCTGAATACATATATATGTGATTTGTGAATTAATCATGATGTGTGTGTTAACACAACATATGAACAATAACTAAAAAGAAAAGTTTTAGCTTCAAATATTGGAAATCTGCAACTTCTAAGGGGAAGTATGCGCAGAAGGGACGTCCCTCAAGTGTGCATCGGATTCATTTTTTTTTAAATATTCTAATATCAACGGTATCTGTTCAGCAACCAAAAAAAAAAAAGAAGAAAAAAGAAAGAGGAAAGGGTGGTATTTGAACCAGCGACCTTTCACACTTGATGATAAATAAGGATAGTAGAGCGCCTAACCCACTGCTCTAAGTTAACTTAATGACGTTATACCCTTAAAAACATGTTGACGTTTATGAAGACTCCCACCTTCCTGCGTTTCAAGCACATTTTCTCGACAAGTCGTGTAAAATATATGTTTTTGAGAACTGTTCGATATTATGCACGGTATTGTAAATAAAATGTCGCATAAACTCCTCACTAATTTGCTTCTTTCTGCACAAACTTGATGGCAATTTCCTCCAGGTGGAGAAAAACTCTAAACCCCCAAATTTCAAGTCGAGCAAGTAGAATCGTAAATATCCCTCAAGGTTCTTCTTCCAATTTATTATTTCTGTTTGTTTGTGTCTGTTTGTGTATTACAATAGCGGTTTATAGTTTCTAAGTTCATGGAAAGTGTTAAATTGAAAACCTATCACCGCAGCGTTTTTCGTCTAGTGGAAGGACCTACTCAAAGTTGGCTACTCTCACCTGGAGCCGAAGTTCAATGTTGCTAAGTTTACGATTTCGGGACTTAGAATTCTTTCGGGGCGGTCAAATAAGATGTTGCGAAGTGTACATAAATGAGGTCTTCAGACGGGAAAGTAGAGACTAAAATATTTTTACTGCCCGCAGGTATGTCTCCATTACTTGCGGTTAATTGGCGTTTAAATCTTCTGGATTTTGAAGACAAAATTGTTGGTGGTGGTTAGGAAAACCACATTTATAACGAAGTTGTGGGCCACGCCGGTCACCTTGATTGGGACAACCGCGGGGGGCTGGTGACCCTCGCCCCCGGCCACATTGAAAATTAGAACGGTTCTGAAACCGGCCGTTGTTTGAACGATAACCTCTACTTCCCCTGCCCTGAAAGCCTCGTCTGTTGTTATTTGAACCACGATTGTGATTAAAATTACCCCTTTGATAATTTTGGCCTACAGTTTGAAAATTGTCATTATCATGTGACTGTAAAACTTCCTCGACTTTTAACGCTAGGTTGCTGACCTGCTTAGCCAATGCTTCTACAGTGGACGGTTCTGAAGTAGGGAGAGACGTTTGTTGTCTTTTGACAAGGTCCAATTCAGCTTGCAAGGCTTGCAGCTGATTAGTCATTTGTTGATTAGCCCGAGGTGCTGATTCCGGAACAACCGCCGTAGTGCTAACTACGGGGTTCTGGTGAGGAATGCGCAATTCAGCAAGAGACGGAAAAAGAGTTTCCTTCTGTGCCGTATGCAAGAGCTCTTGCACTGTTCTGCGGCGCATAAGGAACTTTGCTTTTTCATATTCCTTAAGGTCTTTCAAAAGCTCCGGAACTGTTTTATATTGTTTTTTGTATATTTCCCTTATAAATTCCGGATGAAGACCTGCGTTTATATATTTAAGCTGCTTATTCACAGCCATGTTAGGGTCCATCTTAAACAAGAGGGTCTGCTTATCCCTAACGTAAGATGATACCGGTTCTTCGTCCCTGTGGAACCGATATCTGATCTGCTCCTCGATCTGCAGCTGATCAAGGGAGCCTGTGAATTCTTCAATGATCTTTTTCTTGACGTCCTCATAGCTAACTAAATTGACGCCTTGTTGCTGGCTAATTGCATTAAACCAACGGAGGGCTGCCCCACATAACAACGCCGGAAACATTTGTCGCTTTTTCGTCTCCTCCCAATTATTCAAAATCGCCGCACTTTCGAAATGATCTATGAATTCAGTAACATCCTCCCCCGAGGCACCCTGAAACTGAATGCTCTCGAAAAGGAGGGGATGAACAAAAGGTATTTGAGCCATGGTGGGTGGGTCCATAAGAACTGTGGGACGATTATCAATTTGAAAATTAGCCTGCGCACGTGCGCGACTTCTAGTTAATGGAGGACTTCTGATTGGGGTGGATGAGGCACATGGTAGGCCCTCCACATCAAAAGACGGACCATCAGCATTATTGGCGAGAATGATAAGCCTATCCAATGTGGTATCAAGCTCGTCCTCCAAGTCAATAAATGACATAAGGCATTACTAACAATGGTGACGTACCTTATTTAAAAACATGAACCCCCCGTTAGTGAAAAATTCCGCGAAGAAACAAATCTAACATGATATTAACGAATTTCAATTTTCTTTTATTTCAGAGTGAAATAAATGAAAAATTCCGCAACTCCAACAGCGATGCCTATCCTTTCAATTTTCATGTCTGTTTAAGAAAACAAGCCAAGACGCTTTTCATTTTCAAAAGAAAATGAAAAGGCCCGTATCAATCCACCACGTAGCGTTCCAACATGAACGCGGGGATCTAAAATAGGGATGTAACTTGTCCCTCCCGATTAATACAGTTGATGGTAGAGACAGCCCTGAACGGGCCAGGTACAACTATCTAAATTAACATTAAAATAAACTCATGATTCGGTTTAGACTGAAGTGAGCAATGCGAATGGCAGAATAGGGTGTAGAATAGCTTACCCTGTTCGGTTTAGAAAATAGACCAATAGCTCCTGCTTCTCCGATGATTCCAGGTAAAAAGACCTCGTGTCGCTCTCATGCGCACTTATTTAAACCCTCGCTTGGCCTCTCGTCACCTCTCGCCAAAGGCCAGTGTTCTTACCATTTCCTGTGAAAGGCTTACCCTACACATTTCTGAGCAGGAGCTGACAAAATCTGCCAGGGTCAATATTTCTTAATCGAACGGATATGCTACGAAAGGGCTAACATCGGTTTGCGTTTCATCAAGAAGAAAGAAACGTTTTATGGTAGAAAAGAAGAAGAGAGATGAAAATGGCGGTAGAGGGGAGAACCGAAGAGAATTAAAGAGACCAGAAACACATGGCAGAAAGAGCAAAGGAGAGATAAGAAAACGACAGGGAGAGAGAGAAATAAAGAAGCGAGGCACAGAAGCGAGGCACAGAGATAGAGTGAGAAAGAAAGACAAAGAGGAAGAGACCAAAGAAATAAGGAGGAGGGAGAGGGTGAGAGACAAAATAAAGAACAGGGTGGCTCAAAAACTCTCTTAACACCCCCGGTACAAGGCCACTGCAGCGCGAAACGTGGAAATGGTGACGATCAATCGTTGCCAGGCCAAGTGGGAACCACATTGACGCCACCCGCACGGTTGGCGGCTATCTTGATGTCAGCCATCTTGAAACCAACGTGAAAATTTTAAATAGGAAGGGGGTTGTGCGACACATCAATGTAGGCTAGAATTTCACCAGGAAACCAATTATGACATTTGTTTGCACCTTACCGTACCACAGAAGTTATAACACCTGACGACAAGGGTTCTGGGTTCGAATCCCGGTCTGGAAATCGGTGAACGTTTCAAGATCCTCATCTTCGTGATTAGCGAAAAGTGGCAGAAAGGATAAGTATAATAAAATAAACCATATCAATCAATCCTTTCTATCAGCATTATCCTTTTACAATTTGATAGTAGGTAGATATGGCTATGCATAAAGTCATACGGAAGACTTATTGTAATTTAGTATCTGCTTCAGTGGTTACGTGTGTCGAATGTTGAAAAGGAGATGTCGCCACTCACAATATGGAATTTTGGGCATTGCCATGGACATGAATATTCCTTCGTACGAGTTATTTTATCAAATTGGTAAAATCATCATTCGTGTTAATCAAAAGTGTCACATAATAATACAACTACAAAATGTATTTCAATTCGCGAGACGTTTATAGTTTCTATTTCTCTCAAAAAATCTGTGGAAAAAATAGTATGCATTGATTGCTGTTATAATCGATTTGAAAATTATCGGTGTGAATATTCCATGTCAAACATTGAACAGGAAAAGGACTTTCATGTTAATTACGCTTAAAATTAACAACACGCATGGAAAAAAAGCACTTTTACAAAAACACAAGCTACATAAAATATTTGTGCCGACCTTTGTGACGGAGTGGTTAGCACAGCGCGCTAGGATGCCAGGGATCTCAGGTTCGAATCCCGACCTGGGAATTGATGTACTTCGCGAGTGTCCCTTCGACTATTTCATCATGTCATCACCCACCCTCATTTTTGCGATTAGCAAAAAGTGACAGAAAGGAGGCGTAAAATAAAACAAATCAACAACAAGAAGTTGGCATGTTTTCTTGTATGTTCAGAGGTTGGCAACACTGTTTATTCCTCATGGCAACTGCAACCCAATGCAGAATAGCAAGGAAATAGGAAATATGTGTGTGCAAATTTGCTGCCTCAAGCATGGTTGTTTTACGAAGAAAATATTTTGCAAAGTCACGACCTTCAACTGATATTGCAATCTAAAATACACAGAAACCTGTTGTATAACAATGTTGAAGTTTCTCATTGTCACATTTCACTACACGTGACGTTTCTCCTTATTTCATTCCACGTTGCACGACATCTTCAGATTAAGAAGATCGGTTTGGCGAATCCCTATCCTCCTCAGACCTTAAAAGCTAACAAGTTAGGGTAAGTAGCGCGCTATACTTTTGCGGAAATTGCGTTAGTAACTCGTTATACTATTTTTGAACTTGCTTTCTTAGAGTTATGCTTTTTCGGAACTTGCGAGAATAACACTTTTCTCTATCGATAATTGATTTAGCGACGCGTTATTACTCGATACTTACTTTAGTAATGCGTTACTTGCTCCAAACCGGTTTTAGTAACGCGTAACTTGCTCGAAACTTGATGTAGTAACGCTTTACTTGCTCGAAAAATTTTTCAGTAACGCGTTACTTGCTCGAAACTTCTTAGGCACGCGTTACTTGCTCCAAACTTGTTTTAGTAACGCTTTACTTGCTGAAAACTTGTTTTAGTAACGCGTTACTTGCTCCAAACTTGATTTAGTAACGCTTTACTTTCTCGAAACGTGTTTCATTAACGCGTTACTTGCTCGAAACTTGTCTCAGGAACGGGGTACTTGCTCCAAACTTGTTTTAGTAACGCTTTACTTGCTGAAAACTTGTTTCAGTAACGCGTTACTTGCTCAAAACTTAATTTGGTAACGCTTTACTTGCTCAAAACTTGTTTCAGTAACACGTTACTTGCTCCAAAGTTGCTTTAGTAACGCTTTACTTGCTCGAAACTTGTCTCAGTAACGCGTTACTTGCTCCAAACTTGATTTAGTAACTCGTTACTTGCTCGAAACTTGTTTCAGTAACGCGTTACTTGCCCCAAACTTACTTTAGTAACGCTTTACTTGCTCCAAACTTACTTTAGTAACGCTTTACTTGCTCGAAACTTACTTTAGTAACGCTTTACTTGCTCGAAACTTGTTTCAGTAACGCGTTACTTGCCCCAAACTTGCTTTAGTAACGCTTTACTTGCTCGAAACTTACTTTAGTAACGCTTTACTTGCTCCAAACTTACTTTAGTAACGCTTTACTTGCTCGAAACTTGCTTTAGTAACGCTTTACGTGCTCGAAACTTGTTTCAGTAACGCGTTACTTGCCCCAAACTTACTTTAGTAACGCTTTACTTGCTCGAAACTTACTTTAGTAACGCTTTACTTGCTCGAAACTTACTTTAGTAACGCTTTACTTGCTCGAAACTTGTTTCAGTAACACGTTACTTGCTCCAAAGTTGCTTTAGTAACGCTTTACTTGCTCGAAACTTGTCTCAGTAACGCGTTACTTGCTCCAAACTTGATTTAGTAACTCGTTACTTGCTCGAAACTTGTTTCAGTAACGCGTTACTTGCCCCAAACTTACTTTAGTAACGCTTTACTTGCTCCAAACTTACTTTAGTAACGCTTTACTTGCTCCAAAGTTGCTTTAGTAACGCTTTACTTGCTCGAAACTTGTCTCAGTAACGCGTTACTTGCTCCAAACTTGATTTAGTAACTCGTTACTTGCTCGAAACTTGTTTCAGTAACGCGTTACTTGTCCAAACTTACTTTAGTAACGCTTTACTTGCTCGAAACTTACTTTAGTAACGCTTTACTTGCTCGAAACTTACTTTAGTAACGCTTTACTTGCTCGAAACTTGTTTCAGTAACGCGTTACTTGCCCCAAACTTGCTTTAGTAACGCTTTACTTGCTCGAAACTTACTTTAGTAACGCTTTACTTGCTCCAAACTTACTTTAGTAACGCTTTACTTGCTCGAAACTTGCTTTAGTAACGCTTTACGTGCTCGAAACTTGTTTCAGTAACGCGTTACTTGCCCCAAACTTACTTTAGTAACGCTTTACTTGCTCGAAACTTACTTTAGTAACGCTTTACTTGCTCGAAACTTACTTTAGTAACGCTTTACTTGCTCGAAACTTGTTTCAGTAACGCGTTACTTGCCCCAAACTTGCTTTAGTAACGCTTTACTTGCTCGAAACTTGTTTCAGTAACGCGTTACTTGCCCCAAACTTGCTTTAGTAACGCTTTACTTGCTCGAAACTTACTTTAGTAACGCTTTACTTGCTCGAAACTTGTTTCAGTAACGCGTTACTTGCCCCAAACTTGCTTTAGTAACGCTTTACTTGCTCGAAACTTACTTTAGTAACGCTTTACTTGCTCGAAACTTGTTTCAGTAACGCGTTACTTGCCCCAAACTTGCTTTAGTAACGCTTTACTTGCTCGAAACTTGTTTCAGTAACGCGTTACTTGCCCCAAACTTGCTTTAGTAACGCTTTACTTGCTCGAAACTTACTTTAGTAACGCTTTACTTGCTCGAAACTTGTTTCAGTAACGCGTTACTTGCCCCAAACTTGCTTTAGTAACGCTTTACTTGCTCGAAACTTACTTTAGTAACGCTTTACTTGCTCGAAACTTGCTTTAGTAACGCTTTACTTGCTCGAAACTTGTTTCAGTAACGCGTTACTTGCTCGAAACTTGTTTCAGTAACGCGTTACTTGCCCCAAACTTGCTTTAGTAACGCTTTACTTGCTCGAAACTTACTTTAGTAACGCTTTACTTGCTCGAAACTTGTTTCAGTAACGCGTTACTTGCCCCAAACTTGCTTTAGTAACGCTTTACTTGCTCGAAACTTACTTTAGTAACGCTTTACTTGCTCCAAACGTACTTTAGTAACGCTTTACTTGCTCGAAACTTACTTTAGTAACTCTTTACTTGCTCGAAACTTACTTTAGTAACGCTTTACTTGCTCGAAACTTGTTTCAGTAACGCGTTACTTGCCCCAAACTTGCTTTAGTAACGCTTTACTTGCTCGAAACTTGTTTCAGTAACGCGTTACTTGCCCCAAACTTACTTTAGTAACGCTTTACTTGCTCCAAACTTACTTTAGTAACCCGTTACTTGCTCGAAACTTGATTTAGTAACGCGTTAATTACTCGATGCCTCTCTAAATTGATACTTGCTTTAGTAATGAGTTACTAGTTCGATACTTGCGTTGGTAACACGTTTTTTTCTGTACTTGCGTCGTTAACCCGTTACCGAAATCACATATATAATTTTAACGGTACTTCGTTACTTTGCGTTACTTTAAGTATTAATCTGATATATTCAGAACTGGAGGATTTATTTACCAGTATGAAACATACTTTATTGCGTTGTTTCAAACTTGTGTATGTAAAGTTAAGCTGGGAAGATATGAACTATAAAGAACGCATGCTATACAGTATTGGCCAAATTATTGGACTCATTGTAAAGATGATGACACATTTCCTTGTTTTGAAATAAATTTGACGATTGTTGTAACTTTTTATGGGATTAAACTGTTTGTCTCGTTTGATGTAATCTTGTTTCCCACAATCCTTTCTTTACTGTGTCCCAAGAATAGGTGGCAACGGGATTCTTTGCACATTCGCAAAAATCCCTGGAACAATACGTACATTGTTTGCCGTGTTATTTATGATTTTGGTTTGGTTATAACTAGATCTCGGATTTTTAGGTTCCTGAAATAGGTCCTAAAATCATAAAATAGGTCCTAAAAATCTTAAGTTAGACTTGAAAGATCTTGAAGTAGGTTCAAAAATACTCAAAATAGTTCAAAATTCCTGAAAAATGCTGATTAGGTATAATCATTGGCAATGAAAATGGGACACCTACATCCTGAAATATACACTATCTTGCTTAACTAAGCAGTCCAATAATTCACTGATTAACAAAAAAAAAATTGGCGGACATATTGGTATACAACACGCGTTCTAAGACAACTGAAACATGCTGATTCAAAATATGCAAACCATTTGTCTGTAACACCCACCATTCTTGAGATATACGACATCAACCATTTATATATGTTTAACATTGTATCAAGGCAAACAACTCACAGACAAAGGTTTCACTAGAGCACTTTTTGCTATTGAACATGGCTTTAGCAAAGAAAATTGTGCAAATGCATCACATGAAAAACTAAATATGCTGACAAAGGCAGTAATTTATTTCATTAAAAACATAAACTAAACGTAACGTTTCAACCTTCTAACAAGGTTCTTTTTGTGTGACAAAGTGACGGTAACAAGTTACCTTTCGAAACAAATTATCGGTAACTGTAGTTTAGTAACTTACCCAATAAAACTACACGGTAACGCAAGAAGAAGGTAACCGAAATGTAGAACCGTTCCTTACGTGTTCGGTTACCTTTATTGGGCCACCCTGTACAACATAGCAAAATGTTGACTGCTTCTGAATACTGGTAAAAATTACCAATATACTGCGAGAGTTAAAGACAAGTCAAGACACAAGCTTCAGGCTGTGTGTGAAAGAGCTAAAATAAGAAAACGAAAATTGTTTCTTTGAAATGGAAAATAAAGTTGCTGAATGGTGTTGCATAAAGAAGTGAGTGAGGTCATGTACACTGCTCATGTATTTCCAAATACAGTCCACGACATCTGTCGTATATTAGATAAAGCTACACCTTTTCAAAAATAATCTTCTTTGCATAACTTTGCTTTTTCCTTTCTTACACGTGACTAGGATAAGGAGTAAACAAAAGTTGAAAGGTCTTTAGGTTACAAACAGGTTTAAAATGTCTTAAAAATAGCTTAACTACATCTGTAAATACGTTAAATATGTCTGAAAAGTATATAAATAGTGACACAATAGATTAAATTAGTGCTGCCAAGGTTTAACTTGAAAAACCTGGAACAAAAAAAAATATTGGTGTAAGCATATAATGAACCGGTACAAAGAAGCATATCAACTAATATGTGTTTCACTTTAAAAATAATTTTAAACCAAGCAAAAGCTTAATAAAAATTGATTAGTAGAAAATAGCCTACGGTGGAATTAGTCACAAGGAGTGTTACATGGTTTTACCACAAAGGAAACTGAACAAATCCGTCACCTATAGAATTTTAAGGAAGGACACTTAAAAAAGCGGGACATATGGGATAAATTCGTGACACGGGACATTTTATCAAAGAATAACTATCCCTGGACGAATAGAAACCCTATTCTTTTTCTTTTTTCGAGTTTTTATGTCAACTTTATGCACGAATAAGCAAGTCAGGAGCAGAGGTAGTCACCCTCCGGAGGACGACCCTCATGAGAGGAGACCTCACCCTCCCTAGATTAAATACATCTGAGCCTACCCCGTGGCCGAGTGATCAGCACATCGGGCTACGACGCCAAGGGTCCCGGGTTCGAATCCCGGCCTCGGCATGGATGTTTGTGAGTGTCCATTCATAAATTTCATCATATCATCACTCATCTCCATCTTTGCAAATTACCCAAAAGTGGCACAAGAAGCGAAGTAAAATAAAGCAAATCAATCAATAGAGGAAAAGGTCTAAATATGGGTCCCCTTTTTGTGTTCTTATTTTCGGAGGAAATCAAGCACCTGCCTTTAAAATGCGTCTATGAAATATATATTTAAATGTAATAGTATGCTAAAGTATTAGAAGGTCTCCACTTTTTTTTTAAAAAAAAAAAAAAGCAATTGCCAAAAAATGGTAAAATGATGTATTTCGAAATTGTGGTCTAAATATGGGCTACTAGTGGCAATTTCACAAAAAGCAATTAAAATTTAAAAAACAGTCATTTATCGCTAAAACATTATAAAATTCATAATTATGAATAATCTGTTTTGAAAATCACGCGGAATGGGAAAAATCGAAATTAAGAAAAACATCCAAATATTTGTTGGAAATGTGATCTCAGCATTAGACCTCATGTCATAGCCCACATTTAGACCATCACGCTATTTTTCTTCTATTGATTTTCGCTCTCTGTGGTACATATTTCACAAACAAATCATGGCATTATAAAAGCCAACATTTGTTTTATGTACCGCTAATATCAAAACCTATACAAAGCAGATGAGAATTCAGAAAACGCTGAGTTAAAACATACCTGCAAAAAGTTTTCGGAGGTCGCAATTCTATAACAGCGTCCAAGGCTGAAACTAACCACCACTTTCTCTTGCGAATTGGCGCCGCAACCTTTGTCCTTGACAGATAACCAGTTCTCTCTGCCAGGCTGCAGCACCCGGGAGCGCTGATAACTCCAAAACCCATATTTAAACCTTCGCCCATACCTTCGCCCATATTTAAACCTTCTAATCTACATTTGAGAACGTGTCTTCTCATTTCGCCGAATGGCCCAGAGTCGCATTATATCAGATTTCAAAGCTAAGTAAAATTTTCGGCGAAATGGGAATTCCCGTTTTGCCGAATCCCCTTTCGCCGAATACTTTGAATGAAGGAAATTTTCCCTCCACAGGGAGATTTCAGGTGTTTCCGGCGTAAGCGCACTTGCTTTAACTCTTGTAATCGCCATTTGCAACTTCTGATTGTATCAGTGTAGTGTTTTTGGATTCTTAATGTTTTCCACAGGTATCATAGTTTCCTTCAAGGGAGAGCTGATTTCTTTTCACCGTGTTTCATTGTGTTGTTCATAACGAGTTCACCCCAAAAATATTTGGTCATTTTTCAAATACTATGTTTTTGCTAAGGGATTGAAGTCTCTGCATTAAAAGAATGGTGCGAATATCCTGAGAGCTGTAGCATCCATTGTAAAGTTCCACAAAAACAAACAGTAACAACCATTAGGTTTCCAATCAAGGACCCTTCAAACATTCTTTCCCACTACCATACGCGCAAACTTGCCTCCTCATCAAGTCTTCTTCATTTAATTAATCCACAAATGATTTATTATGAGCATGCATTATTCAATTCAGTGTTGCATGGTCTTCTCCACTCGTCTGTTTCTTCGTCAATTTTACCTTGAAGTATTTTGCAAATATTTCATTGTCGGTAATTTATTTTTAAAACTTTGTTTCCGCTTTTATAGTAAGCTAACGCAATTACACATTCAAATAACTCCAGCAGCAGAAAATATTTCTCAAAATAATTTAGACTTTGAATTATTTTCAATTACACCAGATGATAACAATTTACGATACAAAAGTAAGAGATAAAATAGCAGAATTACACTTACTGTTAATTTCACATGTAGCATTACTATAATTTGTTAATATCACTCCTAACTTGATTGATTTGTAAATATATTCAAATAGGATGTTATTTACAATTAAGTTCTGATTATTAATTATTATAAATGATAACGGTGTTAATGCAAAATGTAAAACGTTAGGATTTATTTTTACTCACAGTTAAGATCATCTGCATATGCTGAATTTATATATTTAATTTTAATCACTCACTAGTTTGTCCTTCCTCCCAAAGAACAAATTTTAAAGAGAAATTATAATGCTAGGGATGAAATGTATTTTACTGTTTTAATCCATCATTTATTGCAAATTTATGTGGTATATGGTTAATGGTAAGCATTTATTTTGTGCTTAATTGCCTTCATAAAATTTTAGTAAAATGTAAAATTTACCATTTTGTATTAGAATTAATTTAATTATAATGTCTTATTTGTTTCTGCACTTTGAAATACAACCATTAAAAGGAAATTTAATTTAATTTAAATTTAACCTTTACTCGGCCAATGGGTCACACATGACCCATAGAAAATATAGACGTAGTCGGCCGATTGGTCAATGGTGACCCATCGTGCTGATTAAAAAGTTCATGTGCTTTTAGCACCTTCATACTTGTATGTGAGGTTGTAAACTCTGACAGAAGTTCAGATTAAACTTTGAAATTTCATGTGGAAGAAACCCCACCCACCCAGGACCCCCCTCCCCCGACTCCAAAGTTATGTATGGAAGCTGGCGCGAATTTTAAATTTGTACACGTATTTGACATAAAATGTTATCACTCGTAGACTATTTGACCAATCTACTTCAAGTAACTTTTGTTTTGCAGCTAAAACATCAGGGCATGCAACCGTGCAGGAATCAAAACGCCAAAGGCAATAAGAGGGGTTGGATGGGCCGCGGTCCCCAACTTTCAATGAAAAAATCATAAAAATGGGGAGTTTGCCCCCTCTTCCCCCGCTGTTTTTGGAAGAGCAGGCAAACTTTAGCCTTATTTTCAAAGAATGGTTCTTTCTGAACCGAATGAAAGTCATTTCATGTTCGTGGGTGCATTACATTATTGAATATGTGAAAAAAATTCCCCATTATTATGATTTTTTTTCATTGAAAGTTGGGGGCCGCGGTCCACCCAACCCCTCTTATTAGCTTTGACGTTTTGATTCCTGAACAGTTGCATGTCCTGATGTTCTAGCTGAAAAACAAAAGTTACCCGAAGTAGATTGCTCAAATAGTCTCAGGGATATAACGTTTTTCTGAAATAAGTGTAAAATTGAAAAATCGCACACAAAGGCGGCGGCCACAGAGAGATTACTTTCGAAAACCAGCTCGGTGGTCTAAAGGGTAAAACCTTTTGATTCATAAGTTCCAAGGAAGATGGTAGGTCGAGGCCTACACCCCTAATTAATCAAATTAGCAAATTCTTTGCTGCCATTCTTCTCAGAAATGAGTAAGAGTTGTAGAGAAAAACTGTTATGTTTATGATTTAATTCACCACAAGAATCTAGCGTCGCTACCCTTTGAAAAAAATAAAATAAAGCATTCTTTGCATTTACGAGTTTCTGATATTCTATTACCTAAACCTTCGTACATTCACTTTCATCGTCAATGAAAATGCATAATGAGTTTTTGACTTGGTTGAAATATTTTTTCCCCATTCAGTTCCTGAAATTTTCCGGCAGAGGGAAAATTCCCTCGCCTCAGAATATTCGGCGAAAGGGGATTCGGCGAAACGAGAGCTAATCTTTGAGAATAGGTTAAATGCCGGAAACCTGGTTTAGTAGTGTAAAAATAGGTCATACACATTTGAGAATAGGTTTACTATATCTGGAAACAGGTTTAATAGTTTGAAAAAAAGTAGAAAACAGTTGATGTGTGCGAAAATAGTGTAAGAAGGTCTGAAAGAAGATACTTCGAAATCAGTTTTTTTTCCCCCTTATGCCTTTGGTCCCATCAAGTCTTGATTGAGATCAACAGTAATCACCAGTTTTCATATTGCTACTATATGGTATGAGGAAGTTCATTTTCTGACTTTTGACATTCAGTGTTCGTTCCTCTTATTGAATTTTAGGCTGATTCCGCCCACAACTTGTAGAATGGGAGATCCAGCCCCGAACGTCAATGGAACAGCAGTGTCCTCATATGTCACCACGTCAAACGAAGACAGGATAGACACCAGACCTGCCTTTACCTGCATGAGAGCGAATCGACTGCCTGGAAATAAAAAGAAAAATATCATATTATCATCACACCCTTGGATATTCCCCCTCTCAAAATTCCTTTTCGCATTTGTGCTTTTATTCTTTCTAAAATCTGCGTTCTGGAAGCTACAGATTTAATTTAGCATCGTGGTTTTAAGAAACGTGAGGTTGTTTAGAAAATCGCTGCCAATACAAAAAGGGGTAGCGAGGGCAATGGCCACCATTGGAAAATGAATATTTTGCGATAATTACGTGTGAATTCATCGCCTATGTCCGGATTTACATATGTGGAGGTCAGGAGATGACAACATTACGAGGTCCCTCTGTATATTATTATACAGGGTGTTTCACTTTATAACATCAAACTATCGGTCAAAATATAATGAAATTTACTACCAACCGTGAAAAGTTATCAATGAGGATTAAAATTGAAATGTCATGTCCTTTAAAGAAGTGTTTTAGGGGAGATAGAAAAAGAAAGATGAAAGAAGCGGTAGAGAATTGAGAGAAAGACAGAAAGAGAGAGAAAGGCGAAAATAGGCAGAGACAGATAAAGAGAAATAATGAAGCGCGCACACAGAATGAAGTAGGAAAGCAAGAGACGGGGATTAAAAGAAAGAAAGAACCGAGGGAGAAGTGGTAAGAAAAGAGAAGAAATATAGAGTAAGAACTAGAGAACTGAAAGAAGAGCGAAAGAAAGAAATAGAGATGTGTGTGTGTGAGAGAGAGAGAGACAAAGAAAGAAAATAAAAATATAGAAAAAAGGGAGGCAAAAGAAAGAGAAAAAAGAGAATTGGTAGAATGTCGATAGAGAATGAGTATAAAAGGAAGATAAAATGGGAGAGAAAATAAATAAACAAGAGGAGAGGCACTGAAACTGAGAAAACAAGGTCGACAGATATAGGAAAGACGTAGACAAGAGAGTTGCAAGTAAATGGAAAGAATGAGAAGTAGATAAAATTTTCTTATTCCAAGGGGAAATGGGGGTGTCACCACCCTGCGGATGCCCATACACATAGACAATTTCGCTTTATAACTTTTTAGCCAAGTTTTGTCAGATGGTTATTATATTTTACACACTTTCCAGTACATTTCAAATAATTATAGCCCCTTTCAAGGCAATTGAATCGGTGAGACCAAGAAGGGAAAGAGTTCACTCGACCTTACTTTCGGGGGGAAAAAACCCCTCATAGCAACCAAAACTAAAATCCGGATGAAGAAACTTACAATTACAAACTTATTCATCACAACCATAGTAACAAAAGTGGTTTGTTTTTAAAACCTTTATTTTAGCTCTGATATGTATTCAAAGTATTCAGCCCATTATGTTCAAAACGTGGAATTTTTCCCTTCTTCGTCTCACCGGTTCAATTTTCCCCAGTGGATATCGGTCTCCCTAAATCCTTGCCTGGGGCTCCCGTCGTAGCCTAATGGTTAGCACTCCCGCCGAACCCGGTTCGATTCCAGCTGGCAGCTTCTAAACTTTGATGTTGATCAGCACGGTGAGGAAAAACTGGACTGCTACTTGCAAAGAAGTACCGGGGACTGGACCCACTGACCACACGTCACCCAATGATATGTTCTACCCATGACTGTTCTGCGAGGAAGTTCAGAAAAAAACGGCCTATGTTGAAGAACAGGAAACGTATGGAACCTTACATGCAGGAACAAAATTGATGAACGCTTCTTCGATATCACCTCTTACATTGTACTGTACAACTCGTCAAAATGGAAAAATAATATCTAGATCCGTTCTTACCAATGCAGTTCCTGGGTCCATCTCCAAAGGGAAGGTACACGCTGCTCGGCCGGGTCTCCTTAACATCTTCCCTGAACCTCTCAGGATCGAAGCTCTTCGGATTGGGATAAAACCTGGAATCGTGATGGAGTGCAAAGACTGGAATGTAGACGGGTGTTCCTTTCTCTATGACGACACTCGTGTCCGGGATCTTGTATTCCTTCTTGCACAACCGCGTCAGGAAAGGTATAGGCGGATATTTGCGAAGTGTTTCTGCAAAAAGGAACAGTGAATAGATCAAACGCACGCGTGTAATTTTGCTATATGTTTGTCAATTTTCTTGTTTCTAACCTTGAGTTTGCCAGGGCGAAATCTTGTGGCTAACCCAACTTCATTACAGTCCACTGATGTTACTGCGCATGCGCTGGCTGGATTAGTCCACTTATAAAATTGGGGCCGACGCTTCAAATGGAACGCACAAGAGTAAGCAAGTTCCGTAAAAATCGTAAGGATGAATCGTATACCGAACTTGTTGGTAGACTTTTGTTCCCACAAGGCATTGCGCAGAGCGGACAGCCTATAACGATGGACGAGCGTATTGAGGAATATAATCTTAGGAGATAGGCTCCTGTTGCTAGATTCCCTTATGGTTGCCAAAATTAATCACGGTGTACTAAACATGCTTTTTAATAAACTAGGCTCGTAGGAGTTGTTAAAAAATGTTATTCAACCAGACGTGACAAGCATTTAATAACCTGGTAATGATAAGGATTTTCATTATAGGCTAGCGTACAAATCTTGTTGATATGAATCTAAATATTAACTAACACGAATGGGCCTTATTTCTGTATATTTTCATCGAGCAACAAACAAAAATCGTACAATCAATACTCAGACAAAAATAACGTTTCTCTGCCAAAGTCATAGCTATACATGATCAAACATTCTCTCTAATTCTCTGTTACCACAGCATCTAGAAAAGAAGCAAATTGCAATTAGAACACGGTCTGGTCGCTTAAACCAGCCTGCCAGCTTTCATTTCTAGCCTGGTAGCCAGTGCAGCGCCAATTAGAACATTCCAGTGGGAAATCTAGCTCTGCGTCATTCGGCCTTTCGTTCCACCCAGAGATAATTTGCTACGAGCTGTAACAGCCATAAAAATTACTAATCTGAAACGCATAGCGTAGTTCCGTCCACTTTCCACCTACCTGCCCTTTCGATGTTGGATCCGTCTATTCGGGCTAAGCGCATCTTCCGTGGTGGAACAGTACGTGATCATCTCCAAACAGAGTCCACTTATTTAAAAGTATTCTGTAAGCTTGTCAGTTTACACGACTTGCATTGTATTTATTAGAGCTCATTTTTTCTCTTGCATTGGGTTTAGAGCATTTATCAGCTTTTCTTTCATTGCGTGAGTGTGTCTCAAACATAATACAGGTTCTCACAGAAAATTCCGAAACATAAATTAAATGAGGCAGACTCAAGGTACTCTCTATACTTCCTGGGGGCTCGTCCGGGATTTTCAATATAAACGACTACATGACGTCACGTTGGAGCCTTTGACTTTATTACAAATTAATATTATCAATTTAGTACAATTAACTTCCCATATAAACATTAACTTTCATTGAGTGTTTCTTGAAAAGCTTAATTAAAAAAGAAAGCGCTCCACAGCAGTCATTTTGTGCTCCATCGTTCGACAAAAGGAATATCTGACGGTCCCTCCTCTACATATTACACCTTGATCGGAAAAACTTTCAAATGTCACCTTCCTGTGTTTCGAAAGTGGAACGCATACAGGCGGGTTCTATCAAGAGTAGGGAACGGTCATTGGTTTACTGGAAATGACGCGAATGTACTCGATTTTCACAGAATTCATTACAAGCTGGTACAAACCTGAAACTGCCCAATCTAAGTAGTGAATGTTCTGGATCGTCTCGTAGGATAATTTACCGCCATTCTTTTCTACAGCGGAATCTATCTCCTTCTGAAGTTTCCTCTGCACATGAGGGTTAAGTGCCAACTCGTACAGGCAGAAGCTCATGGTTTCAGCTGATGTATTGAATCCAGC
The DNA here is from genome assembly GCF_977018435.1 of Lepisma saccharinum. Lineage (NCBI taxonomy): Eukaryota > Metazoa > Arthropoda > Insecta > Zygentoma > Lepismatidae > Lepisma > Lepisma saccharinum. The sequence goes on from NC_139240.1 coordinate 52,805,715, forward strand.
CAGAAGAAACAAAATGCACTGTGCAAAGACATCTGTTTCGTCAATGGGCATGGAATCTACAATGGAAATGAAAACAATTGACATATAATTCTTATTCTGCATCCACAAGACATACTAGATACCTGTGTTTGTAACATAATTCGCCGCATTATAGAATAATAAGAGAAAAAGTATGTATAATGTCGAACATGTTTTTAACACTATTCGATCATACCAATTGGCATGCAATGTGCTGAGTATAAGTTATACATAAATTTTTTCTTTATTTAGCTTTCATGATCGTGTTAACACGATGGTGTAATTATTAGCACAATAGTATCATAATCTGACAATACGGAAGTATTATAATATTAAACTGTGAAGGAATGCTAGTGTTGCATAATATATAGACTTTGTCTTTGTCAATCTAATGAACATGGGCGTGTTACCACGTGATACGAAAGGAAGTTATTATTAAAAGAGCTCTGACCTGCACACACTTTACGAAAGTTACATGAAAGTACACACTTAAATGTACAAACAAATACTATATAAATACAAAATTTCAGCAATCTATGAGCTAAGATTGAGAAACATTGCAAGAGATTATGATAAAAATACTGATTTTTACAAGCCAGATTACAGATGCGGTGCTTCGTATGTTAGATATATTTGGTGAAATATGTTCAAGCTTTTTTGTTATGTACCCTGGACTGCATTTTGCAGACGAACGAGGCTCTGGCGACTGGCACTATTTCCAGTATAATTTTGTGTGTATTGTCCTGTTTTTTTGTCCTTGTGTGTGCTGAGTGCCCATTAACAGCCTCAGTTTTTAACGTGTCTTTTAACGAATCAGAATATTTTAATGTTTTAGTTATAACACGATGTTACAGTTATGTTATTTTAGTTATGGTAAGGGACTGGACCCCGAATAAAGTGGCGGGTGCAAAATAGCCTTTACGTGCTGACGCACCCAAAAATTTGAATTCAAATTAAATATTTTATTTTGTTATGTTTTCTCTTTCAGAGAAGAGAGAGAGAGAGAGAGAGAGAGAGAGAGAGAGAGAGAGAGAGAGAGAGAGAGAGAGAGAGAGAAAGAAAGTGGAAAGATTGAAACAGTATTTACGTTGAACAAAACAAGAGGAAACTGGAAATATACACAACTGTATGAGTTTTCGTTTTAAGCTTATTTTATGCACAGGCTGGATGTACAATCCCCGAGAATAAAAATGGGGCACTGTAGATATACTCGCTTTCCTGCAAAGCGTTATTTATTTGTATATTTATTTAATGATAGAGCTCTTATTTACATATGAAATTGTGTTGAAAGAGTTGCACGCTCTGTGTGTTGCATAACTGTACAGCGGTTGTAGAAGTTGTGATTGAAAATTTGATATTCAAATCCACTTATCTCCCTAGAGTTATGCAACACACATAACGCCATGCAAGGAAGCGAGTATTTCAAAATCTAGGTGTCCCACTTTCATTGAAGGTGAGTGTACAGTTCAAAGTGGAATCCGAACAACTGTGTACCTTCATCAAGGGGACGACTTTACCATTACGCCATCAGGGAAGCCCTCAATTACACACCAATAAAAATTGGAATCTATATACATAAAAATTAATTGCATATGACAATCACGCTGTATAAATTATAACTCAGAGAGCGATGTAAAGGAAAAGCATGGCAATCATGCTGTACAAATTATTACTTTGTCAGCAATGTAAAGGAATGCCATATTGGCAATCACGCATGTAAAAAAGAGAAATGGAAGTGTGATGATATTCTGTGACTTAGCTTATGGAAGCCTTGGTTGTGAGTAGTTCGAAGCATGTGAATCTGATATTTTTCTAATGAATTTCACCTGGTGGCCAGAATTAAAGTTTCCCAACTCAGAGTCCTCTGTAGCCTGTTTGAGGCATCGTATAACTCTGAAATTTGATGAATCCACTATGCAGACCATGGGGGAGAGGATGGCAATAAAAATTAGTTCAATTTTCCGCCACCAGGTTGAAATGTGGCGCTGTACTTCCATGATGGGTTGTAATAATGACGTAAACTGCTCAAATTGGTTATGCATTTGCCTTTACCTTGCAATCTTGCAATAAACGAGAGATTATTTTCTCGCAACTTCCAGCCACTAGCAGATGTCTTTGTAATTAATAACTCAGCTAAATCAATTAACGTGATTATTTGTACAAACCATCATGGAAGTACAGCGGCACATTTCAACGTGGTGGCTGAAAATTGAACTTTTTTATCGCCATCCTCTTCCCCATGGTCTGCATAGTGGATTCACCAAATTTCAGAGTTCTACGATGCCTCAAACAGGCTACAGAGGACTATGAGTTGGGTAACTTTAATTCTGCCCACCCGTTATGTAATGCATACACTGCTCCTTACGTTCTCCCTGGACAATTCCATTGTTACGGGTGTGGCAGTCAAGACAAATTTACATTCATTTCTAAATTATTTTCTTAGCACCTTCAAACATGTAATTCTATCAATTCGTGTAATTTAATTGTCATAGATGAAAGGTATTTAATTGCAGAATATACCTCCCCCATATCAATTCTCAGCTACAGAAAATATTTTTTCTGTACTTGTGATGGGTGTGACACTTCTGAGACATGACTCTAGGGCCTTACTCAGTCTTTTAAAAAACTCTGCGAAAAATATGGATTTACTGAAACAATTCCATTATTTTTTCTCAAAGCGAACTTTACTCGACATTTAGATGATTTTAGTTTCTAAAAATATTGCTACATGCTTTTTTTATAAACAATTCTTGCCTGTGACGAGTGTGGCAAATTTTGTGATGCGTGTGACATAATGCACATGTAGTATTATGGAACAATGTAAAGTCTATGAAAATTATCATAAATACTCGTAGATTCTTCAAACTAAGATTCGTATCAGAAATGAAGTATAATACTTCAGAGCTTAACTCTTTCGCTGAGGTCGTCGCATTTATGCACAGCACGCCAGGTGCCTTGCTCTGCGGAAGTCGCATTATTGCGACTTCGTACTTCCACTCGCTGCGGGTGTCGCATTTCTGCAGTACGTCGCTTTTAGTAGCCTTCTGACATCTGTTGATAGTATTTGGAACTATTTGAACTTGTAGTTTTGTTTTTATCCGTATGATGTCACTAATTACGCCTCCGTTTAGAATTCTTTGACATACGAGCGTTGAGTTTCTCTGACATGTCAGTTTCAAATGCATGTTCGAATGTAAACAACATGACTTCGTCAAGTTGTCAACACTTGTCTGATAATGATGTTACTCAACTCTTATTTGCCGACTCAGAATCAGAAGGTGAATTAAGTTGTGACGATAATAGCGACAGTTTTTATGAGACTTCAAGTGGTGACAGTGATTGTGTAGTGTCTGATGAAGAATTTGTACCTCCGTCCGTAACATCATGGAACAGATGTTGTTTTTTTTTCAAAATTTCAAAATTTTTCAAAATATCATACCACCAGGGTATACGTACAGAATGGTTTGCCAGTGCAAGGAATGACTTTTGTAAGTTCTCTATAACATATTTTGCAATGTAATTGTGTAAAATTATTGTTTCTAAAAAAATGTTTGTAAAATTGTTGTTTCTAAAAAAATGTTGTTGTTTTTTCAAAATTTCAAAATATCATACCACCAGGGACTACAGAATGGTTTTCAAGTGCAAGGAATGACTTTTGTAAGTTCTCTCTCATATATAATGCAATGTAATTGTGAAAATTATTTGTTTATAAAAAAAATATATTTTCAAATTTAATTACGCAGCCAAGGGATATTGTGTGCCAGAGAATTCCGCAGTGAAAGAGTTAAGATGTAGGAACAATAAATGAGACAATTAGAACGAAATTAGAATTATTTTAGTTTCCTTATGGTATAATGCTGTTATCATAATGAAACTAAATTCAGTGGAAACACCACACATAAATTCCAATTTCTAATATAAAAAGTAAGCCCATTACAGGGTGGACACTCTACCACAATGATAAAATTCAAGTATAATATCCGGTTTTCAAGGCGAACTTTCCAAAAATTCAAGGGTACAAGCAGAAGTTTTCTCTATTCCAAACTTACGTTTTACCGCCGCTTCACCACCCAGACACGCACACACAAATATTAACAATATAAGGGTCTGTGCGATTCCATTACATCCAAAATTCTAATTCAATTCAATTGAACAATATATTGAATTTAAGGTGAGTAATTTACATTAGCCATTTCGAATACTTAAGACTAGAAATACAGCACATTTACAAATACGTCACAAATTTAACTAATCAACTTCAAGATATGTTAAATTGCCATAATCTTCCGTCTGTCTGAAAAGGACACTAACAAAATCAAAGGATTGAGAGAATATGTATAACATGAATGGGATTTGGATTAATAAAAGTTATAATATTTCACGTCTATGGAGAAAAATTTTCGCAGAATTCGCACAATTCCCGGAATTCAAGGAATTCCCGGTGAGCAGCCACCCTGAATTAGTGCTACGACACCATAGGTGTGAAACAGTATGTTACTTAAAAGCCATTAAACTAATGATTGTATTAATAATTCCAAATTCTGCATAGTTTTCCTTTATCACTTTCATACATAAAAGGCACGTCCAGAAAGTAAGTTCCGTTTCAATTTATCTCCGCTGCAGCGCTGCGATCGCAGTTCCGCACATGCGCGGTAGACGCTCTGTATCAAGGAGAAGAAACGTGAGCCATTTGGAGATCGCTGTCAGTCACGTACGCTTTGTTGTGCTTCTTTACAATGTCGGTGTTGATTGAAAATCCCGCCGCTTGTGAAATCAGATCTGTGATTCGTTTTCTGAATGCGAGGAAAGTGAATCCAAGTGAAATTTATCGGCAAATTTGCGATGTTTACGGATCAAATGCGATGAGTGATTCAATGGTGAGAAGATGGGTCCGACAGTTCAATGACGGACGTAGTGATGTGCACGATGAAGAACGAAGTGGGCGTCCATCTTTGGTTACAGAAGAACTGGTTCACGCGATTGATGACAAGATCCAGGAAAACCGAAGGTTTACAATTAGTGCTCTCGTTATGGAATTTCCCCAAATTTCACGATCACTAATGCATGAAATTGTTACCGAAAAACTGAAATTTCGTAAACTTTGCTCACGTTGGGTACCAAAGATTCTTACTGAGCAACACAAAACAAAACGGATGGGTAGTGCACTTCAGTTTTTGACCAGTTATGCTGAAAGCGGCGAAGAATTTCTGACACAGATAGTCACAGGAGATGAAACTTGGGTTTCTTACGACACCCCTGAAAGTAAGCGGCAATCAATGGAATGGAGGCACACTTCATCCCCAGCAAAGGTTAAGCCGAAGCAAATCTTGACACCTCGAAAAATGATGTGCACAGTGTTCTGGGACTGGAAAGGCATCTTACTCATTGATTTCTTACCGCCTGGTCAAACAATCACAGCAGATGCTTATTGCGAGACACTTCGGAAATTGCGCCGCGCAATACAGAATAAGCGCCGAGGATTGCTCTCAAAAGGTGTTGTTTTTCTTCACGACAACGCACGACCACACACTGCAAATGTGACGAAAAACCTCCTACAGGGATTTGGCTGGGACGTGTTTGACCATCCTCCGTACAGCCCTGACCTCGCTCCTAGCGACTTTCATCTGTTCTTACATCTCAAGTCTTTCCTTCGCGGTCAACACTTCAACAATGACGACGAGCTGAAAGAAACTGTTTCCAACTGGTTGAAGACACAGGCGGCAAATTTCTACGAAGAAGGTATACAAAAACTTGTGCCACGCTATGACAAATGCCTGCAAAATTTCGGCAGTTATGTGGGAAAGTAGTTTAAGAGTTGTAGAATTTTGTGCAATAAATAACTTTTCTGTATCTGTACACAATTTAATTTTATTACCAAACGGAACGTACTTTCTGGACGTGCCTTGTAATAAGTGATATTTTCAATGAAAATGAATTAACCTTGTTTGTCAACTTTTACATGGAATGGCTTCCCTCCATTCCTGTTTTTAACCTAATTGTATATCTACGAGTAATATCTTCTACCGCGTCAACTATTTCATCTTTGTTTCAATTGCAATAACTTGGAACTCTTACCTGCGACAGTACCAGGAGGCAAATTCTCATTCTTCTCATTGTCATCGTCAGTGAGTTTCCCCTTCTTCTTTAGCTGGAGGAGCAAGTCCAGGAAATCATCTCTGGAAACTCCGGCCGACTCTCGGTGGGCAATGGAGGACCTGATGGCTTCCACGAGGAACTGCTTCACGTCGTTCGGAATGAACGGGGCCTTGACGAGACGCGCCAAACGTGGGAAGAAGAAATTCAAATTGACAGTAATACCCCGACGCAAGGTCCTCTCGAACATCTTCCGACCCATCTTCCTAAACTCAGCCTCCGGATCCGTGAGGCAGTTGCACTGCAACCCGAAGATGCAGCTGGCGATGACGTCCATGGTGTATCTTGCACAGACGTCCGCGGTGTCCACCGGAATGCCTTTTGATCGCTCCAGAAGCCCCTGGAGATTTCCAGCGCAGTCTAGCACCAGCGCCATCATCCTCTTCATCTTGCTGGAGGTGAATGTTGACGTCAGCTTCGCCCTCATCTGCTTCCAACGCTCGCCTTTAAGATTGAACAGGTTCCTCGACACCAGAAGGTCGACGTTGTCGCCGATCGTGATCGCCCTGTCGAAGAAATGGTCGAAATCCTTGATCAGGAAAGCCTTGATGATCTCTGGGTCTCGAACCAAGAGCGAGGCTTTCCTGAACTCGAAAACGCCTCCGAAAGGCTCGCCGTCCAGCCGTCTGTAGAGTGATATGAAAAAGTCTCCCCCGTGTTTTCTTCTCAGCGCCAAATCTCCGAAGTTGCCGAACAGAATTTTGGGTTGGAGGTACGGCACCCTCTTTACTTTCCAGTACTGGTGGTTCCATGTCAAGTAGATGTACGAGCAAACGATGCAAAGAATACCCCACAGCGTCCACTCCGTACAGATGAAATCAACAAAGCCCCACATCCCTCATCCACACACTTCTGCTGAAAAATGAAACGATATTAATAATAAACAATAAAATAGGTAGTAAATGAACACAAAACAAGTAAAAATCCCTTTACGGTTGAACCTCCAATAGTTCTTATGATTGTTTATATTACTTCGCGTTTCTGACACTTTTGGCTAACTGCGACGATGAGGATGAATTGTGATAAGATGAGATAGAGTAAGGGACAAATGAACAGCACGCAACACAAGTCCCAGAGAGGATGGGTCCAGTCGCCAGAGCCTCGTTAGTCTGCAAAATGCAGTCCAAGGTGTACTACGTGGAAGTGAGTTGGACATTTGGGTGTCACCCTAATCCTTACTGATGAAAAGACTAGCGGTTTTATTGATCAAATGAAAATTCACTAGTTGCTGAGGGAGTAGAGATTGAACTGGAATTTCCTTCAGGCATTGAGTGTAATATTTACTCTCTTAAGAAAAATATGTTAATTTTTAAGTGAATTATTTTTCTTTTTTAATAAGGGAAAGTGTTTCATGTATATGTATACGATCTTCCATCATTTATACGTTGTAATAATAATATGCGTGTAACAAAAAAATAATTGTAGCCAAACGAGTAGCATTACAAAGTAACAAAGTACATCCTTTCAAAGAGTAAAGTTGTAAGTTTTTTTCTCATTGCAGGTGTTACGTGTAGTTCTATATATCGTCGCTAGGTGGCGTCATAATCAAAATGGCGCTTTCTGGAGCTGAGAAGGCTTTCTGCGTGCTAGAATTTGACAAAACAAAGAGTGCAACGGATGTCCAACGAAAATTTAGGATGAAGTACGGGAAAGCAGCATCAACCAGAAAGGCAATCTAGAATTGGCATGTAAAGTTTGTTGAAACTGGGTTTTTGTGTGTCATGAAGAGAAGTGGTCGGCCAGGTGTGAGTGAAAATGACATTGAGCGAGTGAGAGAAGCTTCACAAGGAGTCCGAGAAAATCTATACGCAGAGCTTCACGTGAGTTAGAAATGTCAACAATGACTGTATGTGTAAAAAAACATTAAATATGAAACCGTACAGACTACAGTTAGTGCAAAAGGCAAAAGTTATATCCTAAAGAATAAGACCAGCTCCAGAAAGCGCCATCTTGAGTATGACACCACCTAGCGACGATATATGGAACTACACGTAACATCTGCAATGAGAAGAAACTTACAACTTTACTCTTGGAAATGATGTACTTTGTTACTTTGTAATGCTACTCGTTTGGCTACAATAATTTTTTTAAAGTGTTCCCGGGCTTTTGTTACGCTGTGTATATATAAAGATTATATTGCATACCAGAAACATAAATTAAACACATGTAAGTCTTCATGTATTTATTTTATTTTAATTAACGATCATTGATTGCGTGCAATCTGTTTTCAATGAAATATTCAGCAGAAAGTAACTGTAAAAGTAAGACAGTTACTTTCAAGTAGAAGTAACTGTAACGGAGTTACTTTTTAAAATGAGTAACTGTAACTCATAAAAAGTAACTTTCAGACAGTGCTACAGAGGAAGTGCATGTTGTACTGAAAAGTTTCGACAGTACATTATCTCTCCATCCCCTATCCCCTCCCCAAAAATTGAAAGAATACAATACATCCTGTATCCGCCACTTTAAAAAAATACAATCAAGTGACAGGAACTGCCAAGAAAATGTAAATAAGTGAGCGAACAGAAAAGGAACAACTTTCGGACAGATCAGAGGAATCGAGTTGAAGTCGTGGAAATTCGTGACAGTAGATGGCAATTTTAAGAAGATATTACACAGACTATTCGTTCCATCTACCACTTAACTCCAAACAGCACAGACTACTTATTTCACGCATCATTGAAACACAGAATACCATATCGTTCACATAAACGAATGCAGGTTTTGTCCAAAGAAAACATGCTATCCACAACAATGAAACTCTCATGGCTACAATGGGTTATACTCCGAACTTAAAAGAAATGGGCTGACTTCCAATAATATTACATAAAGCCCAACGTTACATAAGAATTCTTGCGTAGTCATTCAGTCAGGCGTAATATGGTGGGTGGATCACGCGCTGTCCTTTAAGATAGCCACGCGTTCTTTCCCCTACATTGCGATTCAAGGTAACTGAATTGTGTTGGTCTACAGGTCTCGGGGGGAGGGTAACAAGGGCACCGTTTCTGACAACTATAGCCATTGTCTAGTTTTACGGCTGGCGCTCTGCATGCTGGCAAGGGAAGTGAGGAGCAGCGGTGGCGCCAAGAGTTACGCCGTGGCGGGAGGAAGTACTACGCGCACTCGGTTCTACAGGCTTCTGCGCTTCTTATCTATAGTGTACGGAGGGGACTGACATTATTTTTCTAAAAAAAAATAATCTTAAACACAAGCCTAAAGTTTTCACAAAGGCTCAATTTACGGTCATTTTGGCTCTAAATTTACACTTACATCCTCGAAATTCGAACGTGCACTACCCCGGATGGAAAATTTTGGACAAACCATTGATTTGCATTTTCCATAATCTGCTACGCTAGCACAGAAACAATTGAAAAACGTTACGCCATGCATCCTCTACATTGAAAGTTACGAATTCCATCAATGCGCCCGACCCTGTGTCCGAGTGGTTAGCACATCGCGCTGCGACGCCAAGGGTCCCGGGTTCGAATCCCGGTCGGGCTTGGTTGTTTGTGAATGTCCATTCATCAATTTCATCATTTCATCACCTCATCCCCATCTTCGCAAATTAGCCAAGAGGCACAAAACGCGAAGTAAAATAAACTAAATCAATCAATCAATCAATCCATCAATGCCCCACCATCACTTTGCTTGTAAATTCCTTTCTTTAAACTCTCTATTAAAACGAAAATCAACTTGAACTTACGGTTACTGGCAAATCTTCACTCACTGTATACACTGCATGCGTATTCCTTCAACATGAAAGATAACATTATCGTATTTGTTTTATTCAGCAGTTCGAGAGAGTAATAGGTCTTTGTAAACTATCTTGAAATGCACAGATCTGATAACTGTGAAGGACGTTTGTTTCTAAGTTGCAGATAATTTATCTGTATCTGTATCCCAAGGGATGTTCAAAAAATAGTTTTCCGTACGCATGCGCCGAGTTGATGTGTAGAGTTTTCTGGCACTATACGTCTTTACCTTTGATGGAACATAACATGAGGCATTCATTCCGTGTGAAAGTGGAACCTCATTTTTTACAATTAAATGCAATGCTGCAGCTTTATCCTTTATTGTGAATGAACAATCTAAAATTGTCATTTGAATAAATATTCAAGTATTATGCGTAGGAGTTAGAAGGAAATTTACATATTGTTCGTTTAATTTAACTTTTTGATTTACTTGTGTTTTCTATTGTGTCCCGCCCTTGACACCAAAAAACAATTAATTTCTCCTTTAACTGTTGCATTTACCCCTCAACTCCACTAGAAGATTCAAAAGTCAATTACCTTCTCTCTTTATCTGAAACAATTTATTTTTCATCATTTGACAATTCACAGAAATTAAATGTAATTTCTTATTACACAAAATTTTTTACTTACAGCTACAAATCTGGGAAAGTATCATAAAGATAGTTATGTTTAATCAACAGTGTTGAGTTTGATATTTAATTGCACAGAAACTGTAAGAAAAATGTTGGTAAACTATCAATGCAATAGTTCCTTTAATATCAAAATTGTAGTCCGCGTGTTGTATCCGTGACAATGGTATGCCACATACATATATCTAATCTATATACAGGGTGTCCGGCTTAGACCTTTAACATTACAAAAGAGCATAATTTTGCAGAGAAACCCAATTTTATTACCAAAATTTACATTTTGGTAGAAAAACTCATGCATTTTTTTGTCCCAGCACCAGCACTTCACACAACCTCGATATGAACCCCCCTGTGGCACGGCAGATGTCGAACCGATATTCCAATTCCGTCCAGGTATTCATTAGCATTTGAGGGGTCACATTGTTAATCGCCTGACGAATTCTGTTACGCGGATCTTCCAAGTTCTCGACGGGCATACCGCAGACTTGGTCCTTGATGAACCCCCAAAAGAAAAAGTCTAGTGGGGAAAGATCCGGCGAGCGCGGAGGCCAAGTAAGTGGTTTAGAACCTCTTCCTATCCATCTTCTAGGAAAATGCTCATCGAGAAATTCTCGTACAGTGATAGCAAAATGTGCCGGGGCTCTGTCTTGTTGGAAAATGGTTTGTGGAGGCATTTGAGGCACAGCGTAATGCTGAAGTATGTCTAAATAATTCGTTCCTCTCACTGTTTCTTCAGCAAAGAAGAACGGGCCTATTATCTTCTCTTTCATTAAACCACACCACACATTAACATTTGGCGAGTCTCTCATAATTTCACGAAACTCATGAGGATTGTCACTTCTCCAAATACGGCAATTTTGCTTGTTAACTTTCCAACACGTGTGGAATGCAGCTTCATCAGAAAAGCACACTTTGTCCAGAAAAACATCGTTGTTGTCAATTTCAGTTAACGTCTGTCTTTTAGGCTTATCATCAGGATAAATTCCTTGATGTAAGTGGATCTTTTACGCCCGTAGACGTAATCTTTTATGCACAACGTCATGGATAGTAGACCGAGGAATGTTGAGCTCTAAACTTGCACGTCTTATTGATTTTCTTGGACTTCTTGTGAATGCAGTGCGAATCATTCAATGTTTTCCTCTGATACCTTCTGCTTCGCGTACTTTACTCCCACTGACACAACACTTCCAGTTTCTCTTAGTTGTTTATCCCACTTAGCAAGACTCAAATAGGAAGGAACATTGTCGTGACGTTGAAGATTGAATTCACGCCGAAAAGCACGTTGAACAAGCTTCACAGATTTGTTTCCTGCCAGTGAAAGAACGCAGAACACTTTCTGCTGAACCGTCAACTCCGCCATCTTGGAATTTATGCGTTATACGCGCATGCGTGTCACGTCAACTCGAAGTACTGGTGATTCACGCAAATGGCCACAGTTGCCAGTCCCATACAAACAATACATTTCATTTGAAATTGAATGTAACTAAAGTTATACTGTTTTGTAATGTTAAAGGTCTAAGCCGGACACCCTGTATACCGGGTGGTCCATTTATAATGACAGTATGAAATATCGCATGTAGAATGCATCCAATCGAAAAATTGCACAGAATAAAAGTTTGATACTATTGAGGGGGTAAGTCAATGCCGCAAAAATTTCGTCACCGCCACCCACCCCTTAGGGGGAGTGGGGGTAAAATTGGAAATTTCAAATGGAACACCCCCATTCGTTTTACATATTTGGATTCCGTGTTGAAATAGAAGCATTTTTTGTTTGAAAAATTTTGTAAAAAAATTGCAAAATTCGAACATTTATAAACATTTGGTAGTTTCAGATTAATTTTGTTCCCTTTATGTAATAACAGTTTTGGTTTCCGTTGAGAACATTGCATAAACGAATTTTATTCAAAAAATGCGTGCAAAGAATTCGGCAAAAGAAAATTGTTTGCAATTTATGTTTTTGTGTAACAATAAATAATATTAATTGATTTGTTCCAACTCTTTGGTTTCAAGGAACAATTTCATATGAACAACACTACTCACTATTCCATTCAGGCTCGACATGTTGGACACAAAGTTTCCTGGTCGATGGATAGGACGTGGAGGACCCGTTTCTTGGCCAGCTCGTTCACCCGATCTCACGTCGCCTGATTTCTGCCTTTGGGGGCTACTTAAAGAAAAGTGTTACACGAAGTTCCAACAACGCCAGAAAACATGAAACGAATTATTGTGGCTTGTGCTTCTATCACTCCTGACATTTTGGGACGAACAGTGTGGAGCTTCAGACACCGTGTTTTGAAATGGATTCAAGAGAATGGTCATCATTTTTAACATTTGCTCCTTTAAACATTTATTTGTGTACCTCAAATGATAACTAATTTGTTGTAACATACTTAATTTTGTTGTTCATATGAAATTGTTCCTTGAAACCAAAGAGTTGGAAAAAATTAATATTATTTATTGTTACACAAAAACATAAATTGTAAACAACTTTATTTTGTCGAATTCTTTGCACGCATTTTTTGAATAAAATTCGTTTATGCAATGTTCTCAACGGAAACCAAAACTGTTATTACATAAAGGGAACAAAATGAATCTGAAACTACCAAATGTTTATAAATGTTCGAATTTTGCAATTTTTTTACAAAATTTTTTCAATCAAAAAATACTTCTTTTTCAACACGGAATCCAAATATGTAAAACGAATGGGGGTGTTCCATTTGAAATTTCAAATTTACCCCCCGCCCCCCCCCCCTTAAGGGGTGGGTGGCGGCGACGAAATATTTGCGGCATTGACTTACCCCCTCAATAGTATCAAACTTTTATTCTGTGTAATTTTTCGATTGGATGCATTCTGCATGCGATATTCCATACTATCATTATAAATGGACCACCCGATATACCGGGTGATCTGTTTGGGATGTCATAAAAGTAAAGTGCTATATACAGGGTGCGGCACGTAAAACCAGCCCGCTGTAATACCGATGTATTTGCTTTGCTAATGAACATGTAAAACATCTAAATGAACATGTCAACAGAAGATGGCGTTGCATGAGTTACTATCTCTGTTTCTCACCAACAGGTGGCTTGTGAACCCGTGGTCGAGTGAAAGCAGTTGAGAATCAGGCCTTGTTGGGTGAAGCCGTGATAATGCCGTATTTGATTCCTGAGCGTGTTGCAATTGTTGAAGCTTTTGTGCGCACCGGATCCTTTGTGCAAACAAGGAAGTTGTTTCAGGAGAAATTTCCAGGACGTCCTGTCCCAGCAAAACGCACAATACAGGATTTGATTGGGAAATGGAGGCGTACAGGATCTGTTGCAAATGCTCCCAGGGACAGACGACCTGAATTACGGAGGCAGGTGCAGAACATAATGGCGAGAAGTCCTCGTAAATCAACGAGGAAATTAAGTATTAAATGTATAAATGTTGCTGATTAGTACAAATAGTGTTATTTTTGTAAAAAATTAATATCAAATTGTAAAATAATAAGTTAAAAGTTAAAAAAATGTCTTTGTGAATCCAGAATTTAATGAAAAAATGTTGCCTGAATAGTATAAAAAGTGTTATTTAGGTTAAAAATAGGTATAAAATTGTAAAATAATAAGTTAAAAAGTTGTAAAAATATCTTTGTGCGTCCAAAATTTAATAAAAAAATGTTGCCTGAATAGTATAAATAGTGTTATTTTGGTAAAAAATTAACATAAAATTGTAAAATAATAAGTTAAAAAGTTGTAAAAATATCTTTGTGAGTCCAAAATTTAATAAAAAATGTTGCCTGAATAGTACAAATAGTGTTATTTGAATAAAAATAAGGATAAGCTGTGAAAATGTTTGACATAAAGTCAAAGTTTGGTAAAAAATAAACTCAAACTTAAGTTAAATAGCACACAGTAACATATATTTACTACCTAAATCAATAATCAAAGGGTCCTAGGTTCGTTACCCCGTGATAAAAGCAAATGGTGAAAACTGTAGGCCCCGTCCCTGATAGCTCTCCCTTCTTCATAGTACAGATAAAAAAACCTGCGCTAAAGCGTCCTGTGCCTTGGGGCAACCCTGAGCGGAATATTAATTGGCGGCGGAAACCAGTTCTACAAGCGACGCATAGCTTCGGAGATTTGACCCTTGCTGTGCATTCCCAGACATCCTTTGTTGTCTGGATCAATCCCTTCGCATGCCCTACGGCGTTGCATAGCTTTCCCCTGTTCTTGCGTACTGGTTAACCTTGGAAAAACCGGTTCTGAAAATCTACCGACGCGTTCTCTGATTGGTCAATCAGATTCCTTCTTTGTTCTGACGTTCTGACGTCATTTGACCTTGAACGCTCTTCCCCCAAATTCCTTTCTCGTCTACCCTCAGAGCGGAGCTCACCGGTCTCCTGTCTGGCGTGTGAAACCAACGTGTTTCATAACATGATGAAATTACTGCATAGTACTAATTAATAATATTACATATCGCGGGTTCGAGTACCGGGACCGTCCCCAATCGTAATTGGACCTGTACCTACACCCATTACCACCTTTCATAGCGGTTCATAAACCATAAACTCTTATTTTCAATACTATAAACATTAATTATTAACATTTTATACATTACATACTTTGCAGTAATGAATATAAAAACCATATGCATAGCGTTTAGTACCTCTAATTACCTTCTATATACATATTTTTCATAAAATAAATAATTATATATTCATAAAAAGTTATAAACATGCAAATACATAAATGTAAAGTACTCTAAGTACATGCTAATGAGTTCTAAGTACATGCGAATTAATTAAAACCCGTGCAAATTAGTTATAAGTACATGCAAATGAATTGCGAATATTAAACGCCCGAGGGCACAAACATCCGTTATCTCATGTACCTTCTACTTGCGGGGGCAAAAGTGGCGAAAAATGGGTTGGCAATTGCCCCCCTCGCCCTCCCCCCTAATCGCCGCCACTGGCTGGATTTTACTTTCAGATACTGGCCGATACTTTTTCTGCGTTTGAGAGTTGGCGTGTCCATAAAAATACCACGCAACAATTTCACAGAGTCTAAGTTTCTTGGGTGTTCAGCAAAATTTAAGTTTCCATTGATTTTGTGCCAATATTGAATGAGAAAACTATATTTTGCGATTCCTTAACACATATATTTATATACTGGTACAATTTTTTAATAGTTGGATGTATTTGCTGGTTGTGGGGTTGTTGTTTTGTTGAAGGTTCAAACGGTGACGAAGAATATGCGCATACAGTTAAATGTGTATAATTCCCCTATAAATCGAATCGCTATTTTTAGAATAGGTCTAACAGGTGAGAAAATATTTTTTTATAAGCAGGAGGACTTTCAACAGTTAAAGAACCTTTAAGCTACATTTCTGTTCGTTAGTTAGTTCCTCATTCGAGTACCGACAATATTAGTGTTAGCAATGTTCTCGCATTCGTGTCATAAGTGCCTTTCACGGCCGAGGTGGCCGTGGAGCGACGGAAAGCGCGCCGGGAAGTAGGAACGCGTCTTCCGGCAAACTGGGTGCAACATCCGCGTAACTGGAACCGCTAGCTATGTAATTAAATATGCTCGTACAATTGCATTGACAGTTACAATTAAAAGGAACACATACCGTGTTACAAAAGGTGTTTGAAATGATGTACTCCTGCATCCAGACATTTATAGGAAATTTTCACTAACACGTATCAGTTCCTCTTTCGAAATTGCTTCAATTTATTTCTTCATATTTTCTTTCAATTCTTCTGATATATGGCTTCCGGTATAAAAGCTTGGTAGCTCGCCACGATGACGTTAGAAATATGTCTGTTTCTTGTGCAAGGCGTCGGAGAGATTTCTGAGGAATATGTTTGAATCGTGTTCCAACGTCGTCTAGTTTATCCTCAGCAAGCACATGCCGTTTTACCTTAACAAGAGCAGACCCTATTTTCCTAAATTTGTTCACAAGTAACAGATCACTGTCTCTGTGTGAAACGGGAACATCTGGGAATTCTACTGCAATACGCATTCTAACTTCCCTACAAGAATTCGTAATGACGTAAGAGTCGTATATAAAAATTCGTTGTTTAAAATTTTACGGATAGCGTGGTATTATTAGACTGCAGAAAAAAAAACTGGCAAAACGTAAACTAAAACAAACCAATCTAAAACACTTGTTAACAATTTAAGACTTCACAAACACGTGCAAACTGGACAACAGCTGTCTGGATACTGAAGGACTGACGTGTCCAATGCCAAGGTCAGCGTACAGTTGTGGGTTTAAATGCCGGTAGATGTGCTCTTACTTTCCGACGCGCTAGCCGCCTTCCAACGGCCACCTCAGCCGTGAAAGGCAGCGTATACATATATCCTTTTCGCTAAAAATTCCGAGAGAGAGAAATACAACGTTATGAAATCAAGGAGTTAACAAACTATGAATTAGAAATATTAAAATTGAGTTCCAGACCCAGGTAGTCTGGCAATAAGATTGCTGCCTTGTAACCAAGTGTACCCGTGTTCGATCCCTGGTGGGCGTACATTTCATTAAGTGGCTCGAATTCCAGTATAAAATACTGCAATTTGTGCAAAAGTCAGCACGCTTGGGCAAGTTAATGTTCTTCGGAGTCTTAGGAGTAGCTATGCCTACATTCCCCAAGCGTGCTGATTTTTGCACCGTATTGCAGTATTTAGTTGGTTGGATGTATATTAACCTCATTTCTGAGGTTAGAAAATAATTTGTGCACTGTCATAGTAGCCCATTTCGATTCCACCATGTGAAAGCAGAAGAGCTACATGTGAAGAGAATATTAAAATTATGATTTTTTAATTTCTAAATTAAAGGAAAGCTTTACTAAGGACACTAAGTGATGTGTTAATTGGATTTGGCCGTTTCAATTCAGAAAGTTCCCAATTTATGAACTACGCAAAGATACAATCTTTCGCCGCTCACTACTGTCGTGATATGGAAGGGAATTAGAAATAATAAACCTTCAGCAACTGCATGCAACAGTTAAATGCAGTGGAGGCGATTGGGTTCCAAAACTTGGGGGGGCAAGAACAATTTACTTTCTCTTGGTACATACGGTTTAGCATAATGCGGGGGTAAAAGCGGCATAAAGTGTGGGGGGCATCTGCACCTCCATGCCAACTTAATCGCCGCCACTGCACTAATCGAGAATCAAAAAGTTTTTCCATCCCATAAAAATATTATCCAGGACTATTTTGTTAAATAACTGTTACATTTGAGGGAATAAATACAGCACTCAACTTCTAGTTACCAATCCCATTACGAAGGTAACCCATGATTTGCTGCAAAGTAGAAAAATGTTCTTTCACATTTAACTAGTGGCGGAGATTATGGGGGCGTGGGGGGGAAGTTGCACCCCCCATACATTTTGCCACATTTTCTCTCGGGGAAAGTAAACTGTCCTTGCCCCCCCCCCCACCAGTTTTGGAAACCAATCGCCTCCACTTTTAGACATCATTTTGCCACGTATTATCTATTTTTTTGTTTGACGAGGAATTTCTCTATCCAAGTTCATGGGCGTAACTTGGAATCTAACTTTAGGGGGTCACAATCGAACTTGCCGCTTAACTTTTTTGGGGAGGATTCAAAAGTTTTCTAGGCCATAAAAATAGCGTCCAAGATTATTTTTATTTTGTGAAACAACTGTCACATTTGTGAAATCATAAAAATTGCTCCTCTGGCCCGAAGAGGTCAATAAGAGTACCATTGACTTGTAAATTTTAATAAACCTGAAAATTTTAGACGGCCAATGCCCCCCTTGCTTCCGCCATTCTCATTTGCGAAAGCAGTCCTCTTCTATTGCCTTCACTTCAGTTACTTTTGTATTTGACACTATTTCCTGATGTCAAATATTTATGGAAAGAATTTATGACTGTCAGAGCATTCGCACAGCAAGCCCATCTTGTTACAGATAGGATCCTTAAAGGAATAAGTTTCTATCCTTCATCTCTTAAGATGCTTTCGAAGATAATATGCCTTGTTGGGCTACTTGGAATTAAGCTATATATGTATTGCATTATTAAAAAAAAGATCACACTGTTTAAATTATATGTGACTTTAAATTAATCTCTCAGGTTCAGATTCAAAACAACTACACATAATTTATTAATTTCCAAGTATGAGCCATTTATTCGCCAGCCATATTAAGCTACACAGCTCACAACTCACAACTAACGTATAAAGTATGAGTGAGTGTTAATTACAAGAAATTTCCTAGAAAACGGAGTGGAGTAGTTCAATTATATACAAAGTAATACAAGCAATCCCCTCTCCCGTGTTGCTTGGACATGTATCGGCTTAAAAATAGGTAACATTCTTTTAGAGTATAATATTATAACTGCAATAAGATTATATTGCATTTATAAGTAAAGGATTAGGGGTGGGACAGTCGGCCACCCTTGCCTCCCTGTGCGCACGTCTATGAAAATGAAGCTTAAAGGTTCGTTAGGTGTTGAACGTCCTCCTACTCATAATAAAAAAATATTTTTGCACCTTTTAGTCCTATTCCTAAAAATAGTGATTCAATTTTTGTAGCAAGTTTGGTGAATTATGATTGGTCAAATGGAAGTTTTTTAATGGAAAATATTGAGTGAGAAAACTTCTAGTTTTTCAAATTTTTGGTCGAAATGCGTCTAACCTACTATAATAATCTTGGGGAGAAAGGAGCCAGAGATGTTTTGTGGGGCTTCAGTCCCCTAGCCCGCCTGGAACGCCGTCCCTGATGAGGTGGACATAAGGGAATAAGAGCAAATATTCTGAGGGAAAGTGACTCACTAGATGGACAGTTTGGTTCAGATGGTCATTGATACCCATCACTATAACATTTGTAAGAGTGCAGTGAAAAATTTAAAAATACTTTCAATCACCAGTTACATTATTTGCAAAAGAAACTAATTTTTTCAATTGTCTCTGCAATAAACGCAGTGTTACCCTGTAATCAATGGGTCCCGGGTTCGATACCCAGTGAAAGCACAAGTTGGTTCAGATCCTATTTTAAACTGTGGGTCCAGTCCCGATTAACTTCTCCGTGCATAAAGAGGATTTAAACTATTATTATTATTATTATTATTATTATTATTATTATTATTATTATTATTATTTTATGGGTGCACATGTAACATTGAAATTTTCGATATTTGGAATAGCCTATTATTTATTTTGTACTGTATATTTATTTTTTTTAAAGTGAAACATGCAATTCGTAGTTTTATACAATCTCAATTGTTTGCAAATATATTTATAACAAAAAACAATATATATTTAATCGTAATAATTGAGGATTTGGTATTTTAGACCTTTAATTTAACATATATTAAGAGCCCGGTCTCTGGCACCGCGAGCGATCAACAAGGTAATTTTTCTCGTGTGACCCACGAAGGGTTAATCGGAACTGAACCTATAGTTTAAAGAATCCATACCACTATGCAGCTATCCTCCACCGGGGATCGAACTTCGGACCCCTTGATTCAAATACAACAGCGGTACCGATACACAGTGACGGCGCTTCGTGGTGCGGCACCGAGGGAAAATGACTGGAGGGGAAGGTGGCAAGACAATATTGCAAGGGGGCAGTTATATTACTTGCACCAGTGCATGAACCGAAAGAAAGTCACTACGGAAAAGTCAAGTTGTATCTGGTCCTTTCGGTCTCCTGCGTTTAATAAACAAGGAATAACAATAGTCGGTGGTCTTTTCATCTTTCACACGGAGGAGCCTTCCTTTCCCTTTCCCCCGACCACAAACGCTGCCGGCGAGAAGTCATAAATGGTTACCAGAAACTAAACAATCACGTTCACTGCGGAATCTCATTGTTTGTAATTTTATCAATAATAATAATAATAATAATAATAATAATAACAACAACGTCTTTATTGAGAGGGCGTGTTTCGAACTCGCGGGCCGTTCTTACAACAATGACCATTGTACATTGGTAGCACGGTAGCACTATAAGTTGGCAACTTGAGTTCGCTCATTACGCATTGTTCGTTTCACTGAAACACTTTATAATTTATTTTAGCCATCTCAAAATATTCGGGTTTAGATTTGAATTCCTTAGTGTGGAAAACTTTGTCAAAAAATGATTTTCCCGTCGGTTTTTGGTGTCGATGTTTTTGCCGTCGATGTTTTTGCCGTCGATATTTTTACCGTCGATGATTTTGGCGTCGATGTTTTTACCGTCGATGTTTTTACCGTCGATGTTTTTGGTGTCGATGTTTTTACCGTCGATGATTTTGGCGTCGATGTTTTTGCCGTCGATGTTTTTACCGTCGATGTTTTTGCCGTCGATGTTTTTGGTGTCGATGATTTTGGCGTCGATGTTTTTGCCGTCGATGTTTTTGGTGTCGATGTTTTTGGCGTCGATGTTTTTGCCGTCGATGTTTTGGTGTCGATGTTTTTGCCGTCGATGTTTTTGGTGTCGATGTTTTTGCCGTCGATGTTTTTGGTGTCGATGTTTTTGCCGTCGATGTTTTTGGTGTCGATGTTTTTACCGTCGATGATTTTGGCGTCGATGTTTTTGCCGTCGATGTTTTTGGCGTCGATGTTTTGGTGTCGATGTTTTTGCCGTCGATGTTTTTGCCGTCGATGTTTTTGCCGTCGATGTTTTTGGTGTCGATGTTTTTGCCGTCGATGTTTTTACCGTCGATGATTTTGCCGTCGATGTTTTTACCGTCGATGATTTTGCCGTCGATGTTTATGGCGTCGATGTTTTTGCCGTCGATGTTTTTGCCGTCGATGTTTTTGCCGTCGATGTTTTTGCCGTCGATGTTTTTGGCGTCGATGTTTTTGGCGTCGATGTTTTTGGCGTCGATGTTTTTGCCGTCGATGTTTTTGGCGTCGATGTTTTTGGCGTCGATGTTTTTGCCGTCGATGTTTTGTACTGTCGATGTTTTGTGCTGTCGATGTTTTGTACTGTCGATGTTTTGTACCGTCGATGTTTTGTCGGCGATGATTTGACGCTACACCGTTAAAACCTTACCGGATAAGTGTAGTGCAACAACTGAGGGAGCTTGACCCGGGGAAGAGGGT
Source organism: Lepisma saccharinum (assembly GCF_977018435.1). Lineage (NCBI taxonomy): Eukaryota > Metazoa > Arthropoda > Insecta > Zygentoma > Lepismatidae > Lepisma > Lepisma saccharinum. The sequence goes on from NC_139240.1 coordinate 52,827,290, forward strand.
GGATTTTTGTTCATGGCTATTGACGAATGTTGCCAGTGGTGTTTTGGATCCATTTATGCTCATCATGAGTGACGAGGCGTGGTTTCACCTGTCGGGATACGTAAATTCCCAAAAACAATCGCTATTGGTCGTCACAGAATCCACACGTAATCCACGGGCAACCATTGCATGACGAAAAGATTGGTGTTTGGTGTGCCATTTCCGCGCAACGCGTTATGGAGCCCATATTTTTTGAAACCACAGTAGACAGTAACGTGTATTTGAGAATTCTGGAAGAGTTTTATGAACAATTGACAGAAGAGGAGCGTCAGTTCTGTTACTTTCAGCAGGACGGATCAACAAGCCACACATCCCGTGTGCATGAAATGTTTACTCCAGAGAGGACAATTAGCAATGGCCTGTGGCCTCCTCGGTCACCCGACTTGTAAACTTGTGACTTTTACTTGTGGGGAATGTTAAAGGGGAAAGTATTCGAAACAAATCCACACACAATTGAAGAACTCAAGACCTCCATCCAGAATATCATGAACAGCATCACCAATCAAGAATTAACAAAGGTATACATGAATCTCCTGAAACGTGCTCAGACGTGTGTTGAAGTGGGTTGGAGGACACTTCCAGCATCTATTGTGAAGGTGAGAAATCTTAACACACAACATTAAATTTCATTTGGTGTATTGCTTTTGTTTGATTTTGTTTTAATTTCACTTAATCACTCAAATTGTTCATCTAATGATGTCTTATGAAGGGACGGGCTGGTTTTAAGTGCCGCACCCTTTACAAGAAACCATTCACATTTATTGCCTACTAGTGGTACATACATGTGTAGGAGAGTCACAGTTTTTGTATCCCAGCACATTACCACTCAACAGGTCCGCCTTTGCGGGCACGGCACATTTCATACCGCACGGACATGTTGCGCCACGTGGCGTCCAGCATTTCTGGAGTGATCTGTTGAAAAGCTGCTCTAATCTGCAATCGCAGGTCGGCTTAGTTTGTGGTTTTTGTGCATACACCAATGTTTTGACGTACCCCTAAACAAAAAAATCTGGAGGCGTTAAGTCCGGGCTATTCGCAGGCCATGGGATGGGTCCACCACGGCCACACCAGCGATCGTTGAATATCCCATTAAGATGATTCCGTACTATGAGAGCCCAATGTGGCGGATCACCGTCCTGTTGAAAGAAAATGGTGTCCAGTATCACAATTTTGCATACCATACAACGCACTGAGCACGCTGTTGTGGCATGACCACCATCTTGTCTCCCATGCACGCACGCTAGCGCCGCCACGCAAAACTCCGCTCACTCGAAACTTACTACCTTACTGCTTAGAGTACGGCAAACTCTTCAGAGTTATGTACATTAACTTCCTTGTGTGTATAACACTTTACTTTTATGATATCCCAAACGGATCACCCGGTATATATATATATAATGTGTCTCAAAAGTAATAGCGCAAATTGACACAGGTGACAGTACAAGCAAAAACGTCTCAGTGAACATGGTCTGCAAACGAGCCATTTTCGAGATAATCGCGAATGTGTGATTACAAGCCGCCACTGACTTCATTGTTTGCAAACGTCGTCCCAGTTCGTAAAATGCTAATAATACAGTAAGAACAGTGATTGGAGATTGTACAATTTTCTGTACTGATTGTATCCATCCTGTTTGATTACAACGACACCTCTCGGAAATGTTCTGTTTTGTAAACAAAGAGACGCGCAAGGAGTAAAGCACTCGGTGTTTACAAAATGCAATCAATGACGGCTTGTACCCACACATTCGCACACATTTTTAGCATTTTACCAACTAGGACGATGTTTACAAATAATGAAGTCAGTTGCGTCTTGTAATCACACATTCGCGATTATCTCGAAAACGGCTCGTTTGCAGACCCATGTTTAGAGAGACTATTTTGCTTCTATTATCGTGTACTTTCAACTGTGTCAGTTTGCGCTATTACTTATGAGACATCCTGTGTGTGTATATATATATATGCATACACACACTCTATATCTCGGGGTGTAACGGATGCTCCTTCAACATAGTGCACCCAATAGTCAACCTCACTTCCACGTAGTACACCCTGGACTGCAGACTAACGAGGCTCTGGCGACTGGCCCAGTGGTCAGTATAATTTTGTTTGTGTTGTCCTGTGTTTTGTCCTTATTTGTGCTGAGTGCTCCTTTACAGTCTCAGCTTTTAACGAAAGTCAGAAGATTTTAATGTTTTGATTTTAGTTATGCAACGTTAGAGTTGTTATGTGTAACGGTAAGGGGCTGGACCCCGTATAATGTGACGGGTGCAAAATAGCCTTAGTGCTGACGCACCCAAAAGTTTAAATTCAAATCCAAATCCAAAACACTCTATATCTCTTCCTCACACACACATATATATTGATTGATTGATTGATTTGTTGTTTTAAGTCCACTTTATGCACAGAAAGGCTAATCGTGACTGGACCTACAGTTTAAAGTGGGATCCGAACAACTTGTGCCTCCACCGGGTATCGAACCCGGGACCCCTTGATTACAAGGCAACGACGCTACCACTGCGCCATCGGAGCCCTACATTATATATATATATATATATGAAGCGGCCCCGGCGCCCACCCAGCGTCGAAAGACATGGGTACCTGGGGGAAACCCTGGGGGGTAAAGGCGGTCAGGGGCGTGATGCTGATCACATAACCCCCACTTACGACCGGATCAAGAAAGTGTGGGGCGTTACCCCCACACCCCCTATACGCCTTCATGGCGTGGTGCTAAGCACAGGGGAGCACTTTACCTTATATATATATATATATATATAGTGTGTGTGTGTGAATTGGAATATTCACACCCACTTTATACTCTTAAAATTGACTTCCCTGGGAATTGAATCCGGATCTCCCGTGTGGCAGTCAGACCACTACCGACTGGAGAACAGCGGTTCTCAACTACTTTGATGCATTTGGTAATTTCATATTAAACACCCTCCCCCAAGACCTAATAAAATTGAAATTCCAGGTGGAAATACCCCTTACAAACATCACACTTCGATTTTTCCGTCTTCTAGTTGTTCCTTTGTTCATTACACCAGCCTTAACAAGCAAATATCAACAATATGGCAGTAAGTAATTTCGTAAATAATTTTCTACGTTATAAATATTACTACATGCACATAAACTTTCGATGAAGTTATGTAAATGATATTTTTAGACAATTAATGAGCTAATCCAAGAAATAAACATGTTATTTTAGTACGGTAGTAATTAGACATAACTAAAGTTAACACGTTCTGCCATCTAGTGACCATAATACGAAGACCAAATGCAACTAACGTGGGTAATTAATCTTGAAACAGGAATTACATACCTGTGTGTTCCAATTGATTAGGACTACCTATATTCCCTTCACACTACGTACAGCTTCCACTCTTGATGTATTTTACACATTATTGATGTTCGTGTACAGAGAATTCGACTTTACAGATAGGGAAGCTATTTACTCTCTTACAGATGGCAGAAATGTTGAAAGTCATGGTCTTTCATATTTTTGGATAGCTGCCAATGTTCTGTGTACTAAGATTTGACAAGGACAAAACATGATAATCTCTCTTCAGTAGCGCACCAGGATTGATCTGATGGGGCTATATCCCCAACATTGCCTAAGAATTTCCACCAAAAAATCTCTAAATTTTATATTATAATGCAAATCCTGAACATACAGCGTGTTCACAATGAGACTCCAACATTTTGAAAGTCTATAACTTTTTCATTTTAAATTGTACAGCTGTGATTCCGGAAGCAGCAGAAGCAGAAACTCAAAAAGTTTATGTGGTAACGTTTTAGTGCACGCAATAGCCGTAGTGGCGCTGCAGCAATCGATTGTGTGAAAATTGAGATTCCAAACGAGCGTGCACAGGTTGTGTGGTGGTGTGCAGAAACGAAATCATTTATTCAAGTGCAACGAAACTTTCGTCGTGTGTACAATAAGGATCCTCCGACATTCACGACTATAAAGAAGTGGTGTGATCAGTTTTTGGCGACCGTCAATGTTTTGAAAGGACACTGTGGTGGTAAACCCAGAATCCAGGAACAGGTTGTAGAAAATGTGCGGAGGTCATTCGAAAGGAGTCCATAGACGTCAGTAAGACAAGCAGCGAGAGAACTTGGTATGAAACGGTCGACAGTTCACACAGTTCTTCACTGCTTGTCTTACTGACATCTGTGGACTCCTTTCGAATGAACCTGTGCACGCTCGTTTCGAATCTCCATTTTCAAACAATCGAGTGCTGCAGCGCCACTACGGCTATTGCGTGCACTAAAACGTTACCACATAAACTTTTTGAGTTTCTGCTTCTGCTGCTTCCGGAATCACAGCTGTACAATTTAAAATGAAGAAGTTATAGACTTTCAAAATGTTGGAGTCTCATTGTTGTAGCTTGCTATCATTCAGAAAATTTAAAAAAAAATATCCTCTAGTTTATTTTTCATCGATTTTCTATACCTTAGGTTAATTGAGACGGTGATGATGAATGAGGAAGAGATGATAACAGCACAAACACGAACCTCGGATCTCAAACATGTCCGTCCGATGGTAAAAGATACAGTTTGGTTGACTGATATACCTTACAATAGCAACATGCAATCTTTATGGAGATTTCACACACCGAAGCGACACGCGACAAAAGCCGCTTGAGGACTTCACCAATGGACCGCAGGCTTGAGCATCCTGTCGCTACGGTGTGAAACGTAGATCTTGATTGGCTCGTTCCCAAGCGAAGTGAAATAAACCAAAGGAAACAACCAATTCGACAACGAGAAACATAAAGCAAGGTTGTACAGACAAACAGAAACCTGAAATGAACAGGAAGTCAGACATCATAAGTCCTTAAGTTCTTTAGAAGCCAGAATCGGTTCTGGCAGTCCGCCTCCTCCCCGGGCACTGTACACTGCTTCTGCTGTGCTCGAAGCATCAAGTTTTGAACCCAGTCTCTCTGGTCACTTAGCTCTATACTGTATCCCAGCTATATCTTAAGCAAGGCAGCGCATAGCGGCAGAGAAGGGGAGAAATCGAGTATACAGAGTAAAGCAGTTCACGCTGCTGGAAAGGCTGGTAACTGCAGTCGCTTTCCACCCCTCCACGCAATCCCGTTCCCTCTCGCCCGTTCATTGGTCGAGCCGTTCCACGTCACTACTTGCAAATACACTTATTTTCGTTCGCTTGCCCCAGATATAACTGATTAGTGAAATGTTTTCTGTGGAGTGTAGCACTATATGGTGCAGAAACCTGGACGTTGAGAAGAAATGAAGAGAAACGACTCGAAGCTTTTGAAATGTGGACATAGCGAAAAATGGAGCGTGTAAAATGGACGGACAAGGTAAGAAACGAAGCCGTACTGAAAAGAGTTGGTGAAAAAAGATCTATACTGGAGACCATCAAGAAGAGGAAAATAAACTGGTTAGGACACTGTCTAAGAAGGAGCTGCCTGCTAAGAGATGCCTTGGAGGGAATGGTTGAAGGAAGAATGAGATATCAGCTTATGGATGATATTAAATTAACTGGGTCGTATGCTATTACGAAGCGTAAGGCGGAGAATAGGGAAAGCTGGAGATTGCAGTGAAAAACCTGCCAATTAGGGAGAAAACAATGAATGAATGAATGAGTATAGCAGAATCTAAGAGTAGCAGGACAAAAGGATACTCAAGATGGAACTAGTTTTCTTACAATTTTTCTTGCAGACGGCTTTGATTTAATCCTAATGAAAGTAAAAATACATTTCAAAAAATGTTATTGCTCGCGTCGCTGGCCATATCTGTTTTTCTTAGAGTCTCCTAAAGTTCAGAGCCATAGCTAGAGGGCGGCGGGAGTCGGCCCTGGGAGCAGAACGATCTAATTTAAAAAATGTTTAAAAAAAATGCCATGGCACCGCGTGAAATTATTTGCTCCCTAATCAATCAATATTGCTTTCAATTTGCAAGGAAATGGATCTAAAAATTTTCTTCTCGCAATATGATTCCTTTCTGTAATGCATTGTAAATTAGTAGAAAGAGAAGTAATACCAACTATATCTTATTCACCCTCCTTGCTGCTAAAAAAGTTTTGTCTTAAATGCATGAACAAGGAGCGCGATCACTTCAGAGATACTTTATATCATTTTTGCTGTTGGTGTGCATAGGCGTAGCTAGAACTTTATATTTGCGTACGCACAAAGAAAAAAATGAGGTCTTGTACATTTCGCAACACTTGGCTCTTTAACTGCACTGATGTTTGTAAAGGAATATAAATTCACTAAATGACAGTGTTGAAAATTTCTGAATATATGTAGTAGAAAAAATCGCATAGAAATTACACACACACAAAATGTTCATAAATGTTACAAACAAATACATCAAAATACACGTCATCTATAACAAGAGACGTCTGTCAAAGGGTACAATGTTCTTAAACTCATCAATAACTTCTTTACATCAATAGACAAAGCTTTTTCCTGTTCCACAAATAGCAAGAGCAGGGCTTCCAATCTATCGTGCTTCTGAGTTGCTCTTAATTTAGTTTTAACTTGGGTAAGCTTGGAGACAGCTCTCTCGCACGTGCGCTGTAGTACAGAGTAGAATGCAGTAAATATCTTCTTTCTCCAATGACATCAAAATATCAAAAATCTACAGACACTCGTTTCATCAGCGATAATGCACACGTTTGTACCAAGTAATGACATTTTTAACTTCTTACAAACTTCCGCTTATTTTCTCTCTTATTGAAATATCTGTCTTTAATTCTCTTTGCTGCCCGGCACACCCCGTAGCTACGCCTATGTTGGTGTGTTATGAGTAGGTTTTAAACGTATTTTTTCCTTTGCAGGTAAATAAGAAATTACAAGTTATGTCATCGTTTCATTAAAAAACGCAACTGACGAAGTTTTATAATGTCAAAAATTTTCTTGTTAGAACTTATTTTAAGTGTATGTGCCTAAATTAAACCTTTTCTTAAGGTTTTGTATTTCTTTTTAGGTTTTACATGATTTTTACAACTCTCAGAGGTATTTACTCGGTTTGGTAACTAAACAATTCAATGACTTAAAATCTATGATGTTCTCCTAGCTCTAAACAAAACAAAATGTCTGATGCCACTGTTACCTGCACACAGTAGTGACAATTAAGGGGGGACACTTCCCCCCCCCCTACTTCTTGCTCCCGCACTATGGACCCTTAATGTTAAGCATTGCCTATTAAGACAAGGTAAACTGTCCTTGCCCCCCCTTCAATTTTTGGCACCCAATCGCCTCTACTGCATGCACAGTCCAAAGTGCAAATTTCTGATACGTGTGGTCCTGCTCAATTTCGTGTCAGTTTGTTCCTGTTGTACCATTCACGCCTTGCGAAGTAACGTTTCATCACTGTTTCACTTGATAGTTATAAAAAATATAATAAAATATCTGCTTGTACCTTTTTTTAATGTTTTACCGAAATTCACAGACAATAATTCACGCATAATTCCCGGAATTCAAATAATTTCCAGTGAGAAGCTACCCTGATATTGTGCAGCAAATTATACATACGTAATTCATTTTTCATGCCAACAAGTAACTTTTGCCAAGTAGATAATTTTGAAAATTATGCATACAAATGAAAATTTGATTAGAAAATTAACATTTGATTGTTATACTAAAACTTCTTACGGTTCTTGTGATTTTTTAATCATTCTACCTAATCAGGAATTTTCAGGAATGTTGTATCATTTAAGTTTTTTGGAAATCTATACTTCAGGATTTTTCGAGCCTAATTTAATATTTTTAATGCCTATTTCAGAATTCTAAGAACCTATTTTAGGATTATTAGAACCTATTTTAAGCTTTTTAGAGCCTATATTAAGGACGCTTTTTGGAACCTAGAAGTCTGAGGTCTATAGTTATGAGGCGAATAAATTGAATTAAACGTGTTGGAAAAATATTTCAAATCGTTTGTTCCGACTTCTATGCCGTGACATACATAGAACCTATTTTGCTTGTTAAAACCTATTTTAAGTTTATGTACCTAAATTAAACCTTTTTTAAGGTTTTTTATATTTTTTTAGGTTTTACATGATTTTTACAACTCTCAGAGGTATTTACCCCCACCCCCACCCTTCCACAAGAAAATGTTCCAATAGCAAATCACCATGGCAACTTGTTTGGTGTTGTATAACCTTCAAAGAAAAAGCCGCCACAGGTTGTCGCCATCCAAAGTGATACCTTGGCTCCCAGAAAATTCCATAGTCCTTTCATCCGAGAAAACTTTTCACAGCGGAAGTTCAGTATGTAATTCCTTTGCACGCTACGGACTGCCTTAACTCAAAACATATAAATTAATCACCCATTGGACAGTCTAGTCAAGGCTGTTGTAAAGGCTCAAGATTCGCCAATCGGCGTACGCCGTGTTTGACGTCATGACGTGAGATGTAAACACTTGCCGCGTTTTACGAGTAGAACTACTTTGCATTTCGGTAGGTTTTTTATGTGAGGTGACAGTTGCGGAAGGATTGTTCGGTAAGTCAAAGACTAACAAGATGTAATCAAGAGGTCCCGGGTTCGATACCCGGTGGAGGCACATCGTGGTTCGATCCCACTTTAAACTGTAGGTCCAGTCCCGATTAGCCTATCTGTGCGTACAGTGGACTTAAAACACCAAATCAATAAATCTATCAAAACTCAGGACCATGGGATATGGATTAATCTGGAGGTCCAGAATACTGTTATATGTGACGATCGACACACACACGCGCATACATAATAGCTAGGGAGACAAATTTATGGTAAATAAAAACTGAGGAGAGCGGTAAATAAAATGTTAGATCAGCGGTATATACCAGCGGTGGAAAAAAATTTGGCACACACTTTTTCATCATGAGAGGAAACAACATACAAAAGAGCTATAAATTGATAAATTACTTCATTTTTATATAGGCTACTGTACACATACACAAGTACTTAGCTTTCCAACCAAAAAGAAATCATCAACACAAAATCACTTCATTTCTAAATTGCATATCTCAAGGGATTTATTCATTGTATGTATTTAAAGGATATCCTTGCTGTCCAACAAAAAAAATAATCACTACTGCACAAACACATGTTGAAAATCACATGATGATAAACAAAATTCATTCATATATATATATATATGAAGCGGTCCCGGTGTAACGGGGAATTTGGACTCCGTAGAAAAGTGACTGTACAGTCAATTTTCTACGCAGTCCAAATTCCCCGTTTTCGTGACGGGGAATTTGGACTCCGTAGAAAAATGACTGTACAGTCAATTTTCTACAGAGAAAAATGACTGCCCTTTTCAGTTCCCGTCAATTAAGCAGGGGGTAAAATATCCCCGTAGAAAAATGACTGCCTGTCAATTCCCACTTAAAAGAGGGGGTACAAATTCCCCGTAGAAAAGTGACTGCCCAATTAAATCCTGCTTATATTAGGAGGGGGTACAATTTCCCCGTAGAAAAGTGACTGCCCCTTTAAATCCTGCTTATATTAGGAGGGGGTACAATTTCCCCGTAGAAAAGTGACTGCCCCCTTATATCCTGCTTATATTAGGAGGGGGTATAAATTCCCCGTAGAAAAGTGACTGCCCACTTTATTCCTGCTTATATTAGGAGGGGGTATAATTTCTCCGTAGAAAAGTGACTGCCCGTTAAAATCCTGCTTATATTAGGAGGGGGTATAATTTCCCCGTAGAAAAGTGACTGCCCTATTAAATCCTGCTAATATGAGAAGGGGGTACAATTTCCCCGTAGAAAAGTGACTGCCCTATTAAATCCTGCTAATATGAGAAGGGGGTACAATTTCCCCGTAGAAAAGTGACTGCCCTATTAAATCCTGCTAATATGAGAAGGGGGTACAATTTCCCCGTAGAAAAGTGACTGCCCCCTTATATCCTGCTTATATTAGGAGGGGGTACAAATTCCCCGTAGAAAAGTGACTGCCCCCTTAAATCCTGCTTATATTAGGAGGGGGTAAAATTTCCCCTTAGAAAAGTGACTGCCCGTTAAAATCCTGCTTATATTAGAGTAGTACAGTGGGCCGGGTTCTACGCCCGAAAATGAGGCTCGGTGAGGCTCGCAGTGTTGCCAACCTCTTATTTGAAAAAATCACCAAGGTTTTAGCTTGGTCTAACCTAACTTAAAGCAAGAAGCTGGCAATACTGCTTGAGGCTGTTTTTGCAGTGTTGCCAACTTTTTACTCGAAAAAATCACCAAGGTTGTTTTTTGGTCTAACCTAACCTAAAGCAAGGAGCTGGCAACCTTGCTTGAGGTTTTTCTTGCAGTGTTGCCAATTTTTTACTCGAAAAAATCACCAAAATAGTAGGGGTGCCCGGGTTCTGCGCCAGAAAATGAGGCTCGGTGGAGCTTGCAGTGTTGCCAACTCGGGTGAGGCGTAGTTTTTTACGGTGTATGTTAACCTCACCAGTGTTGCCAACTCGGGCGAGACGTAGCTTTTTACGGTGTATGTTAACCTCACAAGCAGCGTTGCCAACTCGTCGTAGCTTTTCACGGTGTATAATTTTTTAGCTTTTTTTGTGTGTGAGTGTACGTGTTCGGGCGAGGCGTAGTTTTTTATGGTGTATGTTAACCTCACCAGCGTTGCCAACTCGTCGTAGCTTTTTTACGGTGTATGTTAACCTCACCAGTGTTGCCAACTCACTCCACGAAAATTTCACCAACTGATATTTTGAAGCTTTTCACGGTGTATGTTAACCTCACCAGTGTTGCCAACTCACCTCACGAAAATTTCACCAACTGATATTTTGAAGCTTTTCACGGTGTATGTTAACGTCACAAGCAGCGTTGCCAACTCGTCGTAGCTTTTTACGGTGTATGTTAACCTCACCAGTGTTTCCAACTCGTTGCAGCTTTTCACAGTGTATGTTAACCTCACAAGCAGTGTTGTCAACTCCTCACTCGAAAAAATCACCAAGGTTTTTATTTGGTCTAACCTAACCTAAAGCAAGGAGCTGGCAATACTGCTTGAGGCCTTACAGTGCATAAAGCAATTTGCCAACCTACTGGTATTTTTGCCATAGTTTTTTTTACAAAAAAGAGAAAAAGGAGAAAAAGAGAGAGAGGGGAGAGTTAAACAACCGACAGTGTTGCCAACTCCTCACTTGAAAAAAATCACCAAGGTTTTTTTGTTTTTTGGGTCTAACCTAACCTAAAGCAAGGAGCTGGCAATTTTGCTTGAGGTTTTACAGTGCATAAAGCAATTTGCCAACCTACTGGTATTTTTGCCATAGTTTTTTTTACAAAAAAAAAGAGAGAGAGAAAGGGAAGAGTTAAACAAGCGACAATGCTGCCACACACCTACCTACAGCTTTTTTACTTGGCAAGGGTTTAGCCAATTTAGCAAGGAGTGCCGGCAACAAATATATACTGCCGTAAAAGAGAGAGATGGATGGATGGATGGATGGCAACACAGTATGTGTGTGCGTGTGTGTGTATAATATGTAGCATTATTAACTAGTGTGTTTTGGGAAACCACCTACAACTAAAAAAATAGAGATACCAATATTGTTGTAAGATAAGGAGAGAGGGACCTAGAGCTGGTATATCGCGACTTTTGCAAACCTCTTCGCGGGAACGATGTGCTGCACATGCATACGTGCTATACACACGTGCGCGCGCTGGCGCTTCTTATTATTTTTCTATAAGACTGTTTTTTTTACTGTAAGGGTTCTTCAGTGTAATCTACTACGACCTGCTAATAGGCTTCTGTTCTCAGCGTAATTTGTTTTTTACAGGCGAAGCTATCCTACAATTAGGAGTTGGCAACACTGACTAGTTGCTTCACAAATTTTTTGTTTTTTAAACATATGATATTTCACAGGCGAGGCTAACCTACAAGTTACAAGTTGACGCCGTAATCTTCTATAAGATGATAAGTATGCAATAAGATGAAGAAGATGCTAACTGGCAATAGCGGTGTTAATGTTTCCATTTTTCTACCCCCCCCCCCTCTCACCGGGCCTCCTCCCCTATGGCGCAGTGGTAGCCTTGTATTCAAGGGTTCGATATTTGCACAAGTGGTTCTTGAAACTGTAGTTCTAGCTCTGATTAGTTTTACTTACAGGGGGTTTTTGTAACGCCACGGGGCGAAAAAACATGCATACTTCTGTTTTTCCACATGTATGTATGTATGTAATGTGATTTGTGTGGTGGCCAAAATTTTGAATTTACGGCTTAATTAATCTGCATGAATACTTAATGTTTGATTTTTTTATTTTTAGTTCGACATGAGATACACACAATTTTTATTTTTTTGAAGTACAGTTAATATTACCTAGTTTGGGTTAAGCTGTAACATACAACTAGCGATCGACACGACCACCTGACACACAGACAGAGAGAGTGTGAGCAAATTCAAAGTGTGATCTATAGTGAACTAAACTAACCTCACTCACCCACCCACATATAGTCTTACAGGTAACTCAAAAAGCAGAAAGTAGTACATAGCATGACAGGTCGATCTATCGTAAACTAAACTAACCTCACTCGCCCACTCACATATAGCCTTACAGGTAACTCAAAGGTAGAAAGGCAGCTATATTACTTGTAAGGGCCAACACACAAGATCTATTGCAAACTAAAATTAACCTACGACATAAGCCATGGACACATCTTCCAGATAGGGTATAAGCAACTCACTTCTTGCAATTGTATAACGGGGAAAATTAACCTACAGCTGGCAACACTGTTTGAGTTGCTTTTGACGAGCCAAACTTATATTTTGCAAATAGGCTAAAGCTAATCTTCTACAGCTAGAAGCTTGAAACATATACCCTCGCAGAGTATGCCAACTTACCTCATGTAAAAATATTACCTAGTACAGTTAAGCTGTGACATACAACTAACGATCGACACGACTACCTGACACACATACGGAGAGAGTGAGACAGCTTATATGCAATATATTCCTACACATGTACTGGGTTTAAAAGGTAACTTGCAACAACTATTTCACTCACTCCCTATCAAAATCTTCTAACCATATGTTTTTGATACTTGCTGCTAGAACATGGTGGTTTTAGACTGTAAATTCAACCCGATTATTCTATTTGTGCATGATGCCTGCATTTGGAATATTTAATTTTTGGCATACGGTATTTTGCGTGCTCCAGTAACCTTGCGCTCGATTTACGGAAGCTATGACGTGTATTTCCTGTTTCGCGAACATGCGAGAATCTTTCACAATAGATAATATATTGCAAGAGCGAGTTGTTTGCGTATATATATCTAGCTTTGGAAATGGACATGAATATAATGTCAAAAATTATTGCATAACTTAAAAATATTGATATTTATTGCACTAGCAAAGGTAAATGTGGAATGCCCCGGCCCCCTCAGCTGTTAGGTTAAACAGCATAAATATTTTATTACTGATAGCAAGTATTGTCATATGGACAAAACAGATCTAGTAATGAGCTGTCTTGCAAGTCTCTCGAGTGAAGGAATATGATGCCACTATAAACTGTAAACAAGATATACAACCTCTGGCATGAGATGCACGAGACTTATGAACCTCGACCTATAGAGTTGTACAATGGATGTTTTTTTTTGTTAAGCATAGCGGTGTGTTTTTGTTTATTTTAATGTCATCGAGCGTGCATGTAAAGAAGGGGAGAGAAAAAAAAAGAGGAGGGGGGTTATAACGGATAATTCATGTTTTGATTTCAATACTTTAGCTAGTCACGATTCACCTGCTATCTAGAAGGACACTGGACGATGGCTAAAAGCGAGGGAAGGAGAGAAATGTTATTTTTTATTTTTTTGATGGTGTGTGATGAAATAGTTTTAGATAATAATAGTAGGCTAATAGAATTGTAGAAAACGGCTGTATCGTGATGCGAGGCTGAAACCAATTTCGAAAGCAGTCTCGGGCATCTTCGCGTTCAGCCAACAAGAAAAATGCACATGGAGGGCGCAACGGTATTGTCCATGGATGGTTTTTCTGAATAAACATACATATCAGTTTTTGCAGTCTCCAGATGGGACCGGAGCTTTTTGTTTTGGTTGGACAAGAGGGTTCAGATAAATACATGGACATCAAAATAAAAGAAAAAAAAAATTACTCTACTGCTCACATGTATTGAGTCTTCCAATAACACACCTCGCGGGGGCGTACCTACATGTATGCAAAATATTGTTAATGTCTTATTTCTCGAACCTGTGGTCTGTAGATTTGCTTTTGTTGGCAACAGAAACAGAAAAATGGCACCATGTTATTGTATACTGATAAGGGTGTACTGTAATCATAACAATTTTCTAGTTAAAAATCTATGTTGAAAAGCAATGTTGGGTGACTTGTCTGTGTTGGGTATTATTAACAACTTCACAGCTGTACCTGCACAACTCATCGACTACAAGCCAACAATGTTAGGAAATGTGTGCATGGCTCCGAGAAAACAATTTAAAATTACTAATGTGGCATGAACCCCTCTTCACTTGTGTGTATTTGAATATGCGAAAATTAGATATTTTGAATAATCGAGGAGAACAATCACAAAAACAGCTTGCACCGGTATGACGTGTTCAAACTTCAGACGATTTTTGTTAATCTACAAAAGCCAATTGCGAACGGAGATCACTACGAAAATTGGGAAAAAAAGAAAGAAGCGAGGCTATTTTGGCTAATGGTAACGATAAGGATGAATAATGGTTGTTTTGATAAAATTGACGAAGTGGGGGCATGTTGAATATACCTAGCCTAAAATAAAATTCAACAATTAATGTTAAACATTTGCCACTCTGAAATGGCGACGGCTATCATCATAACATCACTTGTTTCTAATCTGTCCATATTGGCCCTTTCTCTACTCCTCCATAAATTCGATTCGAAAGGTACAATTATTCCAGTTTTTAAATAAGACTCGTATATGCCCTCAGAAAAAAAAGAAATAAATAAATCAAGTCATGTATATTCTAAATCCCTGAATTTTTTTTCACAACACCACACGAAGCCTCGAGTTTCGGATATGTTGTTGTGCGACAGGATATGATAGATGAACCGTATGTTTACCGAGGACCAGACGTAATCAAACATTTTTTTTGAAAAGATGGTTGAAGAGGTTGAGACTATTGGCAGCCTCTTATGCGAATCGAAACCAAATGCTTCTATTATCCAGCGATGAACTTCAATCTCACAATAATTTGTTATTTCTCGCGAAAAAGAGGGAACCACAGCTGAAAGAAAATACACAACTTGTATTATTGAGGTCAAGAGTTTGTTTTAATATTATTTTTTGCACACATAGGCTAATCACGACTCGGGATATGTTTAAAATGGAATCTGAAACATTATGCGACCTGACTGGAACTCGGAATAGGACACACTGATTACAAGACGTCGATATATTACCACTTGGTCGGTTCGTATCTTATTTTAAACTGTAGGTTTATGCTCTATTAGCCTATCTGTGTATAACGCGGATTTAGAATTCAGTAGAAAATAACGTCGATCTAGCATTTTTTTGGATTTTAGATGCGTTGAGACTACTAAAATTACCAATTTTTATAATAAAAAACTTTTCCTCATATTACTATTTTGAAAGAGAGAATTAATTGTATAATATTTTGTTGTTAATTTCAAAGAAGACTAATTCAAATAGTAACAACGGGAACGAATAAAGCTTACGAAAAGTTTTTGCCACTGTGAGAATTTGAACCTACGACTATTAGAGTGACAACCCAGTGCGATAACCACTAGCCCACGAGTTTGTTTCTTCTTACGGCATGATTATGAGTTAAGACCAATTTGTTCAATATGCATTAGAAATATAATCCCCCACTTGCTTTTTTATAAACAACGCACCCAAACGCTTCTTTGTAGCAAATGAAATAAAGGTGGTATGAATGTCACAAGATATTTAAGCAAAATCTACTATATTTACGTCGCAATTGTTTTACATGGAGAGGCTACATCTTCGAGAATTGAGGTTGTGGTTTGACTGTAATTGTAGGATACCCCATAGGTATTGATAAGCCAAGGCTCTAGTGTGTACTAGATTTGTTTATTTGTAGTGACGTGCTCAGGAATTTTTGTAAAGAGGTATGTGAATATAAAAATTGTGTTAATGCTTATTTTTTAAACAGTGAACTCATATTTTAATATCTCTCTGTCTATTTTATTATCCTACTTAGGAACTAATTAGTATTACAGAAGTTATATTGAAAAGAAATCTCACGTGACAATGACGAGAAATTAGATTTGTGGAATGAATAGTTTTCATATTTTAAAACCTCGAAGGGTTATGGGTTATCTCCCGATTCTCTTTTTCCACAATCCTACCTAGAGTTATTTTTAACTAGCAACGAGGTGACGTTTGGTCAGCACAACGAACCCTCAGCTGTTATAGAAGATATCTGAAACCAGCTTACACCAGTCACTTGTAGCTCCCCCAATTTTTTTTTGATGGTGGGTTGCTACCGGCCTTATACGTAGCTTGAATAAATTCCGACCAGAGCCGGATTCGAATTTATGCCGTCTCGCAGCGAATATTCTCAAGACGAGTGAACGCCGTAACTCGCTCAGCTACGGAGGAGGACTCTTTTTTTTTCTCTCTCTCTCTCTCTCTACTTTTTCTCTAATTTTCATCATCATAGTTAAAATTAATCCAAGAGAAAATATATATTTTGTGTTGACATAGGAAATATGCAATAAAAAAATGCATGATCAATAGTTAAGGTCAAAATCTAAATAAACAGTGAGGGTGATACACGCAAGCTTCCAGGCATGTGATTTGCATAGAATTAAATATAAAAAATGAGAGATGGAAGGTTTTTGTTACTATTAGAATTTAAGGACGGAAAATATGTACAGTGAATAAATACTACGTTTGACTAATCGTGAAGATGAGTATCACAGTACGTTTTTTATCGTTCTTATATAAACGTTGAAACGTTTAAGAACGTATAAGAATGTTTACCGAAACGTTTCAACGCTGTGAAAACAACGTTGAAACGTTTCGGTAAACATTCTTATACGTTCTTAAACGTTTCAACGTTTATATAAGAACGATAAAAAACGTACTGTGATACTCATCTTCACGATTAGTCAAACGTAGTATTTATTCACTGTACATATTTTCCGTCCTTAAATTCTAATAGTAACAAAAACCTTCCATCTCTCATTTTTTATATTTAATTCTATGCAAATCACATGCCTGGAAGCTTGCGTGTATCACCCTCACTGTTTATTTAGATTTTGACCTTAACTATTGATCATGCATTTTTTTATTGCATATTTCCTATGTCAACACAAAATATATATTTTCTCTTGGATTAATTTTAACTATGATGATGAAAATTAGAGAAAAAGTAGAGAGAGAGAGAGAGAGAAAAAAAAAGAGTCCTCCTCCGTAGCTGAGCGAGTTACGGCGTTCACTCGTCTTGAGAATATTCGCTGCGAGACGGCATAAATTCGAATCCGGCTCTGGTCGGAATTTATTCAAGCTACGTATAAGGCCGGTAGCAACCCACCATCAAAAAAAAATTGGGGGAGCTACAAGTGACTGGTGTAAGCTGGTTTCAGATATCTTCTATAACAGCTGAGGGTTCGTTGTGCTGACCAAACGTCACCTCGTTGCTAGTTAAAAATAACTCTAGGTAGGATTGTGGAAAAAGAGAATCGGGAGATAACCCATAACCCTTCGAGGTTTTAAAATATGAAAACTATTCATTCCACAAATCTAATTTCTCGTCATTGTCACGTGAGATTTCTTTTCAATATAACTTCTGTAATACTAATTAGTTCCTAAGTAGGATAATAAAATAGACAGAGAGATATTAAAATATGAGTTCACTGTTTAAAAAATAAGCATTAACACAATTTTTATATTCACATACCTCTTTACAAAAATTCCTGAGCACGTCACTACAAATAAACAAATCTAGTACACACTAGAGCCTTGGCTTATCAATACCTATGGGGTATCCTACAATTACAGTCAAACCACAACCTCAATTCTCGAAGATGTAGCCTCTCCATGTAAAACAATTGCGACGTAAATATAGTAGATTTTGCTTAAATATCTTGTGACATTCATACCACCTTTATTTCATTTGCTACAAAGAAGCGTTTGGGTGCGTTGTTTATAAAAAAGCAAGTGGGGGATTATATTTCTAATGCATATTGAACAAAATTGGTCTTAACTCATAATCATGCCGTAAGAAGAAACAAACTCGTGGGCTAGTGGTTATCGCACTGGGTTGTCACTCTAATAGTCGTAGGTTCAAATTCTCACAGTGGCAAAAACTTTTCGTAAGCTTTATTCGTTCCCGTTGTTACTATTTGAATTAGTCTTCTTTGAAATTAACAACAAAATATTATACAATTAATTCTCTCTTTCAAATAGTAATATGAGGAAAAGTTTTTTATTATAAAAATTGGTAATTTTAGTAGTTCTCAACGCATCTAAAATCCAAAAAAATGCTAGATCGACGTTATTTTCTACTGAATTCTAAATCCGCGTTATACACAGATAGGCTAATAGAGCATAAACCTACAGTTAAAATAAGATACGAACCGACCAAGTGGGTAATATATCGACGTCTTGTAATCAGTGTGTCCTATTCGAGTTCCAGTCAGGTCGCATAATGTTTCAGATTCCATTTTAAACATATCCCGAGTCGTGATTAGCCTTATGTGCAAAAAATAATATTAAAACAAACTCTTGACCTCAATAATACAAGTTGTGTATTTTCTTTCAGCTGTGGTTCCCTCTTTTTCGCGAGAAATAACAAATTATTGTGAGATTGAAGTTCATCGCTGGATAATAGAAGCATTTGGTTTCGATTCGGCATAAGAGGCTGCCAATAGTCTCAACCTCTTCAACCATCTTTTCAAAAAAAATGTTTGATTACGTCTGGTCTCGGTAAACATACGGTTCATCTATCATATCCTGTCGCACAACAACATATCCGAAACTCGAGGCTTCGTGTGGTGTTGTGAAAAAAATCAGGGATTTAGAATATACATGACTTGATTTTATTTATTTCTTTTTTTTCTGAGGGCATATACGAGTCTTATTAAAAACTGGAATAATTGTACCTTTCGAATCGAATTTATGGAGGAGTAGAGAAAGGGCCAATATGGACAGATTAGAAACAAGTGATGTTTATGATGATAGCCGTCGCCATTTCAGAGTGGCAAATGTTTAACATTAATTGTTGAATTTTATTTTAGGCTAGGTATATTCAACATTGCCCCACTTCGTCAATTTTATCAAAACAACCATTATCATCCTTATCGTTACCATTAGCCAAAAATAGCCTCGCTTCTTTCTTTTTTTCCCCATTTTCGTAGTGATCTCCGTTCGCAATTGGCTTTTGTAGATTAACAAAAAATCGTCTGAAGTTTGAACACGTCATACCGGTGCAAGCTGTTTTTGTGAATGTTCTCCTCGATTATTCAAAATATCTAATTTTCGCATATTCAAATACACACAAGTGAAGAGGGGTTCATGCCACATTAGTAATTTTAAATTGTTTCTCGGAGCATGCACACATTTCCTAACATTGTTGGCTTGTAGTCGATGAGTTGTGCAGGTACAGCTGTGAAGTTGTTAATAATACCCAAAAAACAGACAAGTCACCCAACATTGCTTTTCAACATAGATTTTTAACTAGAAAATTGTTATGATTACAGTACACCTTATCAGTATAACAATAACATGGTGCCATTTTTCTGTTTCTGTTGCCAACAAAAGCAAATCTACAGACCACAGGTTCGAGAAATAAGACATTAACAATATTTTGCAATACATGTAGGTACGCCCCCCGCGAGGTGTGTTATTGGAAGACTCAATACATGTGAGGCAGTAGAGTAATTTTTTTTTTCTTTTATTTTGATGTCCATGTATTTATCTGAACCCTCTTGTCCAACCAAAACACAAAGCTCCGTCCCCTCATCGTGTGCCCATCGAGACTGCAAAAACTGATATGTATGTTTATTCAGAAAAACCATCCATGGACAATACCCGTTGCGCCCTCCATGTGCATTTTTCTTGTTGGCTGAACGCGAAGATGCCCGAGACTGCTTTCGAAATTGGTTTCAGCCTCGCATCACGATACAGCCCGTTTTCTACAATTCTATTAGCCTACTATTATTATCTAAAACTATTTCATCACACACCATCAAAAAAAATAAAAAAATAACATTTCTCTCCTTCCCTCGCTTTTAGCCATCGTCCAGTGTCCTTCTAGATAGCAGGTGAATCGTGACTAGCTAAAGTATTGAAATCAAACATGAATTATCCGTTATAACCCCCCTCCTCTTTTTTTTTCTCTCCCCTTCTTTACATGCACGCTCGATGACATTAAAATAAACAAAAACACACCGCTATGCTTAACAAAAAAAACATCCATTGTACAACTCTATAGGTCGAGGTTCATAAGTCTCGTGCATCTCATGCCAGAGGTTGTATATCTTGTTTACAGTTTATAGTGGCATAATATTCCTTCACTCGAGAGACTTGCAAGACAGCTCATTACTAGATCTGTTTTGTCCATATGACAATACTTGCTATCAGTAATAAAATATTTATGCTGTTTAACCTAACAGCTGAGGGGCCGGGGCATTCCACATTTACTTTGCTAGTGCAATAAATATCAATATTTTTAAGTTATGCAATAATTTTTTGACATTATATTCATGTCCATTTCCAAAGGCTAGATATATATACGCAACAACTCGCTCTTGCAATATATTAATCTATTGTGAAAGATTCTCGCATGTTCGCCGAAACAGGAAATACACGTCATAGCTTCCGTAAAGCGAGCGCAAGGTTACTGGAGCACGCAAAATACCGTATGCCAAAAATTAAATATTCCAAATGCAGGCATCATGCACAAATAGAATATCGGGTTGATATTTACAGTCTAAAACCACAATGTTCTAGCAGCAAGTATCAAAAACATATGGTTAGAAGATTTTGATAGGGAGTGAGTGAAATAGTTGTTGCAAGTTACCT
>NC_139240.1:52848374-53074403 GCF_977018435.1 Lepisma saccharinum
TTCAACGGATAGTCACAAGCCACAGCGAACATAACCACAACTCTATTTCATAATTACACGTACAGAAGGATGAGTTCCACACTGAACTGCTAGCTGACGGGTGCCAGAAATTTCCACTATTACTATCAAAAAGATGTGACTCGTCACTTCCTTCATTATTGTCTCCAAAATCCATGTTTTCTAACGGTGCATGTACAGCCTACGTAGCGGGAAAGTGTGGCTTATGACTATATCACTACACAGATGACCACCTGGTTGGAGAGCCAAAAACTTCAGTGATGTACATATTATACTGCCATTCGAAAAGAAAAATGACAATGTCTCGCACTTTTTGGACAGTGGGTTGCTTATTGTGCATGATGGTATGTTCAACAACAACAACATAAAAATCAACCATGTGGCTTAAGAATATCATCCACTGACTCCTTCATGTGTTAAACATGGTGAATAATATGTAATAGGTTAGTTGCAAACCACAACGAAATTATAAATGTCTGTATTTGATAAAGTTTTTGTATAAATTGAAATACATCACATATTATATTAAAATGCACTACAGCATTATTGAAATACATATTTAGTGAAAAGTGATAAATCATAATTCTCATGCTATATGCATTGTATATTATTTTTTTGTTCAATTTTTTTGAAGTTAAAACAATTGTTTTATTTGACTTGTGTACTCCTGGTGTTTCTGAATCGTATTGATTCTGATCAAAATGTTACAATTAAAACTATAGTCTGCGTGTAGATGTATCTTGTTATTTGTTCCTATGAAAATATGATTAGTGTGTACATAAATATGTTGGTGTGTGTAAGTATGTTTATATGTAATATATGTTTCTGTGTAACAAAATTATGATTTATCAACCTCATAACACGAATAACGTGTGTATTCGATTATTTTAAAAATTGATCAAAGATTCTATCATAAAATGCATCAATGTAATTTTTAAATTCGAGAGTTACTACGGATATGTGGAAGCAACCACTTTCAATTATATTTTACAAGTTATAAAATATTTCCATGTTAAAATATCGCTTCTACGGGCTCTCGTCGTGCTTTTCAAATAAATATAATTACCACAAGGGACAAAGTGTTTTACTTTTTGTTAGTTATGCATAGATTATATAAGAAGTATTTTTATGATGAGAAACCTATTTATTTGTGACAGTACACACACACATTGTGTACAAATTTGTTGTCCAAAATGTTTCAAGAAAATGCAATTCAAATGTCTTGATTGATGGATTGATTGAGTTAGCGTTTTAATTTATGCACACTAAGTCTAATCAAGAATGGACCCACAGTTTAAAGTTGGATCCGAATTACTATGTGCCTCCACCGGGTATTGAAACCAGGACACCTTTATCACCCTACTCAAATGGTAGACTCATTCAAATGTTTTGATGAACATTCAAATGAGAAAGTTGTACGTAATAATTAAGTCAATGATGTGCCAGATACCAGAGTTATAAAGGCTTTATACGACAATATAGTATATCTAATTTCCCTACTGTTTTGTGAAGTAAATTAAGTAAGCAGCAACTTTTCTCCGTAGCATTTTGTATGCAATTTCTCATGTAAGAACTAATTATTAGAACAGTAACTTTTCTAGGGGGAAATTTGTACCCCCTCCATATATATTAAAGATAATAGGGGCAGTCACTTTTCTACGGGGAAATTGTACCCCCTTCTAATACTAGCAGGATATAAGGGGGCAGTCACTTTTCTACGGGGAAATTGTACCCCTCCTAATATAAGCAGTATTTAAGGGGGCAGTCACTTTTCTACGGGGAAATTGTACCCCCTTCTCATATTAGCAGGATTTAATAGGGCAGTCAATTTTCTACGGAGAAATTGTACGCCCTCCTAATATTAGCAGGATTTAAAGGGGCAGTCACTTTTCTACGGGGAAATTATACCCCCTCCTAATATAAGCAGTATTTAAGGGGGCAGTCACTTTTCTACGGGGAAATTGTACCCCCTTCTCATACTAGCAGGATTTAATAGGGCAGTCACTTTTCTACGGGGAAATTATACCCACTCCTAATATAAGCAGGATTTAATAGGGCAGTCACTTTTCTACGGGGAAATTGTACCCCCTTCTCATATTAGCAGGATTTAATAGGGCAGTCACTTTTCTACGGGGAAATTATACCCCCTCCTAATATAAGCAGGATTTAAAGGGGCAGTCACTTTTCTACGGGGAAATTATACCCCCTCCTAATATAAGAAGGATTTTAACGGGCAGTCACTTTTCTACGGGGAATTTGTATTCCCTCCTAATATACGCAGGATATAAGGGGGCAGTCACTTTTCTACGGGGAAATTGTACCCCCTTCTAATATTAGCAGGATTTAATAGGGCAATCACTTTTCTACGCGGAAATTATACCCCCTCCTAATGTAAGCAGGATTTAAGGGGGCAGTCACTTTTCTACGGGGAAATTTTACCCCCTCCTAATATAAGCAGGATTTAAGGGGGCAGTCACTTTTCTACGTGGAATTTGTACCCCCTCCTAATATAAGCAGGATATAAGGGGGCAGTCACTTTTCTACGGGGAATTTGTACCCCCTCCTAATATAAACAGGATATAAGGGGGCAGTCAATTTTCTACGGGGAAATTGTACCCCCTTCTAATATTAGCAGGATTTAATAGGGCAGTCACTTTTCTACGGGGAAATTGTACCCCCTTCTCATATTAGCAGGATTTAATAGGGCAGTCACTTTTCTACGTGGAAATTGTACCCCCTTCTCATATTAGCAGGATTTAATAGGGCAGTCACTTTTCTACGGGGAAATTATACCCCCTCCTAATATAAGCAGGATTTAAAGGGGCAGTCACTTTTCTACGGGGAAATTATACCCTCTCCTAATATAAGCAGGATTTAATAGGGCAGTCACTTTTCTACGGGGAATTTGTACCCCTCCTAATATAAGCAGGATATAAGCGGGCAGTCACTTTTCAACGGGGAAATTGTACCCCCTTCTAATATTAGCAGGATTTAATAGGGCAGTCACTTTTCTACGGGGAAATTATACCCCCTCCTAATGTAAGCAGGATTTAAGGGGGCAGTCACTTTTCTACGGGGAAATTTTACCCCCTTCTAATATAAGCAGGATTTTAGGGGGGCAGTCACTTTTCTACGGGGAATTTGTACCCCCTCCTAATATAAGCAGGATATAAGGGGGCAGTCACTTTTCTACGGGGAAATTGTACCCCCTTCTAATATTAGCAGGATTCAATAGGGCAGTCACTTTTCTACGGGGAAATTGTACCCCCTCCTAATATAATCAGGATATAAGGGTGCAGTCACTTTTCTACGGGGAAATTGTACCCCCTCCTAATATAAGCAGGATATAAGGGGGCAGTCACTTTTCTACGGGGAAATTTTACCCCCTTCTAATATAAGCAGGATTTTAGGGGGGCAGTCACTTTTCTACTAGGAATTTGTACCCCCTCCTAATATAAGCAGGATATAAGGGGGCAGTCACTTTTCTACGGGGAAATTGTACCCCCTTCTCATATTAGCAGGATTTAATAGGGCAGTCACTTTTCTACGGGGAAATTATACCCCCTCCTAATGTAAGCAGGAATAAAGGGGGCAGTCACTCTTCTACGGGGAATTTTTACCCCCTCCTAATATACGCAGGATATAAGGGGGCAGTCACTTTTCTACGGGGAAATTGTACCCCCTTCTCATATTAGCAGGATTTAATAGGGCAGTCACTTTTCTACGGGGAAATTGTACCCCCTCCTAATATAATCAGGATATAAGGTGGCAGTCACTTTTCTACGGGGAAATTGTACCCCCTCCTAATATAAGCAGGATATAAGGGGGCAGTCACTTTTCTACGGGGAATTTGTACCCCCTCCTAATATAAACAGGATATAAGGGGGCAGTCACTTTTCTACGGGGAAATTGTACCCCCTTCTAATATTAGCAGGATTTAATAGGGCAGTCACTTTTCTACGGGGAAATTGTACCCCCTTCTCATATTAGCAGGATTTAATAGGGCAGTCACTTTTCTACGGGGAAATGAAACCCCCCACCTAATATAAGAAGGATTTTAACGGGCAGTCACTTTTCTACGGGGAATTTGTATTCCCTCCTAATATACGCAGGATATAAGGGGGCAGTCACTTTTCTACGGGGAAATTGTACCCCCTTCTAATATTAGCAGGATTTAATAGGGCAATCACTTTTCTACGGGGAAATTATACCCCCTCCTAATGTAAGCAGGATTTAAGGGGGCAGTCACTTTTCTACGGGGAAATTTTACCCCCTCCTAATATAAGCAGGATTTAAGGGGGAAGTCACTTTTCTACGTGGAATTTGTACCCCCTCCTAATATAAGCAGGATATAAGGGGGCAGTCACTTTTCTACGGGGAATTTGTACCCCCTCCTAATATAAACAGGATATAAGGGGGCAGTCACTTTTCTACGGGGAAATTGTACCCCCTTCTAATATTAGCAGGATTTAATAGGGCAGTCACTTTTCTACGGGGAAATTGTACCCCCTTCTCATATTAGCAGGATTTAATAGGGCAGTCACTTTTCTACGTGGAAATTGTACCCCCTTCTCATATTAGCAGGATTTAATAGGGCAGTCACTTTTCTACGGGGAAATATAAGCAGGAAATTGTACCCCCTTCTAATATTAGCAGGATTTAATAGGGCAATCACTTTTCTACGGGGAAATTATACCCCCTCCTAATATAAGCAGGATTTAAAGGGGCAGTCACTTTTCTACGGGGAAATTATACCCTCTCCTAATATAAGCAGGATTTAATAGGGCAGTCACTTTTCTACGGGGAATTTGTACCCCCTCCTAATATAAGCAGCATTTAAGGGGGCAGTCACTTTTCTACGTGGAATTTGTACCCCCTCCTAATATAAGCAGGATATAAGGGGGCAGTCACTTTTCTACGGGGAAAATATACCCCCTCCTAATGTAAGCAGGATTTAAGGGGGCAGTCACTTTTCTACGGGGAAATTTTACCCCCTTCTAATATAAGCAGGATTTTAGGGGGGCAGTCACTTTTCTAAGGGGAATTTGTACCCCCTCCTAATATAAGCAGGATATAAGGGGGCAGTCACTTTTCTACGGGGAAATTTTACCCCCTTCTAATATTAGCAGGTTTTAATAGGGCAGTCACTTTTCTACGGGGAAATTGTACCCCCTCCTAATATAATCAGGATATAAGGGGGCAGTCACTTTTCTACGGGGAAATTGTACCCCCTCCTAATATAAGCAGGATATAAGGGGGCAGTCACTTTTCTACGGGGAAATTTTACCCCCTTCTAATATAAGCAGGATTTTAGGGGGGCAGTCACTTTTCTACTAGGAATTTGTACCCCCTCCTAATATAAGCAGGATATAAGGGGGCAGTCACTTTTCTACGGGGAAATTGTACCCCCTTCTCATATTAGCAGGATTTAATAGGGCAGTCACTTTTCTACGGGGAAATTATACCCCCTCCTAATGTAAGCAGGAATAAAGGGGGCAGTCACTCTTCTACGGGGAATTTTTACCCCCTCCTAATATACGCAGGATATAAGGGGGCAGTCACTTTTCTACGGGGAAATTGTACCCCCTTCTCATATTAGCAGGATTTAATAGGGCAGTCACTTTTCTACGGGGAAATTGTACCCCCTCCTAATATAAGCAGGATATAAGGGGGCAGTCACTTTTCAACGGGGAAATTGTACCCCCTCCTAATATAAGCAGGATATAAGGGGGCAGTCACTTTTCTACGGGGAAATTTTACCCCCTTCTAATATAAGCAGGATTTTAGGGGGGCAGTCACTTTTCTACTAGGAATTTGTACCCCCTCCTAATATAAGCAGGATATAAGGGGGCAGTCACTTTTCTACGGGGAAATTGTACCCCCTTCTCATATTAGCAGGATTTAATAGGGCAGTCACTTTTCTACGGGGAAATTATACCCCCTCCTAATGTAAGCAGGAATAAAGGGGGCAGTCACTCTTCTACGGGGAATTTTTACCCCCTCCTAATATACGCAGGATATAAGGGGGCAGTCACTTTTCTACGGGGAAATTGTACCCCCTTCTCATATTAGCAGGATTTAATAGGGCAGTCACTTTTCTACGGGGAAATTATACCCCCTCCTAATATAAGCAGGATTTAAAGGGGCAGTCACTTTTCTACGGGGAAATTATACCCCCTCCTTATATAAGCAGGATTTAATAGGGCAGTCACTTTTCTACGGGGAATTTGTACCCCCTCCTAATATAAGCAGGATATAAGGGGGCAGTCACTTTTCTACGGGGAAATTGTACCCCCTTCTAATATTAGCAGGATTTAATAGGCAGTCACTTTTCTACGGGGAAATTGTACCCCCTCCTAATATAAGCAGGATATAAGGGGGCAGTCACTTTTCTACGGGGAAATTGTACCCCCTCCTAATATAAGCAGGATTTAATAGGGCAGTCACTTTTCTACGGGGAAATTGTACCCCCTCCTAATATAAGCACGATTTAATTGGGCAGTCACTTTTCTACGGGGAATTTGTACCCCCTCTTTTAAGTGGGAATTGACAGGCAGTCATTTTTCTACGGGGATATGTTACCCCCTGCTTAATTGACGGGAACTGAAAAGGGAAGTCATTTTTCTCTGTAGAAAATTGACTGTACAGTCTCTTTTCTACGGAATCCAAATTCCCCGTTACAGGGGCAGTCACTTTTCTACGGGGAAATTGTACCCCCTCCTAATATAAGCAGGGTTTAAGGGGCAGTCACTTTTCTACGGGGAATTTGTACCCCCTCCTAATATAAGCTGGATATAAGGGGGCAGTCACTTTTCTACGGGGAAATTGTACCCCCTTCTCATATTAGCAGGATTTAATAGGGCAGTCACTTTTCTACGGGGAAATTATACCCACTCCTAATATAAGCAGGATTTTAACGGGCAGTCACTTTTCTACGGGGAAATTATACCCCCTCCTAATATTAGCAGGATTTAAGGGGGCAGTCACTTTTCTACAGGGAATTTGTACCCCCTCCTAATATAAGCAGGATATAAGGGGGCAGTCACTTTTCTACGGGGAATTTGTATTCCCTCCTAATATACGCAGGATATAAGGGGGCAGTCACTTTTCTACGGGGAAATTGTACCCCCTTCTAATATTAGCAGGATTTAATAGGGCAATCACTTTTCTACGGGGAAATTATACCCCCTCCTAATGTAAGCAGGATTTAAGGGGGCAGTCACTTTTCTACGGGGAAATTGTACCCCCTCCTAATATAAGCAGGATTTAAGAGGGGAGT
Source organism: Lepisma saccharinum (assembly GCF_977018435.1). Classification (NCBI taxonomy): domain Eukaryota; kingdom Metazoa; phylum Arthropoda; class Insecta; order Zygentoma; family Lepismatidae; genus Lepisma; species Lepisma saccharinum. The sequence goes on from NC_139240.1 coordinate 52,855,672, forward strand.
CACTTTTCTACGTGGAATTTGTACCCCCTCCTAATATAAGCAGGATATAAGGGGGCAGTCACTTTTCTACGGGGAATTTGTACCCCCTCCTAATATAAACAGGATATAAGGGGGCAGTCACTTTTCTACGGGGAAATTGTACCCCCTTCTAATATTAGCAGGATTTAATAGGGCAGTCACTTTTCTACGGGGAAATTGTACCCCCTTCTCATATTAGCAGGATTTAATAGGGCAGTCACTTTTCTACGTGGAAATTGTACCCCCTTCTCATATTAGCAGGATTTAATAGGGCAGTCACTTTTCTACGGGGAAATTATACCCCCTCCTAATATAAGCAGGATTTAAAGGGGCAGTCACTTTTCTACGGGGAAATTATACCCTCTCCTAATATAAGCAGGATTTTATAGGGCAGTCACTTTTCTACGGGGAATTTGTACCCCCTCCTAATATAAGCAGCATTTAAGGGGGCAGTCACTTTTCTACGTGGAATTTGTACCCCCTCCTAATATAAGCAGGATATAAGGGGGCAGTCACTTTTCTACGGGGAAATTATACCCCCTCCTAATGTAAGCAGGATTTAAGGGGGCAGTCACTTTTCTACGGGGAAATTTTACCCCCTTCTAATATAAGCAGGATTTTAGGGGGGCAGTCACTTTTCTACGGGGAATTTGTACCCCCTCCTAATATAAGCAGGATATAAGGGGGCAGTCACTTTTCTACGGGGAAATTGTACCCCCTTCTCATATTAGCAAGATTTAATAGGGCAGTCACTTTTCTACGGGGAAATTATACCCCCTCCTAATGTAAGCAGGAATAAAGGGGGCAGTCACTCTTCTACGGGGAATTTTTACCCCCTCCTAATATACGCAGGATATAAGGGGGCAGTCACTTTTCTACGGGGAAATTGTACACCCTTCTCATATTAGCAGGATTTAATAGGGCAGTCACTTTTCTACGGGGAAATTGTACCCCCTCCTAATATAATCAGGATATAAGGAGGCAGTCACTTTTCTACGGGGAAATTGTACCCCCTCCTAATATAAGCAGGATATAAGGGGGCAGTCACTTTTCTACGGGGAAATTTTACCCCCTTCTAATATAAGCAGGATTTTAGGGGGGCAGTCACTTTTCTACTAGGAATTTGTACCCCCTCCTAATATAAGCAGGATATAAGGGGGCAGTCACTTTTCTACGGGGAAATTGTACCCCCTTCTCATATTAGCAGGATTTAATAGGGCAGTCACTTTTCTACGGGGAAATTATACCCCCTCCTAATATAAGCAGGATTTAAAGGGGCAGTCACTTTTCTACGGGGAAATTATACCCCCTACTAATATAAGCAGGATTTAATAGGGCAGTCACTTTTCTACGGGGAATTTGTACCCCCTCCTAATATAACCAGATATAAGGGGGCAGTCACTTTTCTACGGGGAAATTGTACCCCCTTCTAATATTAGCAGGATTTAATAGGCAGTCACTTTTCTACGGGGAAATTGTACCCCCTCCTAATATAAGCAGGATATAAGGGGGCAGTCACTTTTCTACGGGGAAATTGTACCCCCTCCTAATATAAGCAGTATTTAAGGGGGCAGTCACTTTTCTACGGGGAATTTGTACCCACTCCTAATATAAGCAGGATATAAGGGGGCAGTCACTTTTCTACGGGGAAATTATACCCCCTCCTAATATAAGCAGGATTTTAACGGGCAGTCACTTTTCTACGGGGAAATTATACCCCCTCCTAATATAAGCAGGCTTTAAGGGGGCAGTCACTTTTCTACGGGGAAATTATACCCCCTTCTCATATAAGCAGGATTTAATAGGGCAGTCACTTTTCTACGGGGAAATTATACCCCCTCCTAATATAATCAGGATTTAAGGGGCAGTCACCTTTCTACGGGGAATTTGTACCCCCTCCTAATATAAGCAGGATATAAGGGGCCAGTCACTTTTCTACGGGGAAATTGTACCCCCTCCTAATATAAGCAGGATTTAATAGGGCAGTCACTTTTCTACGGGTTAATTGTACCCCCTTCTCATATTAGCAGGATTTAATAGGGCAGTCACTTTTCTACGGGGAAATTATACACCCTCCTAATATAAGCAGGATTTAAAGGGGCAGTCACTTTTCTACGGGGAAATTATACCCCCTCCTAATATAAGCAGGATATAAGGGGGCAGTCTCTTTTCTACGGGGAATTTGTACCCCCTCCTAATATAAGATATAAGCAGGATATAAGGGGGCAGTCACTTTTCTACGGGGAAATTGTACCCCCTCCTAATATAAGCAGGATTTAATAGGGCAGTCACTTTTTTACGGGGAAATTGTACCCCCTTCTCATATTAGCAGGATTTAATAGGGCAGTCACTTTTCTACGGGGAAATTATACCCCCTCCTAATGTAAGCAGGAATAAAGGGGGCAGTCACTCTTCTACGGGGAATTTTTACCCCCTCCTAATATACGCAGGATATAAGGGGGCAGTCACTTTTCTACGGGGAAATTGTACCCCCTTCTCATATTAGCAGGATTTAATAGGGCAGTCACTTTTCTACGGGGAAATTGTACCCCCTCCTAATATAATCAGGATATAAGGGGGCAGTCACTTTTCTACGGGGAAATTGTACCCCCTCCTAATATAAGCAGGATATAAGGGGGCAGTCACTTTTCTACGGGGAAATTTTACCCCCTTCTAATATAAGCAGGATCTTAGGGGGGCAGTCACTTTTCTACTAGGAATTTTTACCCCCTCCTAATATAAGCAGGATATAAGGGGGCAGTCACTTTTCTACGGGGAAATTGTACCCCCTTCTCATATTAGCAGGATTTAATAAGGCAGTCACTTTTCTACGGGGAAATTATACCCACTCCTAATATAAGCAGGAATAAAGGGGGCAGTCACTTTTCTACGGGGAATTTGTACCCCCTCCTAATATAAGCAGGATTTAAAGGGGCAGTCACTTTTCTACGGGGAAATTGTACCCCCTCCTAATATAAGCAGGATTTAATAGGGCAGTCACTTTTCTACGGGGAAATTGTACCCCCTTCTCATATTAGCAGGATTTAATAGGGCAGTCACTTTTCTACGGGGAAATTATACCCCCTCCTAATATAAGCAGGATTTAAAGGGGCAGTCACTTTTCTACGGGGATATTTTACCCCCTGCTTAATTGACGGGAACTGAAAAGGGCAGTCATTTTTCTCTGTAGAAAATTGACTGTACAGACATTTTTCTACGGAGTCCAAATTCCCCGTTACACCGGCGCCCACCCAGCGTCGAAAGACATGGGTACCTGGGGGAAACCCTGGGGGGTAAAGGCGGTCAGGGGCGTGATGCTGATCACATAACCCCCACTTACGACCGGATCAAGAAAGTGTGGGGCGTTACCCCCACACCCCTATACGCCTTCATGGCGTGGTGCTAAGCACAGGGGAGCACTTTACCTTATATATATATATATATATAGTGTGTGTGTGTGAATTGGAATATTCACACCCACTTTATACTCTTAAAATTGACTTCCCTGGGAATTGAATCCGGATCTCCCGTGTGGCAGTCAGACCACTACCGACTGGAGAACAGCGGTTCTCAACTACTTTGATGCATTTGGTAATTTCATATTAAACACCCTCCCCCAAGACCTAATAAAATTGAAATTCCAGGTGGAAATACCCCTTACAAACATCACACTTCGATTTTTCCGTCTTCTAGTTGTTCCTTCGTTCATTACACCAGCCTTAACAAGCAAATATCAACAATATGGCAGTAAGTAATTTCGTAAATAATTTTCTACGTTATAAATATTACTACATGCACATAAACTTTCGATGAAGTTATGTAAATGATATTTTTAGACAATTAATGAGCTAATCCAAGAAATAAACATGTTATTTTAGTACGGTAGTAATTAGACATAACTAAAGTTAACACGTTCTGCCATCTAGTGACCATAATACGAAGACCAAATGCAACTAACGTGGGTAATTAATCTTGAAACAGGAATTACATACCTGTGTGTTCCAATTGATTAGGACTACCTATATTCCCTTCACACTACGTACAGCTTCAACTCTTGATGTATTTTACACATTATTGATGTTCGTGTACAGAGAATTCGACTTTACAGATAGGGAAGCTGTTTACTCTCATACAGATGGCAGAAATGTTGAAAGTCATGGTCTTTCATATTTTTGGATAGCTGCCAATGTTCTGTGTACTAAGATTTGACAAGGACAAAACATGATAATCTCTCTTCAGTAGCGCACCAGGATTGATCTGATGGGTATATATCGCCAATGTTGCCTAAGGATTTCCACCAAAAAATCTCTAAACTTTATATTATAATGCAAATCCTGAACAGAAAACTTTAAAAAAATATCCTCTAGTTTATTTTTCATCGAATTTCTACACCTTAGGTTAATTGCGACGGTGATGATGAATGAGAAGAGATGATAACAGCACAAACACGAACCTCGGATCTGAAACATGTCCGTCCGATGGTAAAAGATACAGTTTGGTTGACTGATATACCTTACAAGTAGCAACATGCAATATTTATGGAGATTTCACACACCGAAGCGACACGCGACAAAAGCCGCTTGAGGATTTCACCAATGGACGGCAGGCTTGTGCATCCTGTCGCTACGGTGTGAAACGTAGATCTTGATTGGCTCGTTCCCAAGCGAAGTGAAATAAACCAAAGCAAACAACCAATTCGACAACGAGAAACATAAAGCAAAGTTGTACAGACAAACAGAAACCTGAAATAAACAGGAAGTCAGACATCATAAATCCTTAAGTTCTTTAGAAGCCGGAATGGGTCCTGGCAGTCCGCCTCCTCCCCGGGCACTGTACACTGTTCCTGATGTTCTCGAAGCATCAAGTTTTGAACCCAGGCTCTCTGGGCACTTAGCTCTACACTGTATCCCAGCTATATCTTAAGCAAGGCAGCGCATAGCGGCAGAGAAGGGGAGAAATCGAGTAGACAGAGTAAAGCAGTACACGCTGTTGGAAAGGCTGGTAACTGCAGTCGCTTTCCACCCCCTCCACGCAATCCCGTTCCCTCTCGCCCGTTCATTTGTCGAGCCGTCTAACGTCACTACTTGCGAAGACACTTATTTTCGTTCGCTTGCCCCAGATATAACTGAGACAGAGTATAGCAGAATCTAAGAGTAGCAGGACATACTCATGATGGAACTAGTTTTCTTGCAATTTCTCATCCAGACGGCCAAGGGCACCTGCAGGTAAGGGGGTACAGAGGGGCAATTGCCCCTCCTTTGATTTAATCCTAATGCAACTTTTCGAAAAATGTTACTGTTCGCGTCGCTGGCCATATCTGTTTTTCTTAGAGTCTCCTAAAGTTCAGAGCCATAGCTAGGGGGCGGCGGGAGTCGGCCCTGGGAGCAGAACGATCTAATTTAAAAAATGTTTAAAAAAAATACCATGGCACCGCGTGAAATTATTTGCTCCCTAATCAATCAATATTGCTTTCAGTTTGCAAGGAAATGGATCTAAAAATTTTCTTCTCGCAATGTGATTCTTTTCTGTAATGCATTGTCAGTAGAAAGAGAAGTAATACCAACTATATCTTATTCACCCTCTTTGCTGCTAAAAAAGTTTTGTCTTAAATGCATGAACAAGGAGCGCGATCAGTAGGTTTTAAACGTATTTTTTTCCTTTGCAGGTAAATAAGAAGTAAGTTATGTCATCGTTTCATTAAAAAACGCAACAAACTGACGAAATTTTATATTCTCTAAAATAACATAATTTTCTTGTTAGAACCTATTTTAAGTGTATGAACCTAAATTAAACCTTTTCTTACGTTTTTATATATTTTTTAGGTTTTACATGATTTTTACAACTCTCAGAGGTTTGGTAACGAAACAATTCAATGACTTGAAATCTATGATATTTTCCTAGCTCTAAACAAAACAAAATGTCTGATGCCACTGTTACCTGCACACAGTGGTGACAATTAAGGGGGGACAGTTCCCCCCTACTTTTTGCTCTCACACTATGGACCCTTAATGTTAAGCATTGTCTATTAAGACAAGGTCAACTGTCCTTGCCCCCCCCCCTTCAATTTTTTGGCACTCAATCGCCTCTACTGCATGCACAGTCCAAAGTGCAAATTTCTGATACGTGTGGTCCTGCTCACTTTCGTGTCAGTTTGTTCCTGTTGTAGCATTCACGCCTTGCGAAGTAACATTTCACCACTGTTTCAGTTGAAAGTTAATTAAAAATATAATAAAATATCTGCTTGTACCTTTTTTTCAAGTTTCACCGAAATTCACAGAGACAATAATTCACGCATAATTCCCGGGATCCAAATAATTTCCAATGAGAAGCTACCCTGATATTGTGCAGCAAATTATACATACATAATTCATTTTTCGTGGCAACAAGTAACTTTTGCCAAGTAGATAATTTTGAAAATTATGCATACAAGTGAAAATTTGATTAGAAAATTAACATTTGGTTGTTATACTAAAACTTCTTACGGTTCTTGTGATTTTTTTAATCATTCTACCTAATCAGAAATTTTCAGGATTTTTCGAGCCTAATTTAATATTTTTGATGCCTATTTCAGAATTCTAAGAACCTATTTTAGGATTTTTAGAACCTATTTTAAGATTTCAGAGCCTTTGTTAGAAACCTAAAAGAACGCTTTTTGGAACCTGAAAGTCTGAGTCTATAGTTATGAGGCGGATGAATTCAATTAAACGTGTTGAAAAAAATATTTCAAATAGTTTGTTCCGACTTCAATGTCGTGACGTACATAGAACCTATTTTGCTTGTTAGAACCTATTTAAGTTTATGTGCCTAAATTAAACCTATTTTAAGTTTTTTAATATTTTTTTTAGGTTTTACATGATTTTTACACCTCTCAGAGGTATTTACCCCCCACCCCTTCCACAAGAAAATGTTCCAATAGCAAATCACCGTGGCACCTTGTTTGTTGTTGTATAACCTTCAAAGAAAAAGCCGCCACAGGTTGTCGCCATCCAAAGTGATACCTTGGCTCCCAGAAAATTCCATAGTCATTTCATCCGGGAAAACTTTTCACAGCGGAAGTTCAGTATGTAATTCCTTTGCACGCTACGCACTGCCTTAACTCAAAACATATAAGTTAATCACCCGTTGGACACTCTAGTCAAGGCTGTTGTAAAGGCTCAAGATTCGCCAATCGGCGTACGCCGTGTTTGACGTCATGAAGTGAGATGTAAACACTTGCCGCGTTTTACAAGGAGAACTACTTTGCATTTCGGTAGGTTTTGATTTGAGGTGACAGTAAGTTGCGGAAGAATTGTTCGGTAAGTCAAAGACTAACAAGACGTAATCAAGGGGTCCCGGGTTCGATCCCCGGTGGAGGCACATCGTGGTTCGATCCCACTTTAAACTGTGGGTCCAGTCCTGATTAGCCTATCTGTGCATAAAGTGGACTTAAAACAACAAATCAATCAATCAATATATATATGTGTGTGTGTGAGGAAGAGCCTATCTGTGCGTACAGTGGACTTAAAACACCAAATCAATAAATCTATCAAAACTGAGGACCATGGGATATGGATTAATCTGGAGGTCCAGAATACCGTTATATGTGACGATCGACACACACACGCGCATACATAATAGCTAGGGAGACACATTTATGGTAAATGAAAACTGAGGAGAGCGGTAAATAAAATGTTAGATCAGCGGTATATACCAGCGGTGGAAAAAAAAATTGGCACACACTTTTCCATCATGAGAGGAAACAACATACAAAAGAGCTATAAATTGATAAATTACTTCATTTTTATATAGGCTACTGTACACATACACAAGTACTTAGCTTTCCAACCAAAAAGAAAACATCAACACAAAATCAATTCATTTCTAAATTGCATATCTCAAGGGATTTATTCATTGTATGTATTTAAAGGATATCCTTGCTGTCCAACAAATAAAATAATCACTACTGCACATACACAAACACATGTTGAAAATCACATGATAATAAACAAAATTCATTCATGACTGAACACAAATGACACCATTGTTTCCCTTGATGTGCGGGAACAGACTAATCTTATCGCTGCTACAGCTAGCAAGTTCAATGAAACTGGAAGTTGAGTAGACATTCGGAGGAAGAAAGGAATGCAGCTTGACAGGGAGCGAAGTTTTCGAACTGAGATTATGTGCATGGGAAATCCCAATTTGCAGCGTCTTCCTGATGTGATCGAAGATAAAATGTTCTTCAGCTGCAAGTGGTAGGAAACTTTAGGCAAATGTTTCGTTACAAATCGACAGTTTGCGCGCACAACCTCGATTGCGGGTTTTGCGGGTTTTCTACTTAATTTGATGATATTTCACGTTTATTTCGCGAAAAAAGCGTTCATTTCGTGGAAAAGCACACATTTCGCATTACTTCGCGAATAAAACTCATGCATATTTCATCATTGGGGATGTAGTTACGTGCAGAATGTTCAAAATTGCATCTCTTTTTCACATTTCGCGATTTCGCGCATCGCGAAAATTCAATGTCCCTAATAATAGCGATGGCCACATCATGATAATTTTTTTTCTGGAAATCGGATAATTTTCTATTCGGATTTCTTACGGATTTTCGGAATTATCCGTGCATTCAGATTATCTGAAATGTCAGGATATTCGAAAGTATGCATTATTCGGACAGTTTTGTCGTTTATCTGTTTTATGTGAATCCACCAAGGACGTATTTAGGGGGTCCAGACCCCCCGAAAGATTTATCAAGTACTAAAATTAAATAATGAAAAATATATTATTTTAGCCTTTGTTGTGTAATTTCCTCTGAACGTATTGGAAGACAAGGATTATTGGAATCATAGGGCTTTGAAGGGCACGAAGGACTTATTTTGGGGGTCCGCAACCCCCCCCCCTACCCGAAAGACTTATTAAGTACGAAAATTAAGTAATGAAAATCTTGTCGTTTAGCATTTGTTGTAATTTCCTCAACATATTGGAAGACAAGGATTATATTGGAATCATACGGCTTTGAATGACATTACAAAGAAGATTTATACACTACTACTCAATATGCATAGAATATTAATCAGAAACTTACTTTTGTCCAACTACATGTAACATCATTTTTGTTATTCGAAAAAATATTCAATTATTCATCTATTTGACATTAATTTAATTGCCAGGGCACTTGTTTTTATGTAAATTATTCTGATCTTAACTACAGGAAAGCTGCGTACTGAATATACGCTGTTATATCTCTATTCTTATGCAGTCTTTTTACCTAATCGAGTAATAATAATATATTAATTTATATATTGTAATTAGTATTAATTTGATTTATAATTATTTTAATATAAACATTATTATTATTCCTGAGACACTTGGTTCTGACCCCCCCCCCCCCCACCGAAACATGCTTCTAGATACGTGCCTGGAATCCACATATTCTTTTATTCGTCATTTACGTTATTTTTCTGTATGGATATCCGTCAAATCCTTCATCAAATCTGTTCTATTCGGATTATCCGAATTATCTGGATATTCGAATAAACGGATACTGGATACTTTGAAACCCGGATATCCGTTATCTGGAATTTGTGGCGATCCCTAATACATACAGCCACATACAAGCTGTAAGGGGTGAGTTTTCGGGATACCGAACAGTCGAGAAATTTCAAAGATTCGTATTGAAAAGTAGTAAATTATTACTATTTCTTGTGCAAAATGTAGGGTGACCCACCATACGTCCCGTTTATTAAATAAAAGAAAAACACTATTTGTCCCGTTTTATAAAAGTCTAGGAGTTATGCTTGAAAAATCAAGTCTAAATTTGAGACATTTCATTCTAAAAACAGCTGAACTGCGTTTCGAACACTTCATAACAATCAAAGTGTTTCATTCAGCATTGATGCCAACCGTAGGGACTTTTCACTGTATTTTGCTCGCGTAGGAACGTAGGGCCAGATTTTGCCAAATGAGGAGAAACGTAGGGACTTTTTTTCAATGTTGGAAAATAACATGTTATTGTTCAAAGGTGCAAAGCTTACTCGCCGGTCAGTTGCACTTTTGCGTTCAGTGTATGATTATTGCGCAACGCTGACAAATCTTGCATTGCATTGCAGTTGCAGACTGCAGTTTGGTCGGTACGATAACTACGACGTTGTGCGAATATTGTACACTCGTTATTTCGTGATTGGTGTTTCTGGGCGTGTTTCTAGCTTCTAAAGTTCATAGCTGTAAGTTGCAGCATGGCTTCTACACATAAAGAGAAAAGACAAGTTGGTGGTGAACTCAATAAAATAGATAAACAGCAACCAAGGGTAAAACTATCATATGCGGGAAATCGCTCTAACTCGTTCATTCTCTACTTTTTCACATTCGTACTTACCTATTCTGCATTGCGAAACATTGTTTAACAAGGGATTTCGCTTTTTTTTTTTAACGAAATTAGTATCTATTGTGGACATATCGTGTAATTATTGTTCGTTCTTTTCTCGCTTCCTGAACACGCAAAATGGCGGGCAAATCTTGAATAGCGTTGTGTTTCAAACGGCAAAGCAGTGTTTCAACCTTTTTAACAGAAAAATTCCCGCATAGCCCGAAAACCATTCCCGCATAGCCCCAAAAACCATTCACGTATAGCCCCAAAAACCATTCGGGATAGTATGACCATACACGAATAGCCCCAAAAACCATTCCCGCATAGCCCCAAAAAACATTCACGCATAGCCCCAAAAACCATTCACGATAGCCCCACGCACCATCATGGTAAGGTTAGGTTAGTTTGATTTAGGTTGGGCAATACAGTGAAGAAACTGTGCGTTTGGAAACACTTGCCGGGGATTACGTCATCAGATGCTCGCAACATCCGGTTCAAGTACATGGATGGAAATGCAAGCAACAGCTTCCGTGCATCGGACGGACATTATTATAGAAAAATACATGATTTGGCGGCCAAATACATTGAAAAATGCGAGAAAACACTTCTACGACCTTCCGAAATTACACAGAAACTCAATTCCGTAAGTACTTTCTCCTGTAAATTTGAAGAAATCCATTTCCCGGTTATGAAATTTTTACCCAATCAAGAAAGCAAAGGTTCCGAAACGCATGACTTGAAGAAGACGTGTTGAAAGGGTGGGTGGCGCCTGTATCTGGTGATCCTTTTAAGGCTTCGTGTAAAGCGTGTGATGTGAAATTATGTGCTGGCCGTAGTGAATTAATAAAACATTCAAGTCGTGATATTCACAAGAAACGTATATCTCATTGTGTGTATTTTATCTTCTGCTTTGCATGCTCATGAGGTGTTTCTTTTAGTCGTTTTACTTGGTGTAGGGACTGGTCAGTTGTAGGGACATTTTGACTATGTCTGTAGGAACAATGCCGAAAAGTGGTTGGCAAAACTGTTTCATTGTCATCGAGAACGTTCCAGCAGCAGTGTAGTCAACTCTAGCGAGAAGTCGCTAAATCTGGCGGATTTGTGATGGATGCTAGCTGGCGACAAAAGACGTGAAAAAGTGACGAGCGATTTTTCTGGCTACTTCGTGTGTTCTTTAGCGACTAATTTGGAGATCTCACAAAATATCTGCGTAGGTACGTCTAAATGCTTAAAAATGTCCGTTTCATAGTTATTAAATAAGGAAATACCCTCGGAATTCGCTTCTGATGCACAAAGAGAAACTGAAGCAAAGCGTATCCCCCTTTTCAGTACGGTTTGTGATGTTTGTAAACATCACTGTTCACAGCTCATTGTTATCAGACACTCCTCCTGGCGCCATTGCGGCTGCCTTATTATAAAATAGAACGTTTGACTTCGCGGTCGCGTCGTGCGTGGGTTCAGATTGGAGTTTTTTGGGTAGTGTGTGGTGACAAAGGAAGTGCTAGTGTAAATTATAAAGTTCGTGTGTGTTTGTGCGCAGGTCAGCCCAGGGCAGGGCAGTGTCCAGTGTGGGGAAAACAGCAATACAAGCAACAATATCGGAAGGAGTGGAAAAACTGTACAAATGGTTGACCCCTGTCGATAGTGACACGGCGAAAGCGTAGTGTAAGTACTGCAAAGTAGAACTATCTCTATGCCAAAGCTACTGCTCTGAAAAAAAAAGTTTCTGAAACACAGAAACATAAAGTCCGATCTGGTTACTTCTGTTCTGCAAAACAGCAGAAAATACAGTTCAAACCGGAACATTTAAATACTTCTAGTGCTGAAGCTGGTTTAGCTTTATTCGTTGCCGAACACTGTTCTTTGCTAACCGTGAATCACTTGTCCGAATTATGTATGAAAAGATTTGGTGACAGCTGCAGTGCAGCATGCATTCGCCTGCATAAAACCAAGTGCACAGAAATAATAAACAACGTTCTTGCAGTGCATTTTCTCGATGATTTAGTATCTGACATCGGTAATCAGTGTAAAGTGCAGTGTTCAGAGGAAGAGGAAAGTAACGAGGAAATGTTGCTTTTATAGGCAAGTACTCGATTTTTTCCACCTTTTTGCTATTTTTTAGAAGTACATTTGATTTAGCGACTTTTTCTAGAGTCGTTTTCACGTTCAGAAGACACAACGGCGCTTATGGAGAAACCGCACAGTGTTGCCAATACAGCGCTAGCTCATGTCGCCGGGAAATGATGACCTTCCTTCACAATGAAGGTGTTACATATTTTGTATATATAATGATAATTATATGTAATTATTAATATTAATATTATACTGTGAACGTTACAGTTACCCTTTTTACTATGATCCATTGCGATCACTACACACGCGAATGTAATGCACGAATTTGACACTTCAGAAATCACTTAAAAAAGTAAAAATCACTGAGAGCTCACACAACTGAAAACGCTTTTTCGAGAGAGGAAAAAAAGTCTAAACAGACCAAAGCAGATCTCTCACTCAAGTAAGGGGAACCTGGCGCATGGGTTAGATTCAAGTTGCAACCCAAACAAACAAATGAGTTATGGCCCACTTGAACTGATAAGAGGTCAATGACTCAAGCAAGGCATGTCATATTTCTATCTTGAAGCCCCATATTTTGTCACGTGTTGGAAAGTCAAAGGTTAATATGGTGTCTATGAATTTATGTGTACGTTGGAAACTGAAAGGTGATCTTCATTTCAGTATTAATGTCGACAGTAATGTAAACAAAAAACAACGTGTATTTGCAACAGCACTAATGTTGCTCACAACAGCAGCATTGGAAATAATTGTCAATTATTAAATTTAAGTAATTTCAATTCTATTATAACAAACTGCATGAAGTTCATATTTTTACTGAATTGAAATAAAATAACAACTCGAAAACTTGGTGGTGATAGCCGGAATGCTGCGGTGAGTCGGCTCAAGATGGCCAGACAACGTCTCCTTACTTCGCGCGCGGTTCGGGTTAAAAAGAAACTCCAAATGCATGGAAGTAATATTTCTTGGAACCTTTGAGTGGTTATAAAAAATAATTTCATTATTTTCTCCACAACATTGTCGCTGGAAGTTTTTACTTGGAATTACAGAAAAAAAAATGGCCGCGACGACATTTTCTACTGCACGAATATAAAAAATCTCCACATACTTTATTTGAATATTTTTTAATGCGAATATGCTTTAAAGTATTGATAAATTCTGAGCACCACCGTCACATATGACAATTAAAAAACAGTGTCAATTTTTTTTAATAATGAATGCTTCAATTTTACGGCATGTTTCAACGTTAGGAATGAGAACAATGTAAAAATTGTGTTTTCACGGAAAATTTGCGTTTTTAATTTATCTAAAATTATGTAAGCAAGTTACCAGTTTTTTGTGTTCACGATCGTATTCTCTACAAAACTTCCTGCAAAACTGCAGGTACATATTTTAATTAAGCTAAATTTGTAAATCCAGAAATTTGACAACAACGCGCTCGTATTTCCCATAAGAAAAGCATTACCCATAAGAGCCCATTGTGTCTTCTGAACGTGAAAACGACTCTAGAGCCTTTACATTTCATTTAGCGACTTTCTAGTGGATTTTCTAAGGACTTTTAGCGACTTTTACGTTCAAGTTCTTGGCAACACTGTCCAGCAGACAGTTCTTTGCTGTTAGCTCGCGTCGCGGGTTGTATTGTTTTATGTGTGTGCAGAGAATAAGCATGAATGGTAAAGAAGCATGCATGTAGTTTCAATAAAAATAATGTAAAGTACTGAGTCTTGACGCAGACTCAAGAGACAAATCTCGTATGTCAGATGTGTGGAGTTGGTTGTTATGAACGGTTGGTGAGGAATGCTGTTCTCAAGAAGAATGGTTGTTCTGATAAATACTTCAGCACAGGACTAATATGAAAGGTTACTCGGAAGAGAAGAGAAACACTTGTAATCCATATCGAGATTATAATAATTATTGCCTTTTTATGTCATTTATGTTTATGATTCATACTTTAATGAATAATAATAATGAAATTAATGTTACAATTAGGCCTAATTTTTTTTTAAGGAGGGATGTATACCCTAGCTAAATGTGTCAAAAACTTCTTGAAATTAACGGTTTTTACTCCAAAAGTGCATAAACAATTGCTTAACCCTTCCGTACACGGGTCAAATTATTGTTACGTTACTTGACGGGTTGTGTCTTACTCGCACATAACGAGAACAATGCCTTCCCGCTCACTGACAGCTGATGGACTAACTCCACGATTATGAACAATTGACTCCCGTCAACCGCAACGAAAGGTACACAGAGTGACACAGTTGTATCTTACTGCCATCTATTAGAGAAAAACGAAAACTCAATTCATTTGTCTTGTTGCGTGCTTCTCAGCCGCAACCGGTCCACTGTATACTCCGTCCCAGCTACCTGTAGAGCAGGCAAACGAAAGCAAGTGTCTGCGCAAGTAATGACGCGAGAGGGCTCCCCCAATGAACACGTTAGAGGGAACGGGACTGCGTGGAGGGGGGAAGCGACTGACGGTACCAGCCTTCCCTCAGCGTCTACTGCTACGCTCTGACCAATAGATTTCCCTCGCTTCTCCGACGCTATGCGGACCTTGTTACACAGTTAGCTGCGACAGGGTATAGTGTTAAAGAGGAGGGAATAGTGTGTAGAATACAAGAGTATCACCGCGTCAGTAAATTTTGAAAATTTGCGGTCCCGAAACTGGCGATTTTTTTCAGTCTCAAATCACTTCCCACTACCGTGCCGACCAAAAAAGTTCGCCCTACCCACCTGTAGTTATGGCAGTCATGATGATTCTAATGTTTGTGATGAAAACGTTCCTTCCTTATTTGGTTCCACATTGCAGAAATTGCTATCACTTACAGTCTGCAAGTCACATAAATCAGTATTATTTATAATAATATATCACTACTAGTATTACATTGAATTTTCTAAGATAAATCGGGGGGAAGGGCAAGTGCCTTCCCTGACTCCCCCTTGCTGGCGCCCATGAGCCTGGCTGGCTATTCGTAATTCATCTCTCCTATCCCCAGTTCACATGTCCGTTCTATTAAAAAACGGGTCAGAACATAACAGAGAGAAGAGGTGTTTACGTATACACACGCGCATATATATATATATATATATATATATATATATATATATATATATATATATATAAAATGTGTGTTTGAGAGCGTGTATAATGACGTCAGAAGCATGCTGAGACGTGTTGTGCCTCCGGCAACCGTCACAAGAAGACCCAACTCTAAGAGGTGACCAGGACATTAAGCAATACATGCAGAAGAACAACCTTCGCATTACATCAAGTTACAGGAGCTAACATTGTGCAAGGAGTGAGGAACACGATATGGATCAATGAACTTTTGGGGAAATATTTTCCACGCACTCTTTATAATCTTCGTCTTGCCTCTTGCAAGCATCATTTAACCGTTTTTCTCTTGTGGATTTCGGATGAGTAAGAAGAGGATCACTGGTTCATATCCCTGACTAGTAGATTCCGAGAGAAAAGTGTGAGTGCGTTCGTAACGTGCATTGTAAGTACTGTCGATTAGTAAGATTACTATCTTATCTTTTAAGCTTTACATATGTAAGTTTAAAAGTGTTTTAGCAAAATGTCTCCAACGTACAGTGAATGTGTGTGTGTGCGTCTGCGTAAACAATAGTTGCCTACATTCTACGTGTAGACAGTGGCGGCGATTGGATTTCAAAACTGGGGGGACATGGACATGAAGTTTCCCCTGGTAGATAAGGTTCGCGGTTTTGCTCTTTCGCGCTTATTAACTTTCGCAGTTATTCCACCGCCCCTGCTAAGGGTCGCCAGAACTACCGCGAAAGGTATTAAGCGCGAACGTGAAATTTTCGGGCTTTATCCGTTTTGCGGTTGTTCCTTTCGCCCTTATTCCGGTGTTCAATTTTCGTTTCGCAAAAGAGGAATCGGATCAATGTTCTGTATTATTCCAATTTGTACATTGTTGCACCTTCATTCACTGAAACACCCGGAAAGGAAACAGTAATTATTCAACTGCGGTCATATTTGGCACCTAACTTACACAAGGTTGTACCTATTCAACTTACAGAAGTTTGTGTTCCTACGTAGATTATTTCTATATGAATATGGAAACTTTTTGAACCCCCTCGTATATACGAGGGGAGTTCAACAATTATTGTCCCTGGCATATAATTTGTCATTTTTCCACATAGCCCCCATCACTGTAATTCACTTTTCCCACCCATGTTCTAGGGCACGAATACCAGTTTGAAAAAAATGTGATGGCTGTGCTAGAAGCTTTTCTTCGACAGCATGAGCATCGCAGGTTGCTTCAGCCCTGGGAACAAGTGAAAGTCACTCTGGGCAAGATCTGGACAGTAGGGAGGGTGCTCGATTATTAGTTCCAATCCAGCAGCAGCAATAGCGGCGGCTGTAAGGTGATTTCTGTGGACTGGAGCATTGTTTTGCAGCAGCAGCATTTTCCTGTGACACATTCCTCTGCGTTTCTCCTTGATTGCATCCCTCAATTTTGGAATCGATTGCCAATAATAGTAACTTGTGATCTTTTGGCGCTGGAGGTAGTCAATGAACAATACTCCCTTGGCATCCCAAAAATGGTGGCCATAAGCTTGCCAGCCGATGGTATTGTCTTGAATTTCTTTGAGGGCGGAAAATCATGGTGCCGCTACTGCATGCTCTGTTGTTTTGATTGAGGATCATTATGGCGTACCCAGGTTTCATCTACGGTCACACATCTACCAAGAAAGTTGCTCGGGTTTCTCTTAAACAAGGCCAAATTTGTCTCTGAACAGCAGACTCGGTCACGCTTTTGATCAATGGATTTTCCAATTTCTCAGTCATGGCTCACCTTGTCCTAAGAACATAACATTAACATTATAGACCCTACATGGCTGAAATTTTGTGTGTAGTCATGCAAAGAGTTATACATGACATGTAAAAAATGTCAGTTGTTTCGGATCATTGCTTGTATGTTAGAGATAATAATTGTTGAACCCCCTCGTATATATAAAGATAATGTTACGATATTGCAACATGACATATGGTCCCATACGTATATGTTGTTTTAAGTCCACTTTATGCACTGGACCTACAGTTTAAAGTGGGATCCGAACCACTGTGCCACGTGCCTTCACCGGGTATTGAACCCGGGACCCCTTGATTACAAGGTGACGACGTTACTACTACGCCTCCGTGGCGAAGTGCTAACCAAAGGTCCTGTGTCTGAATTCTGGTGTGTGTGTGTGTGTTTCGCTTTGGAAATAGACCAGGTTCGCTAACGAATGACTTTGTACTTTCAGTTCGTAGTCTACAACACACCCAAAAATGGTCGACTACACCTCCCTGTTCCTGGGAGGCGTCTTGGTCTATCTTTTCTACAAATACCTGACGTGGAATGTCGACTACTGGAAGAAACTGGATGTGCCTTATGCGAAACCAACACTGCTGTTCGGCAACATTCTAGACGTCGTTCTGATGAAGAAATTCATCGGGGTGAACTTCAAAGACCTCTATGACCAATTTCGTGGAGAACCGTTCGGAGGAATTTTCATCTTGATGAAGCCAGCGTTGCTGGTACGGGATCCTGAGCTCATAAAACAGGTCCTGGTGAAGGACTTCAATGTGTTCTTTGATAGGCACTTCCACGCTGACGTAAACGTGGATCCTTTGGCTGGAAATTTCCTGTTTGGCCTCAGAGGGAACCGCTGGAAGCAGATGAGGTGAGGGGATGATAGAATCTGAACTGTAAAGTCGAGGAAAGTGGAATTTATGGTTTTCATCTCTTCCTCAGTTCCAATCTTTTCTGTTTTGAATCTTGATTCTTAATTTCACTGTGTATCTCTTTCTTTACTCTATACCAGTCATCTTTCTGTCTCTTCCTTTCTTCCTTTCCCTTTGTCTTATTCCTATCGTTCCCTTTCTCCCTCTATTTATTTCCTTTTCTTTCTTGCTGAATATCATCCATTCTCTTTCTCGAAATCTCTCTCTATCTTTTCTTCCCTTTCTCACTCTCACTCTCCCTCTCTCTCTCTCTATCTCTCTTCGTTTTGTTTATCCAACTCTCTCTATTTCTTCCAATCATTTTCTCTCAGTCTCGCTCTCTTTGTTTCTTCTTTTCTCCCTATTCCTCTCTATTTCGTCCTCTCTTTTCTCTGTCGTTCTACCAATCTTCAATTCTTTCATTCTCTTTCTCGAAATCTCTCTCTATCTTTTCTTCCCTTTTTCACTCACCCTCTCCCTCTCTCCTATCTTCGTTTTGTTTCTCCAACACTCTTTTCATATCTCTTTCTCCCCCTATCTCTCTCTCTCTCTCTCTCTCTCTCTCTCTCTCTCTCTCTCTCTCTCTCTCTCTCTCTCTCTCTCTCTCATTGTTCCTTTTTCTTTCTCCAACTCTCTCTAATTCTTCCAATCTTTTTCTATCACTCTCCCTCTTTATTTCTTCTTTTCTATTTATTTCTATTTCATCCTCTCTTTTCTCTGTTGTTCTTCCAATCTCCAATTCTTTCATTGTCTTGCTCCAACTCTTTGTATCTCATTTTATCTTTTCCACTACCTGTCTGTTTCTTCGTTTCTCTATTTCTCAGACACAGTATTTCGTCTTTCCTCTCTTGCTCGTATCCTGAAACGATTTTAAACGTAAAAACCTACTTCTCAGGGTTCAGCCCACCCAATGTTTTCAAAAGCGGTCGTCATAGGTGGAAGCTAATGGTGGTTTCTAAAGTGTGATTTCTTTTGTTTTTACACGAGAATTTACTTGTTCCCAGATATGTGCTGACACCTACATTCACTTCCGGAAAAATGAAGAGGATGTTCCATCTGATGAACGATTGTGGAAAACTTCTAGGCAGCATCTTCAAAGAGAGTGCACGGAGATGGAACACGATAGAGATGAGAGAGATGTGCGCCAGGTATGCGAATGACGTCATAGTGACGTGCGCCTTTGGGATAGAAAGCAGCAGCTTGAAGGACCCCAACGAGATATTCCGGAGGATGGGCCGGAAGATACTGGAAGTTGGGATCGAACGTGGATTCACCGGAGGCGGGACCTTCCTCTTCCCGGAACTGATTGCGTTCCTCCGTTTAAAGTTCTTCCAGAGTGACGTAGCGGCATTCCTCCGTTCCGCCGTCAATGAGAATATTGAGTACAGAGAGAAGAATAATTTCGTCAGGCAGGATTTCCTGGATCTGCTCATTCAGTTGAAGAACAGAGGATGCGTCGACAATGATGATGATGATGATGATGACGATGATATGGTCGCTAGGAAGCTTGATGGAGGATTTGAGGGGCACAAACCAGGTTAGTAATCTGACAGTAGTACATGCCTCATTCCATGAAACACCTTATATCTCAGCAAATGAAGTGGCAAAAAACAGTAATTATCCGATATCGCCCGAACAGATTTCTTCAAATTTACAGGAGAAACTACTTACTGAAATCAGTTTCTGTAGCATTGTCGAAGTTCTTGGAGGCATTTTCTTTCGCGGAAACTGAAAACTTTACCATAGAATGCTGCAGAACGAGAAATAATCACTTGTTACGTAAGGAACTTGCATCTTCTGTAATATTAGGCCGTTGTTTCCATTATGTACGTGCAGATGGCGCGAGCGTCGAAAGTCACGCGGTCTTGCCAGTGTTTCCAAACGTGGCTTTTTTTACGATAATTTTTTTTATTATTTTTAACTATGCTTACCTAACCTTGCCGGAAACTGTCCGCGGGGCTATCGTGAATGGTTTTTGGGGCTATCCGTCAATGGTTTGTGATGACATAATGAACACGAAAGTAGGTATTTTTCGGTAAGGAAGGTTGAAACACTGCATACCCACTGCAAATCGACAAAACACAAGCACGACGCGCGATGATCCATGACGAGTGCACGCCATATTGTCTGTTACCCAAGCGGAACAAGGAAGGCAAATAATGACTCCTAATATGAAAAGTTGACAATATTTTATGGAAAATGGCATAACCTCACCTTAAAGAATCTTCCGCAATGCAGAATGGTTAAGTATCAATGCTAAAATTAACGAAATAAACGAGTGAGAGGTGTTCGGGCCTTATCGGATAAGTACCGAAAAAACATAGAATTTGCATATTCCTTTTTATTCCTTCCAAAGTCATCTAAAAATGAAACTAACACCAAAGTATGGTCTTCACGGAAGTGACGTCACCTAGTTCGAAAGCGCCAAGTGCACAAGGAATCGCGACCATAGCTCGGAGCAGTGCCGGATCGACAAATCTTGCCCTCCCCCTCTATCTATCTTCACGCACACACAAATATAATGTATGTGTGTGTAATTCTTGATCTCATTGATTGATTGATTGGTGTTTTTAAGTCCACTTTATTCACAGTAAGGCTAATCGGGACTGGAACTACAGTTTCAATCCGAACCACTATGTGCCTCCACCGGGTATCGGGCCCGATACCCCTTGATTACAAGGCGACGACGCTACCATTGCGCCATCGGGGAGGCCTTGATCTCGTAGACAAAGTCACACTTAAGTGCCTAGAGTGAGATTCAAAACTCCTTTAACACCCCCTATAAAAAGTAAAGGAGTAAGGCTGGGTACAATTGGTCATGATAGAAACAAGTTTTCCGTCCTTGTCCCCGCATAAAGCGGCTCTAGGGCCCAGAATGAAATGGTACCCGGGGATGGGGCAAAGGCGGCCGCAGCGTGGTGTTGATCACATCACCTCCAAGATGGCCGACATCGAAAATATGTGGGGCTGTACCCTCACATATCCTAAATGTGCCTTCATGCACAGTGCTATGTGCACAGGGAACTTTAACTTAGCCTTTACCTGTATATATTACATTCGTTTCTGTACCACTGAATAACTACGTTTATTTCTTACATACGCATATACTAACCCTTTACTATGCCAATGGCTGAGGGCCCCCTAAAGGCTTAATTGTCCCCCCCCCCCCCGCACTGCGGGTTTTGCTGCTTGTAGATCCGGCACTGGCTCGGAGTACGGATCTTTGCAGACTTGGTCACGTGATTTCCGCACTCGTTGTTCATTTGTTTGAAATCGAGGAGGTAGAAAGCCAGCAACACAGGTTTAGGCCAGCAAGTTGTTTGTTTAAGTCCTTCTAATGTGTGGAAATGCATGTGTAGGAACATTTGAAAATGCTATGTGATTTCTATAGTGAAAAACACGTGTTTAAAACGTGTGGAAAACAACTAGTACTCAGTTTTATCAACTGATCGTATTTGGCGCTGCAGTCGAACTGCAATTCCAAAGACTCACTTCAAGTCCAAGACTTCAAGACCGCACTGCAAGACCATACTCGGAGGATGCTCGCTTCAAGTATGATCTTGCACCTTTCGGACACGGCCAGAGACTACATTTAACTAACATATTTTCTCCCCCCCCCCCAAAAAAAAATATTGAATGTACATTTTTTTAGATATGCAAGGTCAAAGGCCATATCGTGTGACCTTGAAATGAAAATTTCAATATTTTGAAATAAAGACATTTTTTAATGAAAACTATGCCCCCTTAGCTTCAAACAAGTTCAAGATTAAAATTATACCATCATTACAAGAAAAGTTATGAATTGTGTTTCTTGACCTTGCAAGCATACATTTTACATTTCTTTTATAATGTTGCCAACCCTGCCACAGCCACCGTGTATCAATTTGCTAAAATTTGACATATGTAAGTAACTTAATGTCCTCATCCATCCTACACAATTTCATGAAATGGTCCTGTTGAAAAGTTAATTTCTTTAATATGATTTGGCATGGACTGACACGTATGCATTTTCATAAAATTTGTTTTAATGAAGAATTATTAATAGCAGTACAAATGCCATCATGGCCTCGGCAATGACCGATGCATGCAAAATTCCTAAACTTTAGCCTCCTGTTTCTCAGTAACTATGAGGTCTACACAAGAAAATTTTTGATGTTTTTGCACCAAGTTTCATTGGAATCTGAATCGGTGGGTGTCATTCTGAAAATCTAGCTGGGTGATTTGATGTGTTTATTCCAGAAAATGTTTCATTACTCTTGTGTCCTGTCCACGGCAGGCAACATCAAGTTTCACTTTACGACAGCAGATGGCAATAGCAGGACTTGTCTTGCGCTGACCTCTGTTGACAGAAAATTAAACCACTTCCGAAGTGAAAGACAAAATGAACCACGAAAACACATTGAATTCCATATTTAAGGAAGTGATGTTAACGCATATGTCATGTTTCTTCTAAAGTATTTAAAATCGAGCCTTTCAAGACAGACTGTAGACCAACCAGAACACACACTCTTAAAAGCGATTATGGAAGAAGAAGAAAAAACACTTTATTTATATTCTGTGGTGAAGAAAAAGCGACGCGGAAAGTGTAAGCACATGGTTGTATTTATCTAATTGCATTTACGCAACAAAAAATAATGTAAATTTCTACAGCAGTGAGTGATTAGAACAAATTGAATTCGACAACCAAACTTAAAATACATCTTTTTTTGATTATCTTAAATTGTAATTTAAACAAACTAAAATTAAAAACAATTAGTACAACCTGGGAAAATGATATTTTTAATGTCATTATTATCAAAGTTTCTTTGTGCTTCAGATCGCATTTAAAATACCGATATATATTCACTGGCGTACTCAGAGCGGGGGCTGATGAGACTACAGCCCCCTCTGAAATTGAGAAAATCAACATTTTCAAATAAAAGCTGTGAAGAATTAGAGGTAGAAACAGCTTAAAAAGGCCTCCGATGAGAGTGGAAATATTTCATTGTGTATGCCGCTCTTTTCAGCCCCTCCTGAAGAAAAATCCTGTGTACGCCAGTGTATATCTTCCTTTGCAAGGAAAAGAGTTAAATAACAATATTAACTAAGAGCCGCTCTTCCTCTGAGCATGATAGTGCCACATTTTGACATTTCACACATTACTAACCCAATAACCATTGTTGCTTTGCAGACCAAATCAAGTTTGAAGGAGACGACCTAGTTGCACAGGCAGCCGTATTCTTCCTGGCAGGATTTGAAACCTCGTCCACAACAATGTCCTTTGCTCTCTACGAGCTGGCACTCAATCCAGAAATTCAGAAGAGATTGCGAGCGGAGATTGTGAGTGTCCTGAACGAACACGGAGGAAAAATATCCTACGAAGCCATCCGACAGATGACGTATTTGGATTTAGTTATATGTGGTATGTACATTAACTAATATACCAAATTATTATTCACTAGCTTGGGCATAGTGTCTGCGGGCAAAGTTCTTCATCGTGTTGAACACAGAGTTCCCGTATTAGGGAGAAGGCCACGAAAGGCGGGAAGTCGTCTACTTGCTCCAGCTCTTTCTGAATCACATTGGTTCAAGAGCAGCTACAGAGATAGCCAGGGAACATAGGCGTCGCCAGGAAGGGTGGGGCAGGCCTTTGATAACACTTAAAAGCAGAAATAATAATAGTAGCTATTATGATGACAGTCATCAGTACAATAAGATAATAACTATTATAAATAAATAAAAATAAACCAATTTTATTGTAAATTTATTATTATTATCAGTGTGGGAAATAAGGTGAGGTGTGACAATTTCGCACCAGGCATGCATTTATTCAAATATCGTCGGAATGGGCACTGCTACTCAGTGGCGTGTCCAAGGGGCGGTTGGTGGGGGTTATAACCCGCCTTTGGTCCAGAATTCCTAAAAAAAAGTCAAAGGTAGGAAAAGATGGCAAAATGAGAGCTGACTACCAGAAAAAGTGTACGTAACCCCTCCCTTTCGAAAATCCTGGGCACGCCACTGCTGCTACTAAACAAAATCCACACATAATTTGAGAGTATGAATTTCTCCTCATGTTGCAAGTAAAAGCGGATTTTGAAGTTCATTATTAAGCTAGGTGCCGTAGCGTAGAAAATCCCATGTATTCCGTATGGAGAGACAACTTCAAGTTACGGCTAAACAAATGGGAGTTTCGACTCTTTCTAGCGCAAATATCATCTTCAATGGATCCTCTACCCGATCATGTTTCTTTTTCCGCCAGCGGAAGCTCGATATCCCAAAGAAAACTAATAAAATAATTCGCCCATAAGTCTAATCCTTGCCTCGTACGGCCACCCTGGCAGTGTTGCCAAACCTGATGCACATAAAAGAGCTAAATTTCACCTTAATTTGAGCTAAAGTTGACTTTCAAGCAGCTAGATTTACGATGGCTACATAAAGTGCCTCCCATGGTAATTTTAGTTGTCAGGGGGTGGGGGCGCTGCTATTACCGGTAACTTTAAAGTGACAACTATCTATTTCACCGTCTAGATCTGACGGCATCACCCATCTCAATAATACATCGATGGTTGGAATCGAAAATAAGATTATCGGATAACAGTATTGCCATCTTCACCTCAGCCAAGGCCCTATATAAAAGTAGATGGGGAGTTAAAAGGGGATGGGGCGACACAGCCAATAGAACAATATCACGTCACGTGCAATGTATACGCATGGCAAAGTTGGTCTATATGGCCCGGGCTAGTGATGACATCATAGTGGGGCAGGGGGCGGGTGCCGAACGAGTGCACGAAAGAGCCAGATCTGGCCCCAAAAGAGCTAAGTTGGCAACAGTGCTCCCAGCTGCCTCAGAGAGAAGGACCTGGGGGAAATTGTCCGTCCCCCCTTAAGCCTTTTGCTTTGGGGGAGGATGCCCACTCAGCGGCGTATTTGTGACTTCATTTCGGGGAGGTAGGTTTTTTTAGGCATGAAATTTTGTATACGTTACTCGTCAGTAAAGGAAATTATTGCCTTGCAGTTGTAAGTACCTTAAGACAGTGTTTCTAACCTAGACCATTAAATCTTGTAATGACATTTATACGTAATTTGGAAACACTTAGTATATTTATATTCTAAGAAAACGCATACGCAAACAAAAGTTGTTGAAACTACAGTGCCTTTCAAGGTCTTGGCAGCGAGAGCGCGTCTGCCGGCAAACTTGGTGCAACATACGCGTAACTTGAAACGCTAGTTATGTTATGAAATAAGATCGTACAATTACATGGAGAGTTACAATTAGAATAAACACATACGTTATTACAACAGGCGTTGGAAATGGATTGACAATATTTATAGCTGGAGTTGGAGCCAATTTTGAGTTGGATTTAAGGAAAATTATTGCTCTATCCACATTAAGACAACTTGGGCTAATAATATTAACATTGCCTATGGGGTTAAAAGAATTAGCATTTTTTTCATTTATTAATACATGCCATGTTTAAGTCCTTATAATTTCTATGTGCAGGGGCAGTAATTCATGTTGTAGGGTATGTTCAAGATATTCGTTGTATAGGAGGCATAATTAATAAAATACATATAACTATTTCTTGTATAATAATTTCTAGTCTTGCCTTGTGTGGGATACCATTTTTAGCTGGATTTTATTCTAAGGATTTAATTTTAGAAGTATTAAAAATATCTCTTTGAATTTGGTAGTACAGTAAAACCTCGTCAATCCGAACTAATAAGTTGACCTGTTTAACGAAAGAGTTCATTCGAACTCCGTTTATAGCAATAAAACATGTTTCTTATGGTGCATTTAAAGGGCATAGGCCTAAATACACTATACGGTACAGTAAAATTTAAAGCAATACGAAAATGCAGTGCTTCTAGCCACATTTAAAACCTTGCATTCTGCTGATTTCTTTTTCTTTTTGCCTGCCCGGATTAAGCGAAGTCCGGCTTAACGAGGTTTTACTGTATTTATTTTATTGTGAATTTCTACTGGGATAACTAATGTATGATTCTCGCTCACCCCGCCCCTAGAAACACTCCGCAAGTATCCGCCCCTGGCCTTCTTGGACAGGATAACAAACCAGGAATATACAATTCCAGGCAGCAACGTCACCCTGGAGAAGGGAAGCTCAGCCTTCATCTCCGTGTTGGGTATTCACTACGACCCGCAATACTACCCGGACCCGGATAGGTTCGACCCGGAAAGATTTACGGAGGAGAACAAGAGGACGCGACCCAACTATACCTTTCTCTCGTTCGGGGATGGACCCAGGAACTGTATAGGTATGTTTAGTGCTATAGTCTCAAAATTTTCACACGGTATGCGCTGTTGAATCGTTACTGATCATCAGAGCTAAGATTTACATGTAAATACACACTTTTACTTTGACAAATTACCACTGAAATTTCGTAATATTTTTACTAACAGTGATGTTTATAGTGATTTAAGATACATTATGCAGGGTGAGTCCAAGGTCCCTGACCACGCCTTATAAAATGCATGGGAGTGTAGATTGCAGCGATTCGTCATGGTAGTAATATATGCCCATAACTTCCTTATCATTAAAGTTTTCATAAATCGGACTTCATCACTGAATTCCTGGTGAAATTCTAGCCCAAAACAATACCCCACATGCCCCCCTTCCCATTTATAGAAATGAAGTTGGATCCAAGATGGCGGACATTGTCATGACATGCACCAAAAAGTTTCCTCTTAGGCCTAACATATTACTACCATGACCAATTGCTGAAATTTACACTCCCTTTCATTGTATAAGGGGTGGTCAGGGACTTTTGACTCACCCTGTATAATGTATCTTAAATCACTATAAACATTACTATTAGTAAAGATGTTACGAAATTTCAGTGGCCCTGTATTGTCAACATTTTCCCTATGTTTCTACGTTTAATATATTATTTTACATATTTAAGGAAAACAAACAATTTTACATATTTCAACATATTTATTTCACACATTGTTCATATTTCACCATTTTGAAATTGTTCCAAAGAAATAAATTATTAGGATGGATCAAATGAAAACGGAACAGTGGATGTATTGGGTTATATGGCGACAACCCTGTGTAGAGGTGGAGCGGGAGGTAAGGAATGAAACCCCTACTGCATAATGGACTCGCCCTAGATAGTCGCGCATGAGTACATGATATGCGCAGACGGTCGGGCAACAGTATCGTCCGCGCAGCAATCAAGACCAAACGGCCCTGTCTATTGTCCTCTGGATTGGTTTTGCTGCATGACAACGCGCAGCCACATACGTTAGCTGTTACGAAGAACACGTTGGCGACGTTTGGGTGGACAGTGTTTGAACACCCACCGTATAGCCCGGATCTGTCGCCATGCGACTTCCATTATCTTTAGTCCGTTGAGAAAGGCATTGAAGGGTCGGACAATGAAGTCATGGACAATGTTCGCAACTGGTTACGATCTCAGCCAAAGGAGTTCTACAAACAGGGTATTCATCACCTGGTGAAACAGTGGGACAAGTACTTGTAACTTTGGAGATTACGTTTGAAATGAACATTGTTGATTTCATTCTGTGACCGCTGTTCCGTTTTCATTAGATCCACCCTCGTATGTGGCTCCATGAGCATTTCAATTCTCGGCTCCGTGTTCTTGTAGGAATTGCATGAAGGAGGCTGTCATTTCTGCTGCTTAATGCGATGCATATTGTTTTCTTTGTGAAAATTGTCATGCTTAGATGGGTGACAAGTTGAAAACAGAAAACAAATAACTGAAGGTTGCTATTAGAACACTGTGTGCAAATAAAAAATACCTGAATAATTTTAATTTCAATCCACACTAAATTAATCATTTTAGAAAGGGTTGTGTTAAAAGTTTTAAAAAAATGAATGAAAAGAATGACTTTATGAAGAAGTACATTCTATTAAGAATGTCTTGCTAAATTCTTCGTCAAACTTATTTTTGCAACTAATTTTAATTTGCAAGGAAATATTGACCACGTAGCGTTCGTTACATCTCCATGAACTGCAAGTTCGTTTTAAATAATGAATGTCTGTGTTAGTATCTTCTGCCCCCAATTGAATTCCGTATGCTTACAAGAACTGGCCTCAATCATGACTGCTCGAAGTCATAATTCAACAGTTTGTGACGTAGGTGAAACACGCCTATTATCTCGTAGTCAACGCAGCAGTCGCTTCAAATGTAATTATTCTTACTTGCTCTGTGTGGTGTATGAACTAACCACACGATGCTTTTTTTTTTTGTCAATATTTTGGAATATTTTGGATTTTTACTACTTTCCATTGCTGATAACACTCGTTCTTTTTTCTGAAGAGTATCTGACATAAAAATCAATAACATTGCTGTACACCTACGAATTTTGTCTAAATTCCACTAATCAATATGACGTCATATTTCATCAGTAAATACCCAGATCGAGCAACCTGTATGTACTTATCTCGATTATGCTCGTAGATCTGGCAACATGGCACTCGGTTGCCATGACAAACGGTGCTGCCATCTGTTATCGAAAAACTACTGCAAGATCACCTTTAGTACGGCCTTAAAGAAAACCATGTAAGAATACTTCTTATTGAAATTATTATTTTGCGAGCATACTTATGTATTCAACAAGCTTGTTTTTTTTAAATTAAAAAAAATCGATTTAAATAAAATAAATCAACAAAAATGATTTTTTATATAAAAGTCATGATTTTATATCCACCCTAATTGTACAGCTACAGTACATACACAGTAGAGAAACATAAGTAGGTATATAAGTGAAAATAACCTCTTCATTAGGCCTATTATATTTAACATGGCATGTAGTGTGTTTGGCTTAACATTGTGGCCGTGCATTCTTTCTTGATAACAATTTCTATTTTTATCTGTTTGAAAATCTGAACACGGTATAGATGATTAAGATCTCCCATTGATGTATTGAACAGAGTAGGCAGAATTTTCAGCAAGTTTTCAGGACGCGTGTGGTTACCACACATCCACGTGGTTGTCCTTTCAAGAAGTGACAAGTGGCAGCTGTACGCTAGGGTACCCGGAAGGGCGGGGAGCAGGGGGGCCCCTGAGATATCTGTAAAATTTTAATGTAATTGGAATGGTGAAACTGTAGCTATATTCTATTGCGTTACAGGAATAAAGTGCCATGTCCAACAAAATAACGAGATAACATTTTCACAGGAGACATTAGAATCATGTTTGCTACCGTAAGTAGGGGTGTGCAGGACGGAAAATTCTATGTCGGAACGGGTTTGGGAAGGAAATATTAATAATCCTGACCTTCAAAACTGAAAAAAATCTTCATATCCCGGTAAATTTTCGAGATTTCCCAATATGGTGAAAATCTATAATTGTACTACACATTATTTCCCCTTCAAGTGATTGTTTTTGAACTTCTCGAATAAAAACTGTTAATATCAAGAAATTTCAGGCACTTATAGTGCAGAAAATAAGAAGAATGAACCTCTTTTAAATAATATGGCTTTGGAATTTATCGGCTTATCGAGATTGCGAAAAGTAGGGAAATCATTTTCCACAGTAGGAATCTGACATTGATAATTCACGCTTCATCATTTTTAATTATTACTTTCTATTCTACAGTACTCTTCGGCATGTTAAAACATGAATCAGTGTTACCTTGAAGAACAGCAGATTACGTGGCATCCTTTTTATATCTGTGCAAGTTGTGAACAGTAATACTGTTAAGCCTTGTTTCCATGTTAAACAACACTAAATATGTTGTCGAAGGCAGTTTTTATTATATAAGAGGGCTGCTAGCTTATAAAATCAATATGAATAAAGACATGTGAAATTCTGGGAATGGCTTTATTGTTTTTCAAAGTATTCACCCTTAAGATCGATACACCTTTGCACACGCTCAAACCAATTTTGAGAGCATTTTTTCCACTCTGAAGCTGATACCTCAGAAACCGCTGTTCGGAATGCGTCAACAGCTGCTTCAGGCGACACAAATCGATCACCACGCATCTTATTTTTCACGTGTGGGAACAAAAAGAAACCATTAGGTGATACATCAGGTGAGTACGGACAATGAGTCTTAATTCGACATTTTTACTGGACAAAAAAACCAACAGTTTAGTGTGCTGAGTGTAACTGGCGTTGTCGTGGTGAAGAATAATGCGATGATTTGGGTTTGTTTTACGCAATTCATTGATGACCTCTGGCAAACAAATTGTTGTATACCACTCATCATTTACAGTCCTTCGATTTTCTAAAGCTATTGTTGTCACATGTCCGGTACAACCGAAGAAACAAGCAATCATTTGCTTGGCAGCACTCTTCGAACGAACAACTTTTGCTGGTTTCGGCTCACCTTGAAACACCCAAACAGTGGATTTCTGTTTAGTTTCGGGGTCGTATGAATAGATCCAAGTTTCGTCCCCTGTAACGATGTATTACACCAAATTTGACTTGGCTCGGTTCAAATTTTTGAGCATTTCTTTCCACCAATTTACACGAGTCTGTTTTTGAGCTTCGGTCAAGTTGTGTGGGATCCAACGACATGAAAGTTTCCATACGTTCAGATGACCATGCAAAATCGTATGTATTGCTTTCATGTCAATGTTCAAGGATGCCTGAATCTCGCGGTATGTCACATGTCGATCTCTCTCAATCATTTCACGCACAGCATCAACATTACTGGCAACATTAGACGTGGATGGACGACCGTCACGAAATTCATCACTGAGAAATATGCTACCACGCTGGAATTCGGAAAACCAATTGTACACAGTCCTAATGGATGATGCTTCATCCCCAAAAGCCAAATGAAGTCGCTCGATGCATTGTTTCGGTGTTAAGTTACATTTGAAATCATAAAAAAATCATTGCCCGAAAGTGTTCACGAGAAATTTCCATTTCCCACACGAAACTACTTCTTCAAACTGCTGTGAAAAATAAACGAATAGGCTTAACATATTCTTCCGATTTTTATAATAGCGGAACATTAGCGCCACTGTTGCTGGTAGTTTGCAGAAATGTTTCCAGCAATCCTCGTATAATAAAAAAAAAAACTATACATGCAAAGTTTCCACCCTTCATCAGGGTCCTCTTCAGGCTATGCCTTGCTCAGCAGCATATTTAGTGTGGAAAAGTACATACAGACAAAGAACTGTTCATCACTAAAGTGATATATGTTTATGTAAAGAAAGGAAGGTGAATTCAGTTTCTATGTAAATATAGACTCGAGTGTGCACTTGCATACAACTCCAAAGTATCAATTCAATTCGAATTACAGTAAAACTTCTCAATAACGGACAGGCCTGGGAAAAAAATAAATGTCCGTTATAAGAAGTGTCCGCTATCCAGAAAAAAGTGTAGGATGTTACACAATAGAATAAGCATATTACAGTGTGTACTTTGTGAACATAATGTTTTTTTTTCCTACATTCAAGGAACAAAATACTGTACTAAAGTGTAAATCACAAAACCTGAGACCTTCTGTAAACAAACCGTACCACCGATTCGATGTATCACTCCGCGTCAGCTGATTCATGACCCCCGACTACCGCATAGAACTCGGCATGTTGAAAGTGGCACTACTTCCTTGCTGTTCACATGATTACTTTTAGAAAATAACCAATGTTATAAAATATCATTATGTACTCAAATCTCTAAGTTCATTGAAAGTTACAATGCATATTCCTACAAAATGTTCACACTTATCTTGCCTTGCCATGTCACCAAGCTATTTTACGAAGTGCACTATATTTGGCGGAACAAAAATCGTTATTAGGATGCTTGTCAAAGTTCGAATATTCAATTCGCATGCAAGAAAGAAGCCAAATTTATGGGAAATTATTACTGGTGCAAAGAGTTAACCATAAAGGTGAAGCAATAAGTACAAAAGAAAGAGCATTGGGTTTTAAGTGAGACGTCATTTGCGGCAGCGTATCCCATACTACAAATTGGCCGTTGTTTTACCTTACGTAATGAATCCTGTAACAACGCTGGATTTTCGTGTGGATTATTTTACTTCTAT
Organism: Lepisma saccharinum; assembly: GCF_977018435.1. Classification (NCBI taxonomy): domain Eukaryota; kingdom Metazoa; phylum Arthropoda; class Insecta; order Zygentoma; family Lepismatidae; genus Lepisma; species Lepisma saccharinum. Next base: position 52,887,814 of record NC_139240.1, read on the forward strand.
GAGTTTGCAATGCTTTCTGCATGCAGGTGGTTTTGTTTACAGAAGGTCTCAGGGTTGGTGATTTGAACTTTATATATGGTGAATTTAAATTTACTAAAGTATCCCTACATACATTACAAATGTCAAGAAAGAAAATACGTAGCAGACGTGACACACACTTCTCAAGATATCCACAAAGAATAATGTCTGCACTTTTAAAAAGAAATACGTTCGTTGTAACTTGAAACAATGCACGCTAGTTCGAAATACTGGCCATTGTTGAGACCGTTTTCTTTCAGGCTGTCCGTTAAGAACTTTTATTTGCGTTGGGGAGGTAGTTTTCAGTGTCCACGTCCGTTATTAAGAATGTCCGTTATTGAGACGTAATATGAACATTAAACCCCATGTATTTCTGCCGGGGAATTTAAAAATGTCCGTAATTTAGAGTTGTCCGTTAGGAGAAGTTTTACTGTATACGATTTGTAAAGTAATAACAATAATAATAATAATGAAATTTTCTATTGTGTCGCTACAGGAGCAAGGTTTGGCCTGTTGCAGACAAAGGTAGGGCTAATACATATTCTTCTGAACAGTGCTGTGGACGTTTGCAAAGAAACACAGATTCCGCTGAAGATGGAAACGAAATCATTTGTCCTTGCTGCTGAAGGAGGGATGTATCTCCGGGTTAAAAGCTTGGAAAACGAAAATAAAGTTCTGTAAATCTTAACAGTGTTTCATTCAACTTTGTTACCTAAATGTTAGTGGCGCAGGGATTGGGGTACAGCAGTACATCATATCCCTAAAATTATACAATACATTATGTTGCTGCCAGGCTGGCAGTGGCGACAGATATAAGCAGTGGCATGTCACAGAGCTGCAACGAGGAAGGATAAACATTACTGGTACAGACGAATCTAGGACAATTCCGACGATCATGACCTGACCTAACCTAACCTAACCAAAGGCGCCACAGAACTAATAATGCTGTAGAAGGTTGGAACGACAAAATACGCGTAAATAGGTGGCTTGGAAGACTGCATCCAAAAATTCATGATGTTCTGGTCTGCCTCAAGAGCCAAGCAGAATACACCAACATCAAGTACATGCGAATGGAACTTAATCTTGAAGGTCAGAAAAGGAAGAAACGTGACATAATTTTATGAGGAAACGGGTGACTTCAAAAGGTGTCTGTCGACTCCAGCCCATGATCAAAAACTTGATTGAACCAAATTCCCAGCCGAAAATATCAATATTTCACATAATTATCTTGTAAGAGGCATTGTACTGGGTGTTAAGTCACCCTTCAATTTGATAGAAGATTTAAAATGTCATAGCAATTGTCCACTCGCCCTTTCACTTCTAACTGTGTTCATCGCAATTGTCCGCCATCGCTATTGTCCGGCTACCGGTACAGACGTACCGACTAGGAATGGAAAGCGACAATCTAGGCCTAAAGTGGAGTCAGCATTTTGGCAGTGACCGTCTGTTTCCACGTTCACCTACGAAGAAACTTGTGTCAAACAGCCAATTAGGCCTACTGCTTCGGCCAGAAGGGGCAACATTAAAATCCCTCCTCCTTCCCGAAGCAGCCAGCAGGGAATCAGGATTTTGTCTAAATAACCGTTCTGCGCTGTGAATCGACACCGGTTCTGCAGCGACTCCACTATAGGTGCGTAAGCTCTCTCTATCTCTCTCATCTCTCTCTCCCCATGACTCTCTAGAGAGAAAGAGAGAGATTAAGATGAAAGGGAGAGTCTGTTCCTTCATCCTCTCTCTCTCTCTCCTTTCTTTTCCTCTTTCTCTTTAGAGGGAAAAGAGAGAGAGAGAGAGAGAGAGGATATGAGAGATAGAGGTGGGGAAAGAAGGGAGAGAGAGAAACAAAAGACAGAGGGAAAACAAAAAAAGAAGGCAGAAAAAGAGAGAGGGAACGAGAGAGATAACAGAAAAAGAGAGAGGGGACGATATAGAAAGAAAAGAGAAAGAAAGAAGGGAGAAAAAGAGAGAACAAGATAGAGAGAACAGAGAGAAATAAAGAAAGAATATAGAGAGAAATAAAAAAGAAAAAGAGAGAACAATAGAGAGAGAACGATTGAGATAACAGAGAGAAAGAAAGAATAAAAAGCGAGAGAGCAAGAGAGAACGAGAAAGATAACAGACAAAGAAAGGAGAGATAAAGATAGAAGAAAGAAAAAGAGAGGGAACGAGAGAGAGAGAAAGAAGAGGAAAGAGAGAGAGAGAGAGTTTGAAAGGAAAATATATCTCTCTGTCACTTTTTTCCTTCTGTCTTCATTCTCCCTCCCTCCCTCTCAATTTCCCTATCTTACTTTTATGTTCACTCCACTTCATTCCTACGTACATGTCCCAACAGCTTTTTTTGTTTCTAGAGGGCAAAACTGTGATAAATAAATGTATGATAATATCGTTAAATCTGATTTTTATTTTTTAGAAAACAGAAAATCGCTTCCTTAAAAAATAATAATAAAAAGAAGAAGAAGAATTACCTTCGTCGCCATGGATACCTAGCTTATTTTCAGTGAGGAAGTGCCATTAAATGACCCCCTCCCCCAATAGGTTTTCTCCGAATAGTGGGTTTTGGGAATTTGGGGGGAGGTCCGATTGGTGGGGCTTTTTCGTTATGTTGAAGGCGTGTATCTGCAATAGAACAAAATGGCATTCGGGCTGTCTGTGATGGTGAAATATAGTGAACAAATAAATATTTGAATCCTACGTGTAATATTTTATTGTTTTTTTACGTTTACAATCTTTTTGATTAGTTACGAAAATAAAAATGTGAAACACATGTATGGTTACAAAACACTTAATTCATATATTTTTCCAGAGTTATTGAAAATAAAAGTAAAGGACATAAATAAGTTCGTAAACTAACTGTCAAGCAATTTAGTCTATTATAGATTTCGAATGAGTATTTTATTTCAAGGTAAGCCAAGGCTCTCACGGGCTGTCGCGCTATGGGTTATTATTTTATTTCAAAACATGTGAAACAGAGACAAGAATGTCAGTGATAAAATCAGACTTATTTCTCTGTTGAGTGTTAAAGCTATGAACTCTTCTCTACACACTTGCAGCAAAAATATTGTCGTGTGGGTGTTCTCGACATTTTTCTTCCGAGCTGATGGCGTACCCCTTCAAGTCGTACCCCTGAGGGTGCGCGTACCACAGTTTGAGAACCATTGCTGTACATAATCCAATGTTTCTAAAGGTGTCTGGTTTCGAAAGCAGACTCTTTGATTTCAAGCCCTGTATGAACGGGAAGAACGGGTGCAAAAAGAACCCCCCCCCCCCAAATTCTCCAGACAGCTTGTTTAGGTTGCGTAATCCGCAATAAAATGCAAAAGAGGCGCAACAAGAAGATGGCCTTTTACTCTAACTAACTAACTAACTCTCTAGCCTTCTTAAACCCGAAGGTTCATGGCTGCAGCAACACAGGCCTTCCATCTTTCCCTATCTTGAGCAAGTTCTATATACTCTTTTCCATCCCTACCGATTTCCCTTAGGTCCATCTCAACATTGTCCCTCCATCTTCGTCTTGGCCTTCCTACAGGTCTCTTACCATCAGGTTTCCCAACAAGAATCCTGTAAACTCCTCTTTCCTCTCCCATTCGTGCCACATGGCCTGCCCACCTAAGTCTTCTTGATTTAATTATTCTAATAATATCTGGACATGAATACAAATTATGTAGTTCTAAATTGTGTAACCTTCTCCACTCACATGTCTCCTCATCCCTTTTAGGTCCAAATATTTTCCTAAGGATCTTATTTTCAAATACTCTCAATTTATGTTCCTCTTTCAATGTAAGGGACCAAGTTTCACATCCATATAATACTACAGGCAAAATTACTGTTTTGTATATTTTAACTTTTAGTTTCTTAGATATTAAACGAGAAGACAAAAGTTTATGAAGAGAGAAGTAACATGCATTTCCTGAATTAAGCCTACTTTTTATTTCCTCTTTAATATCATTTTCATTTGTTAATATTACTCCTAAGTATTTGAATTTGGAAACTGGTTCAAACGAGTTGTTATCAATAATTAGATTTTGATTATTACCTAACACTTGGTTTCGGCCTGTAAGCATATATTTAGTTTTCTCTTTGTTAACTTCCAAACCTATCTCTTTAGCAGTTTTGAAAAATATTTTAGCATTATTCTTAATTGTATTCACATCATCCCCCAGTAAGTCTACATCATCTGCATATGCTAACATCTGAGTCACACCATTTAATTTTACTCCTTCGTTAGTTTCTTTTACCTTCCTAACAGCATATTCTAAGGCAAAATTAAAGAGCAATGGAGATAATGCATCTCCTTGTTTTAACCCATCATGAATTGTAAATTTGTCAGACATATTAATACCTACACGAATTTTACTTTCTGTTTCACTGGTGCATATTTTTATCATACTAACAAGCTTCTTAGGTATTCCAAACTCTACTAATATATTATATAATTTATATCTTTTGACCGAATCATATGCTTTTTTGAAATCAATGAATAGTTGATGGACATTTTGATTATATTCCCACTTTTTTTCAAGTGTCTGTCTGATGTGAAAAATTTGATCTGTAGTTGATCTGTTACGTTTAAATCCACATTGATAATCACCTATAATTTCATTAGCATATGGGGTTAGTCTTGTTAAAATAATGTTAGATAATATTTTATATGTTGTTGAGAGTAGAGAAATTCCACGGTAATTATTGCAGTTCATTTTATCACCTTTTTTAAACACAGGAACAATTATGGATTCTTTCCACTGTTGAGGGATTTCTTCTTTATTCCATATTAAACAAATTAATTTATGAATTTGACATATTAATGAATTTCCACCATATTTAATTAACTCAGCTGGTATTAAATCAATGCCAGGTGCTTTGTTATTCTTTAGCCTTTTAATAGCATCTTTAACTTCAGTCAAGTTAGGTTCTGGAACTAAAGGTTCTGCTGTGTGGACTTCAATCACTTCTGATTTATCTCCTACATGGACATTTAAAAGGTCATTAAAGTAGTTCTTCCATCTATTTAGAATATCGCTTGGGTCAGCTAGAAAATCACCATCTTTATCTTTTATCAAGTTTACTTTAGGTTGCCACCCCTTTCTAAACTCATTTACACCTTTATATAAATCTCTGATATTTTTATTTTTGCTGTTTGTTTCAATTTCGTTAATTTTGCTTTTCAAGTAATCTCTTTTTTACTTCTAAACGTGCGGTTAACTTCTCGCTTTATTCTATTATAATTGCTTAGATTTGTATCATCAGAGTTATTTAACCACCTAAGTCTAGCCTGATTTCTTATTTCTAATAGATTATGACATTCATTATCAAACCATGGCTTACTTTTTCTCGGTTTATGGTATCCTATACTTTCTGCTGATTCTATTGCATTACGTATGTGCTCCCTATTCTTATTTACGTCTGTTTCATTTATATTTTCATCATCATTTAAATCCTGCAAAATATCAAATTTATTTGACAGTTTAATTTGGTAATCTTTCTTAATTCTTTCATCAGTAAACTTTCCTGTATCAAATTTTATAACTTTTAGATTTTGTTGCTTATGATTTAACACTGAGAGTCTTTCTCTTAATTTAGCAATTACTAAATAATGGTCACTGGCACAGTCCGCACCTCTATGTGTACGAACGTCAATTATACTAGTATGTCTTCTCTTATCAATGAGAATATGATCTATCTGATTATGAGTTTTACCATCTGGAGAAGACCAGGTATATTTATGGATATCTTTATGTTTAAAAGTGGTACTTTTCACAATTAAATTCTTTGAGGTTGCAAAAGTAATCAATCTTATACCATTATCATTACTTAATTCATGAAGACTTTCTTTACCAATCGTGGGTTTAAATGTATCTTCTTTGCCAATCTGTGCATTACAGTCACCTAACAGAATTTTCATATCATACTGAGAAAATTTATCAAAGACCTGTTCTAACTCTGTATAAAAATCATCTTTGGTATTATCATCTTTTACTCAGCATATTAAAAAGTCGTTCGCCACAACAAATGTTCTCTTCGGGTGGAAGAACAAAAATGCATTTCTAATTGCACGGTATCCACGTGGAGACTTACAACCCAGCAGAGGCTGTAGTCAAGGCTGGTGATTAGCCAATCAGCGTGAAGGTTGTCTACCAGCCTTAAGGTAGCGTGGAAATGCACCCAGTGTACCGCAAGAACTTTGAACTGTGACATTTTGTTGTGAATCGCCAGTGCGTTACGGAGATATTGTTTGGTAAGTTCAAAGGAAACTTGTTATATCGAAATCTAGTTCACCTATTCTTTACAGATTCTTTGCTTGTGTACTATTCACGAGCTCCAATCCAAAGGTAGAATTCAAATCAAGGAACACACATCTTTTTTTCTAAGAAAACCTGACAGGGCATCACATTTCGAGAACCTTATTGCCTTCTACAGATCCCAGTACATACAATGCAATTTCATTAGATGTGGTTAAATGTACTAGGAAGAGACACCAGATCTGTTTATATTCTGTGGGTTTGTTGGGATAGTTTTGTGAAGCAATTGTGTACTTGTAACAAATGGTCATTTTATAAATGATGTGTCAAAAGGATCAATTGGGATAATATTTATACATCACATTATGGCAGTGTTTGATTTATTCAAAGACATGTAGTTATATTTTACAATAATGAGCTTAGCTTACACACGTCTGGCAATCTTACATACTTTTGCATCTGTGCTGCCGACTGGGATGCTTGATGGGAACTAATACACACTGTTCCTGAAAATTATCCTCTCATTGCGAAACTTACCAGCATCGACTCAAGTTCATAAACCAGAGCATTATTTCATAATTTCTGCTGGATTTGGGATGAATATTTTTCCGGGGACAGAAGGGACGTTTCAAATTTGGTTCCACTTTAAACTGTAGATTCAGTTCCGATCAGCTGGGTCAATTTAATACACATAAGGTCAAAAGGCACGTAATACACACACTCCCAGAGAATCACAATGGTTGTGGGTTAAGGTCACAGAGCCTTGTTTGTGTACAAGGATGCAGTTCCCAGGGTGTACTGCTTAGAGGAGAAATTCACACTTGTATGCCTTACGAAGAACACCTCTGTCGTAGCCCATGGACGTATGTAAGGGGGGGCGGTCAAGGGGTCTAACCCCCTCTTTTGGTTCATTAAAATTACTAAATTACCTGTTCTATCCGCTTGTTCATAAAAATTTCGTTGGACTTATTTAATTTTCCTAAATTCGAGACGTGTAGGTCGAGATATGGATGGGAAGGAAATTACGTAACTCCACACACCAGATGGGACTGCAGACCAAATGTTTGCAATTTCCTGGAAGTTTCGGAATTTCTGCGATAAGAAACTACATTGGGACTGTCAAATCAGCTATCATTTTCCCCCTCGAGTCTTCTTAAAGAAATTTGGTTTTTTAAAACGCATTGGAAGAAAACCAGGTAAATATCGTAACATTCCCAAGTTGTTTGACACAAGATGAACAGAAAAGTATCCCAACAAACTTCCGATCAGCAGTGTCCTGGATTTTCAGTTATGAAATAAAGCAACCCTAATCATACCAAAAGTTGACCACCACCCCCCCCCCTCCCTTACGTGTACTACATATATGCCCGCCCAGCCTAAACATTAGACCATGAGATTTGCGCGAATGATGACAATTTATTTAAGCAGTGTTGCTCATGGATGAGGTATCTGCTTGTTTTGAGTTCGTTTCTAAGTCCACTTTATACACAGAAAGGCTAATCGGGGCTGGACCTATAGTTTAAAATACGTTGATTTTGATTGATCTAGTTTCATTTACGTCGCATTTCTTCCACTTTTGGCTAGTCGTGACGACGAAAATGAGTAATATGATTAAATTCATTGACACTCACAAAGAAGACCAATCATGGATTTTTCATCACCCAACCAAATGTCGTGAATTATTCTAAGAATGACATCAGTGAACACCTGAGCATATACCCTCCGCCATTTTCTTACTATCAATAAGCAAAGCATATTATATACCTTAGTTCTTTATACCACACCCCTCAATTTCAATACTTTCGCTAGAAACCCTTCCAACACTAATAAGATTTCTTGCCTTCGTATCGAACCCGGCACCCTTTGATTACTGCCAGCGGAATTTTCATTGGGTGACGCGTGGTCGACGCATGTCCGCTGTTTTCTGACTTCCGAGACAGGAGCCCGCTGGGTCAGCACTCAAATTTCTTTGGACCCAACTGGGATCGAACCCGGAACCGTAGGCACCAAAGGGGAGAGCGCTAACCATCTCGCTACGGTGAAACAAATGCTGGTGGATGTGTGCGTCACGATTCATCGTGTTTTTCTGTAGAAGCTTTTGAAAGAAGACCCAGACAGAGTGACCAAATCATTATGCAACACCTGCAGAGCAAGAAGCCATAGGTTCATCAGAGAGCAGTGAACCAGCCGAATTACGTCAGGATCAGAAGCTGAGAGATTGTGAAAGAAGAGGCAATATGAGACAAGTCAAAGAACTTGATTCAGATGTTTTGGAAGAAGTCTTCTCAATCGACGCTTCAGGCAGTTCAGATGCACTTGCTGAAAGTCGACCAAAAAAGTGCCAAAAAGACCGCGCATAACGGCAGAGAAGGGGTGGAATCGAGTGCGCAGAGCGAAGCAGTACACGCTGCTGTGAAGGCTAGTGGCTGCAGTCGCTTTCCCCCTCCACGCAATCCCGTTCCTCTCACGTGCTCATTGGTGGAGCCATCTTGCGTCACTACTTGCGCAGATTCTGTTTTCGCTCGCTTGCTCCAGAAGTTGCCGGCATTCACAAAATATTTTCAAGCCTCGTTTAAATTTTCTTGTGCCAGTACAATTAAACACCCATGATAATTCTATGTTTAGGAAATAATATATATTGATAAATGATACGTATTAGCAATGATTCTTGTAATGAAGAAGAGATAGGACAGGTAGTTAAACAAAAAATGGGTCATTTTAGCTTCACTACTGCTGTTTGAAAAGAAGTCGGGACATGGATTAAAAGGAATGGACTGTTCCGACTAAATCTGGACGTCTGGTAGCCTTGCATCAATGGTTATAGAACTAAAAGTACCAAATATTGCAGAATGCACATTTCTGGAGCTTATCTCTCTTCACAAACAATCCATTCATTCTTGCAAGGACAAAATAGAAATTCTTGGAAAATCTGAAAAATCATGAGTGTTAGTTTTGTAGATTTCTACAATATTATATTAATATATTCCATAGTTCGAGGAAGCATGACGCCCTTGCAATAGCAATGGTCTGCTTTGGTTATTAGGAAAAACGTCAATGTAACACCGAAGTACCTTTACGATTCTTAGGGACATCGCGCTACGACGCCAGGGGTCTCGGGTTCGAATCCGGGCCTGGGTTTCTGAGTGTCCAATTTCATCATACCATCACTCATCCCCATCTTCGCAAATTAGCCAAAAGGTGGCACAAGAAGCGAAGTAAAATATAGCAAATCAATCAATCTATTCTTAGTGGACCTCCCCCCTGACATAGAGTAACGTCGTCGTCTTGTAATCTAGAGGTCTCAGGCTCGACACTTTCGAGACACACAGTTGTTCAGATCTTACTTTAAACTGTAGGTTCAGTCTCGATTAGCCTTTTTGTGCATAAAGTGCACATTCAAAAAGTCGAACTCGATTCGTAGCAGAATCGTCCTTGCAACACCGACTTACATGTTTGTTCAGTTCTTAGGGGAATCGTTGATGGCGGCACGGTCACTTGATCAAGCAGCACTGGTGTTGCAAACTCGACAAACGTGATCTCTAAGACCAAATATACCATCTATACAGGGTGTTCACAAAGAACCGGTACCATTACCAGTAACATTTACTACGACATGCTTCCTTAGCTGGAGGAATTCCAGCCAAGTATAGTTTTTCAAGAAGATGGGGCACCCCCTCATTGGTCCAAGGATGTTCGAGGTCTTCTGGATAGGCATTTCCCTGGCACGTGGATAGGCCGTGATGGACCTATTCCCTGGCCACCGCGCTCTCCTGATATCACACCCTTGTCAAAGATTGTGTTTACCGCACTCCTGTTCCAGTTGTTGCTACTCTTCGAAGAAGAGTATAACGGAGAGTATCCTAACTGTTACTGGTGATATGCTGGGGCATGTATGGACAGAAGTGGATTACCGCCTTGATGTTCTGAGAGCAACTAGAGGGGCGCACATTGAGGTATATGGTATACAAACGTGGAGAGTTGTAGCTCATTTTGCAATCAACAGCAATGTTCTATTGCATATAGTTTCCGAGCTGCTTTTTTGTTTGTGTGAAGGTACCAGGACTTTATGAACACCCTGTATATACCAAATTTACATATTTCCTTTTCTTGTTTTTATTTTTCACAAGGTTTGACTATAAAGGCGACACTAAATTTGCTGCTAGACTAGTGGTGCTGTACTTTCTTTCTCACCTGCTAGTTTTCTCCTCACACAATACTCGTCACCGTATTTGTCTTTATACTTTTGTTCCCACAAAGCATTGCGCAGACCAGACAAGCTAAAGAGATGGACGAGCGACGTGGAGGAAGAACGTCGTAAGATAATAGCTATTTTTATTAAAATTGCCAAAATTAAAGGTTTAACATACACTGCTAATAATAAAGATTTTCATCATCGGCTAATCACATGTTACACAACCAACATTCAAAAACCACCGTTTCTATTTGCCAAACTCACAGATTACCTTCACATGACCAAACGTTAGCTCTGATTGGTTGTTACCACAGCATCTAGCAGAGAAGCAAGATGCAACTAGAACATGGTCTAGCCACCACAACCAGTTTAGCAGCCAGCATGGCAGGAATCGTTTCCAGTCAGGTAGCCAGTCCAGCGCCAACTAGGGCATTCACGTAGGAAATCCAGCTCCGTGTGAGTGAATTTGTGTTTTAAGTGCACTTTATGCACAGTAAGGCCTAATCGAGACTGGACCTACAGTTTAAAGTAGGATCCGAACCACTGTGTGCCTCCACAGGGTATCGAAACCGGGACCCCTTGATTACAAGGCAACAACGTTACGCTACTCCATCGGGGAGACCCAGCGCCGTATGATTCGGTCTTAAGAGTGGACCATGAGGCCGAACTAAGGCAGGTAAATAAAAACTTTTCTGTTCTACTGTTTATTCAGATTCACATACGGTATACACGATAATATCTGTTATTTTCAGCTAATCCTAACAATGATTGGTAAACAAATGGAAATGTAGGAATGCTCACTAAGTGGGGACTCAAACCTGCAATCCATTATTTCTATCCCTATCTTCTTTCTGCTTCACTATCTTTCTCGCTCCTTTTCCTTTCCTCTTTCTTTCTTTGCCTTGCTTAATCTATTTCTTCTCTTTTCTTTCCCACTCCACAGCTTTTTTCTGTATCTTATGTTTTCTCTTTCTCTCTTATACACTCTTTCTCCAAAGTTCTCTATATTTCTACTTTCTCCAACTTTCCATCTCTTTGTTCTTCCTGCTTCTTTTTCCCACTCTCTCTATTCTTCCTTTCACTTGGTTCGATAGTCTTCCCCTCTCTCTCATCTTTCTCTTACTTTTTCTTCCTTCCTGTTTCTTTCCTTGTCTTTCTTCCTCTATTACTTCTCCTTTCATTTGCTATCCACAGCTTCTTTCGTTTCTTTCCTTGTCTTTCTTCCTTTATTCCTTCTATTTTCATTTGCTATCCACATCTTCTTTCTATGTCGATCTCTTTCTTTCTGTCTTACTCTCTTCCAAGTTCTCTCTAATTCTACTTTCTGCCACATTCCACCTCTCTATTCTTCATGCTTCTTTCTCCCACTATCCATCTCTCTATTCTTCCTTCTTCTCTTTCCCACTTTTTCTATCATCCTTTCACTTGGTTGCCAGACCAATAGTCGTTTTTTTTTTTTTTTGCTCACAAAGCATTTAATCTAAACACATATCATAATACAAGAGTGCTAATGTATAACACTACACTTCCAGCTTGATGTGTTTTGGAGATCTTTGGAGATGATCGGATACAACTCCTTGGAATACCTACTACTGGGAGGCATCTTGGTCTACCTCTTCTACAAACACCTGACGTGGAATTTCGACTACTGGAAATACCTCGGTGTGCCTTACATCAAACCAACACTGCTGTTCGGCAACATCAAAGATGTCGTTCTGATGAAGACCTGCATCGGAGAGAACTTTAGGAACCTCCATAATCAGTTCCCTGGGGAGTCGTTCGTGGGGATGTTTATCCTCAGGAAGCCTGTGTTGTTGATACGCGATCCTGAACTCCTCAAGCACGTCCTGGTGAAGGATTTCAATGTCTTCTTCAATAGGCACTTCCATGCTGACGAAAATGTGGATCCGCTGGCTGGAAATTTCCTGTTTGGCCTCAGAGGGAACAGATGGAAACAGTTGAGGTGAGGGAATGATAAGGGTCTGCATGAAAATTCGAGAAAAGTAGAATTTATATTGCTTTTCATTTCTGTCTTCCTTTGTCTAGCCTTTATCTCTCTCTCAATTAGCCTCCAATCTTACCGGTTTCGAAAAATACTTATCCAGTCTCGATTCTTAATCTCAGTGTGTGTCTCTTTTCTTCTCTCTATTCCTCTCTTCCTGTCTTTTTCTCTTTCTTCCTCTATTGCTTACCTTGCTTAACTTCTCCACGCCTTTAGATCTGTATATCCTCCATTCTCTTTCTTCCCATTTCCTTTCTTTTCTTTCTCCCAGACTCTCCATTTCTTCCTTTATCTTTCTCCCACACTCTCTATTTCTTCCTTTCTCTTTCTTCCGCAATCTCAATTTCTTCCTTTTTCTATCTCCCACACTCTCTATTTCTTCCCTTTTCTAACTCCCACACTCTCTATTTCTTCCTTGTTCTTTCTCCCACACTCTCTATTTCTTCCTTGTTCTTTTTCCCACACTCCCTATTTCTTCCCTTTTCTTTCTCCAACTCTCTCTATTTCTTCCCTTTTCTTTCTCTATTTCTTCCCATTTCTTTCTCCATATCCCTCTATTTCTTCCCTTTTCTTTCTCCCACACTCTATTTCTTCCCTTTTCTTTCTCCCACACTCCCTATTCCTTTCTTTCTCCCACACTCTGTATTTCTTCCTTCTCTTTCTCCCACACTCCCTATTTCTTCCTTGTTCTTTCTCCCACACTCTCTATTTCTTCCTTTCTCTTTCTCCCACACTCCCTATTTCTTCCTTGTTCTTTCTCCCACACTCTCTATTTCTTCCCTTTTATAACTCCCACACTCTCTATTTCTTCCCTTTTCTTTCTCCAACTCTCTCTATTTCTTCCCTTTTCTTTCTCCATATCCCTCTATTTCTTCCCTTTTCTTTCTCCCACACTCTATTTCTTCCCTTTTCTTTCTCCCACACTCCCTATTCCTTTCTTTCTCCCACACTCTCTATTTCTTCCTTCTCTTTCTCCCACACTCCCTATTTCTTCCTTGTTCTTTCTCCCACACTCTCTATTTCTTCCTTTCTCTTTCTCCCACACTCCCTATTTCTTCCTTGTTCTTTCTCCCACACTCTCTATTTCTTCCCTTTTCTTTCTCCAACTCTCTCTATTTCTTCCCTTTTCTTTCTCCATCTCCCTCTATTTCTTCCCTTTTCTTTCTCCCACACTCACTATTTCTTCCCTTTCCTTTCTCCAACTCTCTCTATTTCTTCCCTTTTCTTTCTCCCACACTCCCTATTTCTTCCTATCTTTCTCTCGCTCGTTCTATTTCTTTATTTTTAACTCCCACACTTTCTCCCATACTCTCTATTTCTTCTTCCTTTTTATCTCCCACACTCTCTATTTCTTCATCCCCCCACACTATTTCTTTCTTTTTCTTTCTCCTACACAATCTCTCTCTCTTTCTATTTCTTAATTTTCTCTGCCTCCCCTTCACTATTCTTCCTTCTCCTCTCCTACTATCCGTCTTTCTCTTTCGTTCTTTCTCTTTCCCTATCCCTTTACTCTTCATATCTCTTACTCTATTTCTCAGACTATTTCTTCTCTCCTTTTAGTCATTCTAACATTTCCTCTTTCCCCTCTATTTCTTCTTCATTTCCCTTTCCACCTCTTTTCTGTTCCTCTATCTCCCTCTATTCTAGTATTTCTTCCTTTGTTTGTCCCCTTCTTTATCTCTATTTCCGTCACTCTTAAGTCTCGACTAACACAAGTGAAGCAACTCATTGGTGCCCTTAGGTCCATTCTTCGCTTTCTTATTGTAACCTGCAATTTTAGATTCACTCAGAATGACGTATTTTAAATCAAGAATTGGATCAGAGTGTGCATGTGTGTGTAACTAAATACGTAATGATTTCTATCTTCATATTATAGTTACTCCACATTTACACTAAAAGCATTGGTTAATGATTTGGTAGTTTTAGACCGCACTGCAGATGCGTTTCACATTCAGGTGTTACAAACTGAATTCGGAATACAGATATGGACTAGCCACATTAACGTTACTTAACTACATGGAAATTAAATACACTAATAAAACATTTGACAATGATTACGTTTTGTTATTCTGCAAGTACACAATACTTTAGATAAATGAATGCTTGCTCTTGCATGATTTTAAGGCTGTATAATTTGTTCTGTATGATGTTAATGTGATTTGTACGTATGCATTCATTTTGTTTCTACATGTGAATTTATTTAATTCCTAGGCATGTGCTGACACCTACATTCACTTCCGGAAAGATGAAAAGAATGTTCCACCTCATGAATGACTGTGGCAAGCTGCTAGGTAGCCTCGTCGAAAAGAGCGCGCAGAAATTCGAGACATTGGAGATGTTAGACTTATGCGCCAGTTACGCGAATGACGTCATAGTGACGCGCGCTTTCGGGATGGAGAGCAGCAGCCTCAAAGATCCGGAGGATGGGCCGGAAGATCCTGGAGCCCGGAATCGAACGTGGATTCACCGGAGGCGGGACTTTTCTGTTCCCGGAACTGATTGCGTTCCTCCGTATGAAGTTCTTCCAGAGTGACGTCGCAGCGTTCCTGCGTTCCGCTGTAAATGGCAACATTGAATATCGAGAGAAGAACAAGCTTGTCCGACGGGATTTCTTGGATCTGCTCATCCAGTTGAAGAACAAAGGATGCGTCGACAATGATGACGAGGACGACGATGATGACGTCACTGGTGGAAAGCTTGACTGTGGATTGGATGGTTCCGGACACAAGCCAGGTTGGTAGAACTGTCTTATCCTAACAACCTGTGAACTTAAATTCAGAACCGAACCCCGCATGGGCACCGCCAGGAATTTTGGCAGAGGGAGGGGGCAAACTCGGGGTAAAGCCGGTACGTTTCATTTATGAAACACTAAACGCGCTGCCATGAAATTAGGCGGGTGGCAGAAATTCGCGCTGTTGCCACGTCGGTGCACAACCACGTATGTACGGATGGCTTATTTACAATCCTTATAGTGCTGCAGAATCTCCAGATATATGTGGCTTCTGATTGGCTGTCAGTCCGGAAGTTAATGCAGTGTTTTTTCAAGTTAACGCTAGATGGCAGGGTTCAAGTTGACAGTGTAGATTTCAGATATCCATCCCAACAATGTAAGAAACCCCTTCAAACTCAGGATAAATTTTGAGTACATTTCTTTAGTTATTTTTTTTGAAATACAGAAATCCGAACTTTTCTTGAAGTGAATGATTTTCCTATTTAAAGTCACATCAGTGCAAACATTGTAGTTACAATTATGTGTTTCCAACTTATTGCAAACAATACCACAATGAAGCCAATATTTTATATGCCGAAGATGTTTATCCAATAAATTTATTATATATAATTTATTGCAATTTCAAGAGATATTTAACATTATTATTTTTCGATGGTTTCATATTGATTTTATCACCAGAAAACGATTCAAAGGCATTTTTAACACTTTTTTTCCATAAAAATATATATTCCTCAACATAATTTCGACAATTTGATTACGAACTTTATTACTAAATACTCAAGAGTCTAATTTTCCCATACTTATCTCGTAAACGAGAAACGTAAACTTCCAGCGCGCACAACCAATAAGAAAGCGTTATGTACCTATGGTTCTACAGCACTTTAGGGTTTATAAATACGCGTACGGAGGTTCAAGAGAATGGAAAATCTCGTTGTAGAGTTGTAATCCATGTGATGCAAACTGACAGTATTTGCTCGAATGGTCAGGGATGACACGGAGAGAGGTCGGCCTCACGCTCGAACTAGGCAACGCAGCCCAGTTGACGTTGTCAAACAGTGCGCGGGAAACAGCGACTATTGTCCCGCTCTCGCGTTACTTTTCCTATATGTGGCACCAGCGCAATTCTGCCGGTGCCACTTATTTTCAAGGCAGTACGTTTAAACACAAAGTTGAATATGTGAACACATTATAAAAATATGAGCATTTCTTCACTTGTAGAAGGCGACACAACACAACACAGGTATTCCCAGAACAAGATCTAGAGTCAAATAAGTCAATCACTCTAGAATGGAAGTTTGGATCACTTTGCGCTTTTAGTCGGCGAACGCTTAACATACACACTCTGGAAGCCGATGATGACATGGTTAATCTTAACCGTGTCTTAACGCCACGAATTTCTGTCTGGGAAGGGGGGCCGGAGGCAAGTACCAGGATAAACGTACCAATAATAATAACAACAAAAACATTAAAAATGCCATTTATATACAGGGTGTCCCAGAAATAGGTGGCATAACTTCAGGAGAGTGTTTCATATATGCAAACAATGAAAAAGTTTATATTTATTTTTTATTTATTTATTTAATTATTCGTTTGCTTCCTACAGAGATAATCTCCAATTACAAGAAAGCTTACATAATTCAAATAATAAACATTAAGAGTGTAGATTACATATAAACACACACACACACAAATTCATTTATACACACAAGATAATAAGTGAAGTATTACAGGAAAGAAACATATATACATCCAACCATATACATAAATATTAATTGTTCAGAACATAGCCTTTACATAGTATTGAACGGAAATAATAATAATAATAATAATAATAATAATAATAATAATAATAATAAAAATAGCATAGAAGGTAAAATAATTTCAGAACAATGGAAAAATGCACAGTAGAATGGATTCACAGATGTATATCTAGGCCTTTTCAAAAAATTGGTTTTAGTGGTTTTAGATACAAGGAAAGTGGCAGACTGAAATCTAGATTTTCATGTGATGTAGAAATATTATTGTATTCAGAACAAAGTCTGAATAAAGGTGAGGATTTGTATTTTTCTGTTCTCAGGATATCACATAGGAAAAGGTGTCGAATCCGAAGACTAGATTTTCTAGTATTACATTTAAACTGATGAAGAAAGTTACTATTATCCAGAATTCCATTTACTGTTTCGCAAAGAAATATTTGTTGTGCTAATTCTCTCCTACTACTGATGCTTACACAACAAAACTCTTTCAATAAATACTTATAAGATAATTTCATCTCGTAAGCAGATACTAGATTCTTCTTGTAGTATAAGTACCGCAGAAATCTTTTTTTGAATTTGCTCTATTCTATTTTTATAAGATATAAACCCAGGAGACCATACAACCGACGCATATTCAAGTTTACTTCTTATCATACTGTTATACAATAGCATAATAACATTTAAATTATTCAGGCTCTTTGAGCTTCTTATAAGAAATCCTAGTCGTCTATATGCATCCTTAACAATATTCGAAATGTGTTCCTCAAAGGATAAATTACAATCAACAACAACACCAAAATCTTTAACAGAGTACACTTTTTCAAGCTTTTCATTACTAATTCTGTATGAATACTCATATGGGTGTTTATTCATCGAAATTTTACATTTTTTAATATTAAACCTTAGATCGTTATCCATACTCCAATCATAGAGCACATTTATATCATTCTGAAGATCTAACATATCTTGAGTACAATTAATTTCTTTATACATTTTAACATCGTCTGCGTACACGAGAAGTTTGGAGTGCTGAAGTTTATGTGGCAAATCGTTTATAAATATAATAAACAGAAGTGGACCAAGGTTCGAACCTTGGGGGACTCCAGAATTTACAACGTAATGATGTGAATCTGATTGTTTGTAAGTCACATATTGTTTCTTATTGTGAAGATACGAAATAATGAGAGATAACATGTCACTCGTAAAACCAAAGTTTGCAAGTTTACATAGTAATACATCGTGATTTAATTTATCAAAAGCTTTGGAGAAATCCATGTAAATAGTGTGAACACTTGACCGATTATGAATTGCATTATAAGCATCCTGAATGAAATTTACTAAATTTGTTACAGTTGATCTATGAGGAAAGAATCCATGTTGGTTACTATTTATGTAACTTTTTACATGATTAAAAATTCTAGTATATGTGTTCTAGTACTTTGACTGGAGCACCGAGGATTGCAACTGGTC
The DNA here is from genome assembly GCF_977018435.1 of Lepisma saccharinum. NCBI lineage: Eukaryota > Metazoa > Arthropoda > Insecta > Zygentoma > Lepismatidae > Lepisma > Lepisma saccharinum. Next base: position 52,906,217 of record NC_139240.1, read on the forward strand.
TATAATTTTCCATGTTACTACTATCTCCAGATTTCAGAATTGGGCACACTCGTGTTAATTTCCACATATTCGGAAAGGTATGTAATTCCAATATTAAATTAAATATCACCAGTACAGTTTTTTTTTTCAAGACCTCGGCACATCCCTTTAATACGTAAGGCGGTAAGTAGTAGGAAAGTATATAGGATGAGCACCACTTATAAGTGTAGGAAAGAAGAGGTTATTTGATTGAACAACCCGATTTGCCCACACTTAAAACAATGCCAAGAGGGGCTTATACCCCAATTCTTCAGGTGTGATATGCTCTGAATTTTTGAGAATTTTGAATTCTAGTGTAGAAAAAGAAGAAGCCTCTCAGACAGATTTGCCTACACTTAAAACTATGCCAAGTTCCCATATGATCTTATTGTTTATAGCGTGTTTTTCTGTCAAAATCCCAGGAGGCCCAGTAGAGTGTGGTGCATAGCCCCATGGTTTTTATTGCCTCGTAATCAGGAGGCTCGGGTTTGAATCCTGATAAAATGTGAAGCCTCCCCTGATGGCAAAATGTTAATATTGTTGTCTTGTAAACAAGAGGCTCGGGTTTGAGTCCTGATAAAATGTGAAGCCTCCCCTGATTGCAAAATGTTAATATTGTTGCCTTGTAAACAAGAGGCTCGGGTTTGAGTCCTGATAAAATGTGAAGCCTCCCCTGATGGCAAAATGTTAATATTGTTGTCTTGTAAACAAGAGGCTCGGGTTTGAGTCCTGATAAAATGTGTGAGATTGAAATACGTGTGGCAAAATAATATGTCCACACGTGAGATTTTGAGAATAATTATTGCTAGTTGATATACAACTGATAGCTCCCAGATCTGAAACCTGGTAAAAGTGTTATACAACAGCATAAAAGAGCAAAATTATTTTATATTGGGGATCACCCGTGCCTAGTTACTGCTGTTATAATTGTTTTGGCATATTGTCCATAGTTCTGTTCTTTTGGACCAAGAAATTTTATATAAATAAACAACAAAAATGCCAAAACAAAAATATTGCAATCAATGCAAAAAAAATATATTTAGTTCTAATTGGTCTAGGCACCGGCATATTTGTGAGCCTAAGAAATTCAGAAAGGCCACAAAAATGTGCCCAAGATGTCATAAAATATTAAGCAAGGCATATTACAAATGGCATAAGTGTAATTCTTATGTACAGTCATCAACATTGCCCCCGCAACCATCTACATCTGGTCTGAAAAGAAAGCATGCAGCACCTGTTAATGCTGGAGCAGCAAAGCAGCCACGCTATGAACCCATCCATAGCAGTTTTAATGGCCAATTAAGGGATTATCGGTTTGTATCAGAGCCAAGATGTGGTATTGAGAATTTTTGGAACAGTGTAAATCCTGATGTGCAGGCAATTCTAAATGCACAAAATGGCTCTTATAAGCTGTCCCTCAAATTGTTTGCACAATATAAGAAACCAAACGGCACAAAATTTACACAGCCCCACATAACAGAAACTGTACCTGTATATTCAAATGCAAATTCAGACAAAATAATAAGCAGTTTGATAGATCAATTGAATATTAAACACTCTGAATTTGCTGGAAAACAGTCTGGATGGAGCCTATGCGGATCTCCACACAAGTTATATGTTAATATTTCTGAATTCAGCCCATTACAAGGATCTACATATTTGCTATTACCTGCCAATATTAAAAACAAAAGAGCCGTGGTTAATATTGAAAATACCGACCAGAAATGCTTTTTGTGGTGTATTTTAGCTGCTTTGTTTCCAGTTTCAAGAAATCCTCAGAGAATAAGTTATTACAAACAATATGAACAGAATTTTGATGAGGCAATGGAGGGTTTAGAATATCCAATGTCTGTTCAGAATATTGATAAATTTGAAAAAAAGGCCCGGGATATCAATGGCAAACAATTATCTATTAATGTATTTATTTGTTCCACTGGCCGTGGCAATTGCTTGATAGCACCTCTCAGAATCAGTACATTTGATGATGATTCTGCTGTTCCGATTGATTTGCTCTTAATTGAAGGGGATGGCACATATCATTATACTCTGATACACAGTCTTGAAGCTTTAATCAGAAAACAACAAGGCAAATCCAATACAATATTCAAGTTGTGCAGAAGATGTTTATCTGTATTTGATGGTAAAAAAATAATAAAAGGGGTTTGTAAAGTGAATGCAGAAATTGCTAAAAACAAGTTAATTGAGCATCTGAAATACTGTGGCAACTATAAACCTGTTCATATGGTGATGGCCAATCCAAGAGAAAATGCAGAATTCAAAAAGTTTGAAGCCTTGCTGGAACACCCAGCATATATAGTCTGTGATTTTGAATCAAATCTCAAACCTCTTGCATTCTGTAGCCCAGACCCTGAGGAATCTTCAATTACACCATACCAGTTACATGAACCTTCTAGTTTTTATTATGTTGTTGTACAGGATGGTGTTGTTAGTAAAAAAGATTCATACATGGGAGCAGATGCCATCAAAAAATTTGCACATAGAATAGAAAATGAATGCTATGACATAGCATCTAATATCTTATTAAAATCAAAACCTATGTTGCCTTTAACAGAGAAACAGATTGAAGATTTCAACAATGCAGAAAAATGCCTGGTATGTAATTCTGAATTTTCAGATACAAAAATCAAGGTGAAACACCATTCTCATACAGATGGTAAATTCAAAATGCCCCTGTGTAATAGCTGTAATATTAAGATCCAGAGACCAAAATTTATCCCTATATTTTGCCATGGAGCATCCAATTATGATTTTCATCATTTCATCAGGTACGAGGGGTTTGACAAGCAGAATTTAAATATTTTAGCTGAAAATGATGAGAAATATATTGCTATTAGCAAAATAATTAAAGTTAATGGTGTTCCTATTCACTTAAGATTTCTTGATTCCTACAGAATTTTATCTGCTAGCCTGGCTACACTGGCCACTCAATTATCTGATGATCAATTCAAAATCACATGTGCTTTGTTTCCAAATCAGGACCTGAAATTAATTAGGCGGAAGGGTGTATATCCTTATGATTATGTTACAGATTTTTCTAAATTTGATGAGTGTTCTCTGCCACCACAACATGAGTTTTACAGCAAAATCAGAGGATCTGGAATCACTGATGATGATTATCACCATGCCCACTTGATGTGGAACAATTTAAAATGCCAGACATTTGGTGATTATCACATGGCATATTTAAAACTTGATGTGACCCTCTTAGCTGATATATTGCAGGCATTCAGAAAATCTTCCATGCAAAATTATAGACTGGATCCAATATATTTTTACAGTGCTCCGGGGCTAGCATGGGCTGCAATGTTTTTAAACACTGAAATGCAATTGGATCTGATCCAAGATCAAGATATGTACTTGTTTATGGAGCAATGTATAAGAGGGGGCATGGTGCAATGTTCTCAGAGATATGCCAGAGCAAATAACAAATATATTCCTGATTATGATCCAGCATTGCCATCAAATTATATACTGTATGTGGATGCAAACAGCCTGTATGGTTATGCCATGATGGATAAACTGCCATATGCAGGGCTTGAGTGGGTCGAAGATTTTAATATTGAGAATCTTAAGGATTTTGATGACAGTGACTATGGCCTCTTCTTAGAGGTTGATCTGACAATTCCTGATGATTTGCACAACAAATTTTCTGATCTGCCCCCAATTCCTGAGGTTCAGTGCTCACCTGGCTCTAAACAGAAGAAATTGATGATGACTCTAGAGCCAAAACAGGGTTATGTCATATATTACAAAAACCTCCAGTTCCTGATGAAACATGGTGTTCAAGTGACCAAAATTGGCAAAGTTTTGAGGTTCAGGCACTTAAAATGGTTGAAGCCATATATTGATACAAATACAAAGCTTCGAACATCTGCAAAGAGCCAATTTGATAAGGCCTTGTTTAAATTGATGGTCAATTCTGTGTATGGCAAAACTATTGAAAATGTCAGAAAACATACCGATGTTAAAATAATTACTGACCCCAGCCTGAGCAAAAAATTGATTGCAAAGCCTAATTTCAATTATAGAAGAATTTATGATGAAAATATGGCACTTTTCAACATGAAAAAAACAAAGATTAAGTTTGATAAACCTATTTATGTAGGGGCTGTGATATTAGAATTGGCCAAATTACACATGTTAAAATTGTATTATAATGTGCTGAAACCTTTTTATGGTAATTGTGTAAAATTGATGTACATGGACACAGATAGTTTTGTTCTTGATATTCAAACAGAAGATGTTTATCAAGATATGTCCCAGCCTGCATTGCTTGAATATTTTGATACCAGTGAACATTCAAAAATTCACCCCTACAACAAAAAGGTGCCTGGCAAGTTAAAAGATGAGACACTTGGTGATGTTATTGTGGCATTTGCTGGGTTAAGGGCCAAGATGTACAGTTTTAAAAACATGTAGTGGTGTTGTTGCCAAAAAAGCCAAGGGCATTGGCAGAGTAACTGTTGAAAAAGAGCTTGAATTTGAAGATTACAAAAATTGCCTCAAATCATGTAGCACAATCAAAACATCAGAATCCAGAATTCAGAGTGTGGATCACTTATTGACTAGCAATATTGTAAGAAAAGTGGCTCTGGACCCACATGATGATAAGAGATGCATTTTGTCATGTGGCATACATACTCTACCATGGGGTCATTGTTATTTGAAAAATGGGAATCAATGCCCAATCACAGAGCATGATTTGAAATAAATAAACATGCCTATGAACTTATTTGGGTTCAAAAAACAGGCTATTATGGAGCTGCCAACACCACAAGCCTCTTCTGATATAATATCTAAACTGAGTGCTTTGTTAATTTTTCATCTGAACAGGATACTTACAGATATTGATGATGAAACAGGTAAAACATTGTACATATTTAACAATAATTTAAATCATTACCAATTACCTGTAGGTGGGCAATTGCAATTTATTACAACCCCTGAGGGCAATGTCAAGATTTCAATAGGGAAAAATATTTATAGAATTAAGCACTCAAACATGATTTCTGGCACTGTTTATACTGTTTCTGCTGGTGACTGCTTATATATTGAGGTCCCTGGATCCTATGACAAGCTTATACCCTTTTTTATAGAATTAAGAATTAGATATTTAATAATAAATAACCACTAAAACAAAATGCCCAATGATATATTTGGCCATACAAGACATGAAGATCACAGTGATGAGATTCTGATGCTTGATGTCAGAGTCAAGAAATTAAGAAGTGATTTACAAGCTTTACAAACCACACTCAATGCCAGTCTTCAATTAGAAATTACAAATTTACAATCACAATGCATGGACCCTCTTCTTAAAATTGATTCTGAACTCAAATTGTTGCTTCAGAAATATACTGATTTGGCCACATTGGATAATTTCCAAAGTTTGGAAGAAGCTGTAGCAGCTCTTCAAGCCAAATTTAAGACCCAGGCCACCAACTCTGAGCAATTGAAACAACAATTAGAGGAACAGATAAATAATGTCCAGGCACAGCTCCAAACAATTGTCAAAAGCATAAAATCACAAGAAGATTTTGATCTAGTGATTTCCACTCTAAAAGAACAGATTCAGTCACTCCAGATACCTAATCTGGACCCCTTGAACAATGACATAGCCGAGGTTAAAGAAAAAATTGAGACACTTGAAATTTTATGAACAATTTGCCATCTTCTGATGCTTTGAGTGCAATAACTCGGAGTGTAGCCAATATTAAGCTGCAACTTGAAACATATGAAGATTTTGGAAAAATTCAAAGTACCATAACCCATCTTGAAGGTACAATAGCAGCAGTGCAAAGTGATTTGGCAAATGTACAAGAATCCCGCCTGCCCGGTATTGTAGATACCCTTGTTAGTGTCCAGCAACAGATCACAAAGCTTGAAAACCTCAATACTGAATCTGAGCTATCTCATTTTCATCACTTGATTGATGATATCCAAACAAAACTTGAAATTTTACAACAATCAACACCCTCTCAGGCAGATATAGCCCTGCTCCAAGATGCTATGCAAAATGTGGCTGATGCTTCTGAATTAAACAATGTGAAATTGGCACTTGAATTTTTGCAAAATACTGTATCAAATCTGCCTACATCACAGGAACTTAAAAATATTAAGAGAACAGTGAATCGCATATTGAAATCAGAAGATATCAAGAATATCCAGGCAGAGATCAAACATCTCACTCAGACAGTGGCCACTCTACCAACCAATCAACATATTAATGAATTGCATGTCTTGTTTGAGGATATCAGAAGACAGGTCCATGATCTTACTGCTCAAAATTCAAAATTGGCAGTTGTTGAAAATTTACAACAAATTGTAGCTAATATCAAGCAACAGCTAGGGACCATGGAATCCAATCAAGCAAATGCTCTGTCTGTTTTTGCCACCCAGCTACAAGAAATTGTGCAACAATACAAGAAACTTGCTGTGGACATAAGAATCAAGCCTGGGCACGATGAGATTGTTAGGACTATCAATGAGCACCTTGAATCTGTAACAAGTAGATTGCTCACAGCAGAAAAAGAAATAACAGGCATAATCGAGAATCCAAAACATACAGTAATTCTTGAATTGTACAGCATCCCCAACAAAGAATATGATTCACCATTTACACTAGGAGGCAAAATATATATGCTGTCCCCTGCACAATTTTATTACCAGTTTTTTGTTGGGGGCACATTGAGACCAATCAAGATCAAATATTGGCTTCAACCACAGGCACACCACTACCCTACCTTATCAATAACAAATGCTGATAACAAAGTGAAAATCACCAGTGTAGAATTAGAGGATTTTACAGACCCCAATACATTAGAAACAGCATATGTTGAAGATGATGGCTCTCTGGAATTTAAAATACAAATAGGGGACAAATTATATTTAGAAAATTCTGCAGTATCAGCTGCTGAACACCCTAAAGTTGCAATATTCTTGTTTACATATTATGTCTAGACAAATTATTGTTGATGAATTACACAGACAAGCCAGACATAATTTTAAGAGACTGCCAGTAGTCACAAAAGGCATAGATGATTTATGGCAAAGCGACTTGATTGAAATGGCAAGTGGACAGTTGAAAAACTTAGACAAAATCAACAAGGGCTACAAGTATCTACTCACTGTAATAGACACATTTTCAAAATTTGCCTGGGCTGTGCCACTCAAATCCAAGACTGGAAAATGTGTTACAGAAGCCATCAGGACAATCATCAATCAGAGTGGAAGATCACCGCGCTATTTGCAAACAGATAATGGCAAAGAATTTTATAATTCAGTGTTTCAACAATTTATTAAAATCCAGTCAATACAACATTATTCGAGTTACAGTGATCTCAAAGCCTCAATTGTAGAGAGATTCAACAGAACCTTAAAAAATCATATGTATAAACAATTCACACTTCAAAGTAATTATAAATGGATTAATATTCTTCCAGAACTTCTACATAAATATAACAACTCGGTCCATTCCACAATCAACATGAAACCCTCTGAAGTAACTTCATCTGATGAGCAAAAATTGATCAGTACTGTTTATTATCCTAAATATCAGCCAACAACAAGAAAAGCCAAATACAGGGTGGGTGATCAAGTAAGAATCAGCAAATATAAGCACTTATTCAAAAGAGGCTTTACAAGAAACTGGAGCACTGAATTATTTACAGTAGTTCAAGTTAAACCTGGGACCCTTAACACATATATAATAAAAGACCACCGAGGAGAAATTCTCAAAGGCAGGTTCTATGAAGAAGAGCTCAGCAAAACTAAACAGCCTGACACATATCTCATAGAAAAAATCATCCGCAGAAAAGGCAACAAGTTACTTGTCAAATGGCTAGGACTTCCAGAACACAGCTGGATCGATGCAAACAAAGTGATAATATGAACACCTGGGATGTTATAAAAAGGCTGCCAGAACCTGAACAGCAGAATAAGAGAAATGGCAAATTGCTGCCTGATAATATTAGGTGTCTTATTGTTGGGCCATCTGCTTGTGGTAAAACTACACTAATGATTGATAATTTTTTATTGGCCCGCAACTGGTTAGACTGGAAAAACAGGCACTTGTATGTCTTCTCTAAGAGCTTGGAACAATTAAAATATCAGCAGCTGATGAAGCTATATGATGGATTGGATATAGCCACTTTTGAACCAGATGTTAAGCCACTCCATGAATGTCTCGATAATTCTGTTGTTGTGTTTGATGACATTATACTGGATAATCAAAACAAGGTTAGAAATTTCTTTACACAGGGCCGACACAAAAACATAGATTGTTTCTACCTGGCACAGACTTTTTCTAAAATACCCAAGCAGCTGATGCGAGACAACAGCAATTTTATATGTGTGTTTCATCAAGACCATACCAACCTCAAACACATACATGATGAATATGTAGGTGGGGACTTGAGCTACAATGATTTTTCCAAGATTTGCAGCAGGTGCTGGAACCAGGACAGTTATGGGTTTGTCACAATTGATATGACAAGAACACCCAATAGTGGCAAATACAGAAATAAAATCAACAATTTTCTAGACATTGAAACATAAATAAATAATCATGAAAAGGCCAATCATTGATGATCTTAAGTTAAGAGATTATCTTGTAAAAAGATTTAAGGGATGGAAATCAGAGAACCGAGGTTTTTATGAACAACACAAGCGCACAGAACAGCCTATAATTGATGCTATTGGTGAATTAGGTAAAAATATCAAAACTGTTACAGAGCAAAATCAAAATTTGATCACAGAGCTTGTACCTGTAGCTGCAAGAAACATATTAGATTATCCATTCACCCCACTTTCCAGTATTCATACACCTAGTCCTATTGCTCCTCGAAGAATTGAAGCTACTCAGGATCCTATTGAATTGGGTCTTCTTGCTCAAAAATATTTAACCACACCTAAAGACAATAAAGATGAGGTTTTTGGCTTATATGCTGACACAGAGCGTGATGGTAGCATCATACATAGAATTGGCAATTTCAGAGTAACATTTATGGGAGATGATCTGATTGTATATTCAGAATCTCATCTCGGAGAAAAAGGTGCTTTTGTTAAATATCCCGGCACACCTGGATTGTGGGAACTGATGACTAGGAAGAGACCTGGCAGCTATACAGATCAAGATTATGAATATTACAAAGAAATATTAATAAAATCATATGCTCTATACCAGAACAATGATCCCACACAAAAAAGAGTCAAGTCGAGCAGTGGAGCAAAATACAATAATTTAATCAAGCCCATATGGTCACAGATCAAGACTGGCAGTGGAATCAAACAATACAACACCCTGCCCAAAGAATTTGTGTGGGTTGATGATGTCAGGAAACTTGTAGATAGGTTATTGGTGATAGCTGGGGAGGAAAATGCTGGCAACCACAATTTTTACAATGAAAAGGTTGGAATTATGGACATGATAAGCACAAAATTGTCTAATTTTATAGTGAATGACACTAAGGGGATTGGATATCTTATAAAAATTATTAATACTCTACCCCCCAAATTTTGGAATATTTCTGAGGGTCGGGGCCTTGTTAATGATATTATAAACAAGCTGCCATTTGAACTACATATTCCAGGCTATCAGTATTGTGGTCCAGGCACAAAATTGGATCATAGATTAAACAGAGGTGATCCTGGTGTTAATCCCCTAGATGCTGCTTGTAGAGACCATGACATAGCATACAACACACATTCTGATCTTGACAAGAGACATGTTGCAGACAAGAAATTAGAAGAGGCTGCATTTGGCAGATTTGTAAGCAAAGATGCTTCTTTAAGTGAAAAAATAGCAGCATTTGGGACCACCATAGCTATGAACACCAAACAAAAATTGGGGTGGGGGTTGTGAATATGTATATAATAAACCTACAATGAAGGCCAAGGGTGTTATGTATCAAGTACCTTATGCAGGTCTTAAATCTCTTAAAACTATTGATAGCCTTAGTACCCCCCAATTAAAAAAATTACAGCAATCAAGAAAAAAATCACATGTGGGGGGATTTATATTTACTATCCCTGCCATCTTAGCTGCTCTCGGGGCTGTGGGGAGCTTGGCTGGGGGATCAGCCGCCATAGCAAAAACAGTAATACATGCCAAGAAGAATAGGGCAGAATTAGATGAGCAGAGGCGCCATAACCTGGCCATGGAGAAGCAGGGCAAAGGTGTTAAGAGAGCCATGAATAAGTTTAAAAAAACAAGAGCCGCTTACAAACCAAGATATTGAAGCTTTAATCAAGCCACTGGGCATCAAAAATTTTAGAGGTGTGTACATGTCTGATTCTTTGCCAGAACAACCACTCAACAAAGAGTGTGGCATTGTTAATTTGGATAAGTACAAAAATCAGGGCACTCACTGGATCTGTTATCTTAAATATTTAAAAGATGAGGCATTTGTGTTTGATTCATTTGGAGGTGTTCCACCTGAAAATTTAATAAAATATCTAAATTCAGCTAAGATTTATTACAATAATGCCCGTGTTCAAAATTTCAAAGATGTTAATTGCGGACATTTGTGTTTATCTGTTCTTAGATATATGTCTCAAATAAATAAACCATCAATTGAAGATTTTCAAAAAGCCTTGTGGTATCTGAAACATCATGGGGGTATTTCATCTCACCAGCCAAAATTCAATATTGAAACTCAAATTGCATGATGACATAGTATATCCCAAAACAATAGCTCTCAGAGCATTTTACGGCATGTACTTGATCCCTAATATTACACATCACAACAACACAATTGCAGTTGGTGATCAAAAAATTGTCATCATTCCAGGGCAGTATAATCTGTCCACTCTAAATGCTCAATTACCCAGAGGTGTAGTGTTAAGTCAAAATTCTGTCACTCACAGAGTAGAAATTGTATCTGCCACAGAAACAGTGAATCTGGGTACTATAGGAGAGCTGTTAGGCTTTGAGAACAACACAAAACTTGAACCAGGCATCAAACACACTGCTATTAATATACCTAAATTCTTAGCCATAGAGACTCTGAATATTCACTGTAATGTGGCTGAGGGTATGATCACCAAATCAAATGGCATAGGCACTCACAAACAAACTGGCATCATTGCAACATTCAAACCTAATTCTGAATTCATGGAGCCCATCATCTACAATCCATCCCCAACATTATATTTTCCTGTGTGCCATAATAGAATAGATAATATTGAATTGATGGTCACTAATGAAAAAGAAGAATTAGTTGATTTTGCTGGAGCCACAACAACTGCAATCATAGAGATTAATATTTAAATAAAAATACATACAAGAAGAAAATGGAAAATATTGAGAGTTATGAGCTACAATCATTCCCCACAAACAGGAGGACATTTGCAAATTTAAATCAACCCAACACAGATATTGAGGTTGATCTTGATGTAGGGGATGGCTTTATACACCCCCACAGAGCAGATCTATACATCAAATTTGATGTTGTAAAGCTCGATTGTACCGATTATCCGGCAAATTCAAATATAAGACTTGTAGACAATTTTGTGCCGCATCTATTCTCTGAAATTGAGATCAGAAAGCATGGTGTTGTTATAAACAGAGTGGATTATCCCGGCATTACCTCCACAGCTTTGGCCACATTAAAATTATCCAAAACCGAGGCTTCTTACTACAAAATAGGTGGATTTGAGGCTGGTGATAAAATATTATCTAAAAGCCACACAGTGCTGTTCCCCATGCGCCTGTTGCCAGGATTCTTCTCAGATTACAAAGATATTATGTGGAAGGGTGGGTTAAGAATTACATTTAGAAGAGCTGCAAATGATAATAATGCTTTGATGAGGTACAGTGCAATAAACTCTACAGGGGAAGCTCTGCCTAATACCCTACCTGATGAAGGCAAATGCATTATTCAGACTATGGAGCTAAGAATCCCTGTTGTTGAGTATGAAGCCAGTTATGCTCTTAAATACAAAGCTGATATAATAAAAAATCCACAGATTCCTCTACAATTTTATACATATCAATGTGTACAGAAGCCCGCATCTGGTACCTATTATGAGTTTGATGCTACAAATTCATTCTCCAGTATACAATATGACATGCCGGATTTTGTGGTGGTATTGTTTCAGACTGGAAGACACAATAATCAAGAAAAAAATTCAAGTAAATTTGATAACTGCAACATCAAGAACATATATCTTAAAAATGGCAGAAATGAGGTATTCCCTAGAGAAAATTATAATTTAGACATGTCCAAGGATGATTTCCTCAAATTATATGAGGCATTTTCAGCATTCAAAAGGGTCACTACTGGCAATACTGACATGTATTACACACCAGATGAATTCAAAGCACAGAGGCCCATGTTTGTCATCAACACTTCAAAAAGGAAACAAGTTGTGGTTAATGACAGGACAAACATTAAAATTATCTGTGAATTCCATGAGGCATTACCTGATGACACCATATGTAGTGTTATTCTCATAGGTGAAAAATCATATGTTTATGATGTAAGAAATGAGAGAGTCACGGAGCAATTCTAGAAGATATTTGCTCTTTTATGCTGTTGTACAACACACTTTGCCAGGTTTCAAACCTCAACTGTATATCAGCTAGCAGTGAATATCTCATGTGTGGGCATATTATTTTGTTGTATGTATTTCAATCTTACACATTTTATCAGGACTCAAACCCGAGCCCCTGATTACAAGGCAGCAATATTAACACTTCTCCATATGGAATATATCCACATTTTACTGGGTTCTGAGACCCAGAAGCTAATACAGACAAAATTGGATTTTGAACTATACAATGAATTATTCTCTAAGCCTTGCCTGTGCTTGTATTATCAGAATAATGCAAAACTAGAATTGGTTTCAGCATGCAAGGCAGTTCATTGCCACTGTGTCAGAAAATTTGTATCTTTATCTCAATGATCTTTGTTACACTTTTACATGTTGCCTTGCATGCTAAGAATTTTTCCTCTGTCGCACAGAAAGATCAATGGTCCCCCTTCAGTGAATCACACAGAAATATTATTAATGCTCCCTTCTAGCTGTGTAGATTATATCTCTTGTGTGCCGGCAAGGCATGCAAGCAAAACATTAGTCTTTTGATAGATTAATATCAATTCATGCATTTCCGAGCTAAATAATTGCTTACCCCGAGCAATGGAATTGATCAGAGATTAGAAAAAATGCAGGCAACAGCTCAAATTTTGCTTGCATTTTGTATTGAATTAGATCTGTAAGTTGTAGAGCATAGGAATATGGCCAAACACAATATCAAAAGGGCTATATTTTTGACAAGTTTATGAACAACAATCACACAGATATAGCTTTTACACACATGGCCGAATCTGTCTGAGGAGAGGAGGGGGGGGGTTCAGATCTGGGAGCTATCAGTTGTATATCAACTAGCAATAATTATTCTCAAAATCTCACGTGTGGACATATTATTTTGCCACACGTATTTCAATCTTACACATTTTATCAGGACTCAAACCCGAGCCTCTTGTTTACAAGGCAACAATATTAACATTTTGCAATCAGGGGAGGCTTCACATTTTATCAGGATTCAAACCCGAGCCTCCTGATTACAAGGCAATAAAAACCATGGGGCTATGCACCACACTCTACTGGGCCTCCTGGGATTTTGACAGAAAAATACGCTATAAACAATAAGATCATATGGGAACTTGGCTTAATTTTAAGTGTAGGCAAATCTGTCTGAGGGGCTTCATCCTTTCTACACTAGAATTCAAAATTCTTAAAATTCAGAGCATATCACACCTGAAGAATTGGGGTATAAGCCCCTCTTGGCATTGTTTTAAGTGTAGGCAAATCGGCTGTTCAATCAAATAACCTCTTCTTTCCTACACTTATAAGTGGTGCTCATCCTATATACTTTCCTACTACTGCGGTATGCCATCTGGACCAGCTGCTTTTTTAGGTTTCAATTTCTTGATGGCATTATTAAACTCGCATTCAGTAATTTTTTCAGTACATAATGAATGTGGAACTCGTAACTCTTCATTTCCTGATACTCTATATGAACTAGGGGAATCCGCATAAACAGATTTAAAGTAGTGAAAACTTTCCCATTGAAAACCATAGCACTATTACTGTGTCTATTTTTATCCTTTTTATTGTGAACAAATTTCTAAAATAGCGTGTATCACGTTTGATATTCTCCTCCATTTCCTTAGTGTAATTAAAATAAGCTTTATTTATCAACTATTTTGACTTCTTCCTGGTTCCCTCATACAATAATTTACTGTCCTCTGCATGTTTCATACGTTTTCTGTGATACTCTTTTAACTTCAATATCTCAACAATTTCTTTCGTAAACCACCAAGGGTATTTATTATTTACATAAGCTTTCTTTTTTGGAATTGATGCTTCGAATACCGTATTTACTACATCATAAAATTGGCTTACTGCTTCATCTACGTTTCTGAGACTACTCAAGAAGGTCCAGTCAGTGATCCGAAATAACTCATAGATTTTCAGAAAATTTGCTTTTCGAAAATTGTACACTAAAATTTTATCATTTTTAAAGCATTTGTTAGTTTCCTTATGCTCATATTAATTATTAAAGCAGGGTGATGCTTGTCCTCTTTATCAAGTGGTGATTCTTCTCTACAGACTGAAATGTTATTTTTGGTGTTAGTTAAGATCAAGTCCAGTGTTCTATTATTACTATTTTTAATATTATTAATCGATTGTAAGTTAAGAAGACTTAAAAAGTCATCTAATACTCTATAACAACTTCCTCCATTTTGTAACCTATAATTTGAATCTATAATTAATGGAAGGTTGAAGTCACCAATAATAATAACATTATTGTTTTGCATTTCTTCATGGTCTTCAAATGACCTATAAAAAGCTGCATATTTGTCTACATTAGAACCAGGTGTAAAGTATACAACAACAATAATATATATTATGTTACATATGGTTACTTTTACACAAGGTTGTCATCTAACTTTATGTGCTTAGAAATAATATCTTCCCTAACTGCAATGGCAACTCCTCCTCCCCTATTATTAACCGGTTTATCATGCCGATAAACTTTATATTTCCCATTAAATAGTTCCCCATCATGTATACCCTCATGTAACCATGTTTCTGTAATGAGTATAATGTCGTACATATTTGAGATAACATTTATATAGAATTCTTGAACATAGGTCCGGAAATGTTTGGTTTCCGAGTTATAGGGTGTCATAACATGTGCTCACTGGAATTTGTCTATCTTCCACAAGTGGTTTCCTGTAACACAACCAGCTATTTGATGAGTGGTACATGCTGAGTGTTGAGACCATATTGAGACCATGTACACCAATCAGGAACGAGCAGATATGCACTTATGTATGGTTTGGCAAATGGCATTGCTGTAGAGGGCCGTCGTTTGTACCGCGAAAGGTACCCACACCGAAGATGCCAAGATAGAAAAACATTTGTGAGTATCAATCGCCGCCTGTGTGAATTTGGCAATTTTGCACCTCGTGTTGTTGAAAGAGGACGACCTCGATCTACGACTCCTGTGCAAGAAGAGAAGATTCTGGATATTGTGACTGCAACTCCTGAAATCAGCACACAAAGGTTAGCAATGCAAGTGGATATTCCTCGTTCCACTATCTGCAGAGTATTGCGAGAACAACAGTTGTATCCCTACCATCTGCAACGTGTACAGGCATTATCACCAGCAGATTACCCTGCGCGTGTCGTGTTCTGCCAATGTTTTTTGCAGCAATGTGCTACAACTCCTAACTTTCTTGAGCATCTTTGGTGCGGGTACCTTTCGTGGTACGAACGATGGGCCTTTACAGCATTGCCATCTGCCAAACCATACATGAAGTGCATATCTGCTCGTTCCTGATTGGTGTACATGGTCTCAACAACGCCAAATCAGCATGTACCACTCATCAAATAGCAGGTTGTGTTACAGGAAACTACCTATGGAAGATAGACAAATTCCAGTGAGCACATGTTTTGACAGCCTATAACTCGGAAACCAAACATTTCCGGACCTATGTTCATATAAACTTTTTTCATTGATTACATGTAAGGAAGACGCTCCTGAAGTTATGCCACCTATTTCTGGGACACCCTGTATACTATAATGTTATAATAATATATAATAATAACAACAACAACAACAAAATCATGAAAAATGGCATTATTATTATGATTATTTCTACTACTACTACTAGTGGTAGTAGTAGTATTAAAGACGTTATTAACCTCTTAAATTACGCAAAACGGGGGTAGAAGCCAATGCTAAAGCATTTGCTTGGAATAAACGATTTGAAATATTTTTTCAACACCGTCAATTTCACATTAGTTAATAATGGAAAACAAGCACACAAACTGTATTCTTGAATGGCAGAAAATTAATGATAAATGCATTCCGAAGATAATTATTTTATAAAATGTATAACTTTCATGTACAACATATGTTTTACATTTATGCAACATGGAGCGACATAAAATAAGAAAACACATATGCAACATGCTAACAGTAAATTGTATACGTATTCTAAGTTAATTCAATACATATATACAACACATATTATTGAAATACATTCCAGAAAACAATGACATTGCGAGCGAAGCGAGCAAGAAAATTTTTAGATTAAACTTTTTGCATTTGAAAGCAATATTGATTTAATAGGGTGCCATTAATTTCACTGGACGCCATGGCATTCTATCTATCACAACTTTTTTTTCATTTAGATGATTTGGCGCCCATGGCCGATTCACACCGCCCCCTACTTACGGCTCTGAAGCGAAGCGAGCAAGAAAATTTTATGAGATGTATTTTTATTTACATAAAATTTTAAATCGAAAGGGGTAATTGCTCTTCTGTGCCCCCCTTTACAGGTGCCCTTGGCCGTGAATGTTTGCCCCCCCCCCTAGAATTGACTTCTGTCGAAGGTTGGTGGGGGCAATGCCCCCCTGTGGTTTGCTTACTGCTTAACGCGCCGCATTGTGTTGAAATATCTCTCGATAGAGCACGTTGTATCCTGTAAAGTCACTGCAATCTTTGCGGCAGAAGCTACAGAAGGATACATAGAAGCGGTATGAATCACGTTTTCGAATGTTGACAGCACTTAAAACAACAGCTTGTAGCCTCAGCATCCAGGTTATCGAGTATAAAGGAATACACAGTTGTCAATTTTGTTACCAACTTGCTGTACTCATCGAATGACATTAGTTTGAGGTATTTTAGGAAAAATGAACCCCGACAATTCTTGTTCTCTGGTGAAAATCGTAGATCCAAGGCAGCAATAGTGAATCGAGGTATGGCTCAATTTACAAACTAAAGTACTCTTCGACACTTGCCCTGAAGTGCAGCGACATTGTGTTAATACCACATCAATGTGTTCACAAATTGGTTGAGCTTGAACGTACATCTCTGCAAATTTGCTGTCAGTAATTTTCCTGTCTTGCAGAAAAAAATAACGAACGTTCAGGGAAAAGCCAGGGAGGGACAAATGCCCCCCTTTGCCCTTGTGTGGCGGCTCCTATGGAACCCTCAGGCCAAAGTTCATTCATTGCCTTCTGTAGCCCATGTTTATATTGTGACTCGGAATGACGTGTTTGAAATTAATTAAGAATTGGATTAGATTTGGGAGCTGTTTATCTGTGCTGGAAAGTTTGTGCAACCAAACTTTTGCGCATGCTAGTGACGAAGGTATCATGCTGTTCATCCGAGGCTCTGTTCGACCATAGCCCGCTACGATCCTTCCAACCTCGGTACTTGACCAGTTCGCATGTTATTCCGAGAGCTTACAATTTCTGCCGCTACTCCCAAAATGGCGCTAATGCCCGACTGGTCTGCTTCTAAAGCAGGTGAACTTTACGATTGAGAGGCTTGCGATGTAAGTATTTAGGTCTGTCAAACATTTCAGTTGTTGAAGAAGCAATCTATTTCAACACGACTGGAATGAAGGATCACAGATAAGCTTACTTATGTATTCAGAATGATCATTATTCGTGGAACAGAACAACACATTGCACTGTCTCAAAGCAGGTCCATATTTTCAGACACACTCTGGGTAAGAGAGGTAAAGCATTTTCGAAAGGATCGTATAGGTTCGAAGGAGCTGAGACAGACTTTGTAATTCATTCTATACTCAGACTAGCATGGGCTGAAAATACAGCTTAAAGAATATACCTCCACCAGGAATTATAACTGTGATTCCTTGATTACATATACGTCGAGTATTTAGAGTTTTAATAACATCAGAATAAAGCAAAAAGAAGTACCCGAAATCGTGGCATGCTCAAGATTCTTGTATGAGGTGATTATTAATCATAAGATGGAGTCAGAGTACATTTTCTAATAATGAGTACTACATATTTCATTGTTTACATATATAATATATATAATATATCTTTTTGTTTGGAAAACTGAGGCAAAATATAAATGTAAACCAGGTTGTTCCATCTAGTGTTCAAAATGGGAAACGCAAATCTGATAATTCACACATTTATTATACCGTACTAAGTAGAAGTGCGGTAACACCTCTAATAGTGACCACGTCAAGGCCAAAATATCTGTTATATAATAGAACTAAAAATAAAACTTAATTAATTTAACATTTCTACATTTATTAATGTTCACAATATTTAAATCGCAAGGCTCAGATTTTATAACACATAGATGGAGCAGGATTATTATTTAAACAGTTGACTGCGCTATTTTATAACAAATGAATCTATTCAACATTAATCCCTTTAAATTACTAGACTAGATCTTCTGAAAGTGTATTAACTCTGTTTATGAAAGTTGATTTGATTTTGCACTGCAATTAACGGGGAAAATGCAATCACACATTTCAATTGTTTGTAAATTACTACAGATGTGCGTATATCATTTTTGTGATAAAAGCATAAAACTTTTAGAAAAACGTCCACCATTACTGACCAACAGGGTATTTTAAATGCCTCTAATCTTTAAAATGACGGATATTAAACTACATTCGAAGTTTCATGCTCTTATCACTAAAATGCACGATTTTACACATATCCGCCGTACTATTGTGTGAAATCATTAACTGTGGGAAATCTGTCATATGCCTACTTTATAAAAGTACAAAAATGTCGTAGAAAGGCAACTACTTGTTGCAGAGAGTCTAGGTATTTTGAGAAAGAACCCGCTCGTGCGAGATGTGAAGTATTTTCATCGTCCCGTAGTTGGAAGAAGAAGAATATATTAATTTGACTATTCAGTAAGGTCCAATGTAATTACGTTTGTGTGAAGGTCGATGACTAAATCATCACACTTCATAAGACCGTGTTATCGAATTCAAATCAGTTTCATTTTTCAAAGAAAATAAAAAACAACAACATTGAAATACAAATAACAAAGGGAAACTGAGTTTGAGAAGGGTGTTTGTGTAGTGGTAGGGTACCATAAGGTATTGATAATGCCAAGGTACTAGCGCGAACTAACCAGCCATTTCTTTTAGAAAGAGCCCTTCAAAGCAACTATTTAATACTAACTAACTCTCTAGCCTTCTTAAAGCCGAAGGTTCATGGCTGCAGCAACACAGGCCTTCCATCTGTTCCTATCTTGAGCAAGATCTATATACTCTTTTCCATCCCTACTGATTTCCTTTAGGTCCATCTCAACGTTATCCCTCCATCTTCGTCTTGGCCTTCCTACAGGTCTCTTACCATCAGGTTTCCCAGCAAGAATCCTGTAAACTCTTCTCTCCTCTTCCATTCGTGCCACATGGCCTGCCCACCTAAGTCTTCTTGATTTAATTATTTTAATAATATCTGGACATGAATACAAATTATGTAACCTTCTCCACTCACCTGTCTCCTCATCCCTTTTAGGTCCAAATATTTTCCTAAGGATCTTATTTTCAAATACTGTCAATATATGTTCCTCTTGCAATGTAAGGGACCAAGTTTCACATCCATATAATACTATAGGCGAAATTACTGTTTTGTATATTTTAACTTTTAGTTTCTTAGATATTAAACGAGAAGACAGAAAAGTACACTTGAATTAATAATTTATTGAAATAATATTGAAATAAGATTTTATTAGATTTTGCAGGGAAAATTATCCTTTTGAAGTTTTAACAATTTTATTTATGAAAATGATACTTTTTGTTTTTCAATATTCTCATCATTGATACAAACATTAGCATATTTAATTATCCACGTATTCCTATTCGACAAAATAATATGCATAGGGAAGGGTATAGGCAATGTTTACTTTCTCGAGAAAACATATCCAGAAACAAAACACAGGAATACTATTCACATCAATGTTTTATAGTGGTAATTATCGTAAAAGCGTGTAAAACTAAGTGTCTCGACAATTCGCATAACAAAAAAGAACGAATTTTCGCAATAGAAATATTGTGGTACCAGCGCAAGAAGACAATTACAAGGATTCGTTTTAGGTACAATTTGTAGTCACTTAAATTAATCGGGACTGGGGACTGGATCTTGAAAGTAGAAGCTGAACTACTCTACAACGTACCTTCACCAGGAAACGAACCCAGAACTCTTTGATTACAAGGTGAAGAATTATACTGGTCGCAGGCCAACTGGCGACTGACGTACAAAGCCTCCATCTGTCCACCAATCGTCTACGGGGGTGTGTGCTTCGATGAGTGTCAACAACATCAGCTGCGAAGTAAAAGCTGTAGGGGTAACATCGCTCTCCCTTTGGAACATTGCCAATCGTACGTCTGTTTTTGTCAGTTGTTTCTATTAGCTTGTTTGTACAGCATTGTACAAACATTGAAGGTAGAATTTCTATAAAACATGGTGGGAACTTTCCTCTATCAGAAAAGAGGTATTTTTTTCACAGCTGATCATTGCTTAGGTTTCTTAAACCAGATAATGTTATCATAGATTGATTTGAAAGCTAATATCATGTCGATTCTTAACATTATATGCAAAGGAATGACATATATGCAAACCAACGAATTAATATATTCTCTCGGGTTGGTCTGGAAGGATTTCCAAGCTTATGAGAGCGATCATCACTCTTATTTTCAGGGAAGAAGATTTCTAATGTCTGAATCACACTAGCCCTTGCTGGATTTTCAGTTGGACTTCCGACAAGTTGTATGGTACTGGCTCATGTGCTAGTTTTCGCCTCACATAATACTTGCTACCACATACTTTTGTTCCAACCAGGCATTGCGCAGATCTAAAAAGATGGACAAGCGATTTGAATAATGTTGTAGGATAATAGCTACTGCTGTTCTTAAAACTTAAAAGAAATGCATGGGCCAGAAATTGAATTTGAATTTGAAATAATTTTTTTGGGTGCGTCAGCACTGAGGCTATTTTGCACCCGGTATACTGTACGGGGTCCAGCCCCTTATCAGAACAAAAATAAAAGCGTGTCTGAAAACTAAAATTTTATTACCTTGGTTAAAAGCTGAGGCTAAAAAGGGCGCTCAGCACGAATAAGGACAAAACACAGGACGACACGGAATTATACTGGCCATGGGACCAGTCGCCAGAGCCTCGTTAGTCTTCAGTCCAGGGTGTACTACGTGGAAGTGAGGTTGACTATCGGGTGCACTACGTGGAAGGAGCACCCCTTATAGCCCGGCTAGAAATTGGCTCGATAGAAACTTTGGTAAGCAAGGTGTACTAAACATGCTTTTTAATGATCTCGGGTGTGTTTGTTCATGCATGAGATTCGCAGGATTTATTCATAAAAAAATATTTTGTTCAACTAAACATGCCAAACATTTATTACCTGGAAATAATAAGGATTTTCATTATCGGTTAATAACATTTATCGTGTACAAATCTCATCGCTTTGGATAAATTCCTAAATATTATTAAACATGAATGCACGCCATCTCTGTTTTTCTTTCATCGAGAAAAGAGCAAAAACAGTCAATACTCGGAAACCACAGACCAAAAATTTTGCCAAATTCACATTACCTTCACATGGCCAAACATTCGCTCTGATTGGCTGTCCCACAGAACCTAGCAGAGAAAGCCAGTTGCAATTAGAATAAGGTCCAGTGGTCAAAACCAGTCTAGCAGCCAGCCTGGCAGTCATCATTTCCAACCAGGTAGGTGCATTCCTATTGGAAATCCAGTTCCGTGTGATTCGGCTTAAGTCTTCCACGCCGGTATGGGAATGGGTGTTCCTTGTGAGTGTCTATACTTGAATTTCATATCATTCATTACTCATCGTTGCGATTAGGCAAAAGAGGCATAAGGCGACGCTAAATAACAAAAATAACAAAAATAACAAATCCGATCTCTCAGCATGAGGTGTCATAGTCCTACTTAGTAATAATAACAGAATTAAAAGGTTCACCTCGCCAGAATTTACTGTTGCTTTTATTACCAAGACTATTGCATTGTACAGAATGTTACATGTGCGCAGTGTTCAGTTTTAAACAAAGAAACCTCGGAGTGAGCTAGGAGACAAGCGTACGTGTACAAACAATGAAGTCACTGGCAGATCATAACAATACATTCCCAATTATGACCCCATGTTTACTGAGACCTTCTGGCTTCTACTATCTTGTACTTTTCGCCGTTTCAGTTTGGGCAATCACATATGATACACCCTGTATATATATACATATCAGGAATAACATGATCGTGTCTGCTTCCTTTACAGATCAAATCAAGCTTGAAGGCGATGACATTGTTGCCCAACCGGCTCTGTTTTTCCTGGCGGGCTTCGAAACCTCGTCTAACGCAATGACCTTTGCTCTGTACGAGCTGGCAGTCAACCCAGAAATTCAGGAGAGATTGCGAGCGGAGATTTTCGCCGTCCTAGAGAAACATGAAGGGAAAATATCCTACGAGGCTATCCGACAGATGAAATATCTGGATTGTATTGTTTTGGGTATGTATTAAACAGGTTAAGTAATGTTCCATTCAAATTACGAGGACCAGTAAGACACAAACGGCTATTGATTAGTCTAAAATTGATAAATACCTGAAATATATATATTGTGTGTGTGTGTGTGTGTGTCTGTGTGTGTGTGTGTCTGTGTGTCCGTGTGTCTGTGTGTGTGCAGTGGCGCAACCACAAGGTGGGCAGTGGGGCATTGTTCCCCCACAACCTTGGAAGGAAATCAATTCTAGAGGGGGCAAGGGGGGCAAACGCTGACGGCCAATGCACCTTCAGGGGGGGCACAGAGGAAATATTGTCCCTTCGATTTCAAATGATATGAGAAAAAAAAAGTTTCGTAAAATTTTCCTTGCTCGGTTCGCTCAAATTATCTGTTTCTCTTAGTCTCATCAAGTTCAGAGTCATATCTAGGGGCGGCATGAGTCAGACCTGGGCCCCGAACGATCTAAATGAAAACATTTGTAAAAGAGAGAATGTCTTGAATGTCTTGGCGCCACGTGAAATTATTTGCGCCCCATTAAATAAAAATTGCTTTAAGTTTACAAAAATTTGGATCTGAATTAGTTTTCTTACTCGCTTCGCTCGCAATATGGTTCTTTCCTATAATGCATTGTAAATTACTAGAGAGAGAAGTAAGACGAAATGTGTACTCAGACCGTTGTTGCTAAACAGTTTTGTCTTAAATGCATGATCAATCGCTTTGAGGAAAAGGAGCACACACAAATGTGAGAGACAATTTATATCATTTTTGCTGTTGGTTTGTTATGAGGCCGATGAATTGATTATGTAATGCATTTAAATAATATATATGTATTAAAGAAACATTGAATACGTGCACAATTTTGTGCTAACATGTTGCATATATACATTCTTATTTTACGTAGCTCCATGTTGCATAAAGCATATGTTCTACATCAGGGGTTTCCAACTGGCGGCCCGCGATGCCTTTTTTTGCGGCCCGCGAAGACAGTTTGCAAAATACATTAATTTTATGTATTTTTATTAAAATACGTTCTATTTTTACTGAAGGAACAGTTTCAGAGTATGGACTTCCTTAAGGAAATGGCGTTTATAACAGATATCACAGGTCATCTGAACGAACTGAACTTGAAACTGCAGGAAAGAAACCAGCTGGTGTCAGATTTAATGGGAAACATAAATGGGTTTCGTAATAAACTGAAATTTTTAAACGTTACTTTGGAGAGGAATAACCTGGTCCATTTTCCAAGCTGTCGGCGGTGCAAATATTAAAGAAATAATGGATGAGTTTGACTCCAGATTAAAGATTTTGAAGAACTTAAAGCAGCATCCAGCTATTTAGCAATCCTCTTGGCGTTAACATCGAAGAACAAGAAGCTTCTCTCCAACTTGAATTGTATGATTTGCAAGGCGATGTGTTCCTTCAAACTAGCCAAGAAAAGGGACAAGAGTTTTTCAAATACCTTTAAAAGGAACGCTTTCCAAACCTTCGTAGTTTTGGACAAAGAATGACATGGATGTTCGGCAGCACATACACGTGTGAAAGGGTTTTTTATTCAATGAAGTTCATCAAGAACCGCTACAGAAGTCGATTGGTAGATTCTTCACTGCTTCACCTTCTGAGACTTTCAAATACAGAAATTGAAGTGGACATTCCAACTTTAATAAAAGAAGCAGATCGGCCTCAATTTTCACATTGAACACTTAGTATGAAGGATTCTTATTTGTATGGTGTGTTTTTCATTTCTTTCAATTCATCCATAAGTATTGTTTTTTTGTGAAATAAATTGTAATTATACAATTTTGATTTGTGATTCCATTGTTTTTAATACCTCATTTTAGAAATGTAGGTCATGCGAAAGTAAGTACTACATTCTCAGTTCAGTACTTACAATTTTTGTAATTTTTAATCCCCCCCCCCCAAATGCGGCCCGCCAATCAACTGCTGGATATAATTTTTGCCCTCGGGCCTTTTGAAGTTGGAAACCACTGTTCTACATGATAGTTACACATGTCATATGTACAAAAGGAATAATATTCGTAATTTTATCTTTCAAAAACACAGTTTGTGTGCTTGTTTTCATTATTAGCTAATGTGAAATTGAACGTGTTGAAAAATATAAGAAAAAATGCCAATAATAATAATTCCATTATTATTATTATTATTATTCATATTATTATTATTATAGGCACGTTTATCCTCCTGGTACTTCCCCCACCCCCAGACAAAAATTAGTGGTTGCGCCAGTGTGTGTGTGTTCATTTAGCTACCACATTATTTGTCAGCATAATCGCCACCGGCGTTGCTAAGCTTAAGGCCTGCTTAAAACAGAAGCAGTGCCATTGATTTGTACCTAATGACGTTTTACAGGAAACGTTATTCCTCTCGGTTGAATAGTTATTGGCTTTTAAAAACGTGAAGTGATACGTTGTTTACATCTCACGCGGCCGCCATTACAACTGCACTCGTGACCTGAAGGTCGCTTCTGATTGGTTATGCTACAGAAATAGGACCTATCATGTCCTTGAGAAATGCCATAAGATTTATCACTTTACACAATAGCGTTTTGGTCATGGCACAAATGTTAAGAAAAATGCTTTCGGCTAAAGCGGGACTATGTTGTGCTCAACAGATGGTGCTAGTTGATGCACATATACTAAAAGCAAAAAGAAAGATGTCGCTCCGTAATCTACTACACGGTTCTGCATAAAAACTAAATACCTTAAATGATTTTTAAAGATCTTCTTTGCCCGTGCTATCCTACTTGTGATTTCTTTCCTCCATCTTCCAATATTAGTTAGTGTACTGCCAAGATCCTAATATTCAACCACTTCATAGATTCTATTCTTTCCTGAACCACTTTCCAGAAATATGGCTTTTTGTTTGTTGTTATTAATACCTAACCGCCAAGCATGTTCCTTCAAAATCCACTATGTGTTTATATTTATTGTTAGTTATATGTAGAGAGAAAGTGGCAGAAAGAGGAACTTTCTATCCTCTCCTCTCTTTCTCTCTGGGGGATGAAAAAGAGTAGAGAGAAGGAAAGAAATACAAGTAAGAGAGACGCGGAGAAAGATGGTGTATATATATATATATATATATATATATATATATATATATATATATATATATCACTCACTGCACATCCTCCCTGCCCGTCACTTTCCCTCCCCTCCTGTCTCTGTCTTTTTTCTTTTCTCCCCCTTCCTTCTCTCTCTCTCTCTCTGTCTCTCCCTCCTCTCAGCCTCCCCTGCCCCGTCTCCAGCCACGCTATATTTTTTACTTTCTTTCCAGAGAGGGAGAGAGTGAGCTAAGAGGAGGAGGGAGGGGAAGAGAGACAGAGAAGGAAGGGGCAAGGAGAGATAGAAAGTTACAGAGAGATGGAGAGAGGTGAGACGAAGAAAGAGAAGGGTATAAAGAAATGTGGAGTGAGTGTGTGTGAGAGAGAGAGAGAGAGAGATCTTTCCCCACCCCCTCTCCCCGCGTCTCTCTTACTTGCCCTTCTTTCCTTCTCTCTACTCTGTTTCATCCCCCAGAGAGAGAGAGAGAGAGAGAAAGAGTGTAGACAAAAAGAGAAAGAAATGGGAGAAAGAGAGAGAAAAATATCCTCCCTGCCCGTCACTTTCTATTATTAGAATAATGAAATCAAGAAGACTTAGATGGGCAGGCCATGTGGCACGAATGGGAGAGGAAAGAGGAGTTTACAGGATTCTTGTTGGGAAACCTGATGGTAAGAGACCTGTAGGAAGGCCAAGGCGAAGATGGAGGGACAACGTTGAGATGGACCTAAGGGAAATCGGTAGGGATGGAAAAGAGTATATAGAACTTGCTCAAGATAGGGAAAGATGGAAGGCCTGTGTTGCTGCAACCATGAACCTTCGGGTTTAAGAAGGCTAGGGAGAGAGAGAGAGAGCCCGTCACTTTCCCTCTCTCTCTCCCTCTCTCTCTCTTTCTCTCTCTCTCTCTCTCTCTCTTTCTTTCTATCCGTCTCTTTCTCTCTATCTCCTATATTGACAGTGTAGCTCTCTATAAACCTATAGAGAGGCTCAGTCTCCATAATCTGGGCAAGCCAAGGGGCCTAGCAATCCCTTGAAACAGAGTGTGACTCGCATGTCTCCAGGGCTATAGTCGAGAATATGACGGCGGTATATGCTGACGATATAACCTCTACTCATTAGCTTATACCTTTTGCTACCATACTAATGTATGATTCTCGTTCATCCCCCCCCCCCCCAGAAACCCTGCGCAAGTATCCGCCCCTGTCTTTCCTGGACAGGATTACAAGCCAAGAATATACAATACCAGGCAGCAACGTCACTCTGGAGAAGGGAAGCTCCATCTTTATTCCAGTGATGGGAATTCATTACGACCCGAAATACTACCCCGACCCTGAAAAGTTCGACCAGGAAAGATTTACAGAAGAGAACAAGAAGAAGCGGCCAAACTACACTTTCCTGACGTTCGGGGATGGACCCAGGGTCTGCTTAGGTATGTAGGGAATTATTGTATACAGGGTGTTCCACAATAAATGTGATCCAGTTGGAAACAATGGGGAAATGTACAGGGTGTTTCACTCGCTATCGGCCTCTGATTGATTTTCGCTTATAAAAATCAAACTATTGGTCATAATGTAATGGAATTTGATACGAACATACCTTGGTGTCTGAGAAGCATTGACTCTGTTTTCCAGTACGTGAAAAGCACTGAGCACCGACTCATAACTGTACTGATTTGTTATTGTACTGTACTCAAATACCACTGATTGTAAGCACGAACTTCCAACTGAACCCGAAGAAACACGAACCACTATCAGGTGCGGCCAAGAACTTAGACTGAAAGCACACGTCCGTGCGATTGGCATTTAACGGTAGAATCGCCCATACGCACGCGCATGCCCACGCAAGGACTAGAGAGACTGTGGCGCCATCTCCAATGACGTCACCATGCTTATACTTCAAGGTGTTGTCGTAGTAAATTTCATTACATTATGGCCAATAGTTTGATTTTTATAAGCGAAAATTCAGGGGCGTAGAGCGAGCGAAACACCATGTATTTATGACCATGTAGCAGGAAAGGCATATTTATGTGTGTAGGGTCGTCCTACAAATAAAACTGACCACCTCTCTGTTGGAGAGGTCACTAGATTTTTAATTCATTCATGCAAACAAGTTGAAGCAGCATTTAATAGTAAGGTTCGTGTTTTCTTTTAAAGGTACTAGAGTTGACGAGTTGTAACTTTGTGGGTGACCTTGGCTACTCCGCTTAGGGAGAGATACATTTCCGTAGATGCCACCTAGTCGCTGTTTGATTCGTCTACAGTAATGAAGGAACGCAAGAATCTTGACGCGCATTGGCTACGCTCCTCCCTTTTCTACTGCGCAACCGCCCTTGGTAAGTGTTCACCTGCAAAGTTACTCGTCAACTTTAACCAAAATATTGGCATTTGATTTTAATGTTAAGTAAAATTCATACGTAAAGAATTTCACAACAAAAAAAATATGTTTAATCATATTTAACTGCATATTTTACTACTTTTAGTTACATATTTTGACAACTTTGCAAGAAATGCAAGAAAATGCATTATATTTTTATTCAAGTACAATATAGTGTTCTAGAGTCTTTCTTGATTCACCTAAACACTTCAATTTTTCACGAAGCATTTAAACTGTGTCGTATCTGGTTATTTGATTAACAATGAACCAGGATACCAACAATTACATGCATTATTGGATCAATAAATGCATGTGCAATGCACTAATTACAGTTGTTGCATTTTCTTTTAATATGTTCGTGGATTTTGTTTGCTTATTTGGTGTTTTAAGTCCACTTTATGCACAGTAAGGCTACAGCGCATTGAATGACGTAGTGTGGAAAACGACCCAAGAAACTAGTTCCCGAGACGGATGACAACATAGATGGCAGTGCGATCAATGTCGGTGCTAATTTTCTTATGAAAGTAATGCGGCTTAGTTAGTTTTTGGAATATATTGTGTAGATTTGTTTGTCTAGAAAGGCGGTAAGTGAATTGATGGAAACAGTTATATTTGTGGAGTGATTTGCAGTCACGAAATGGCATTAATTTGAAAACAAAGTAAAATAAAATTAATAAATAAATAGCATGCGTAACACAAGAAGAAACATCGCAATGTGATTCCGGACGTCAGGTGTTGGATTGTGTACTAGAGTTTTATTATTCTATGTTATTATAATATAAATAGTATCCTGAGAGATATTTCATACCGAGGCGACAAACCACAAGTGTCGCTTGGAAGCGAGCAGTCCGTAATCAATGCAGCCTTTCGAACCGTAGGGACACAAGCTCTGACTGCAACGTTTCCTCAAGCAGATTTTACACCAAAGCGACAAACGATACGAGGATTTCACACCAAAGCGACACGGGTCCTTCGGTCCAAGGCAACTTTCACACCGAAGCGACACATGTTGCTTGGAAACGAGCAAATGAAGAGCAACATTTCACATCGTAGCGGCATGACGGGAAGCACAGGCCAGCGTTCGGTTGGTGAAATCCTCAAGCGATAAGTGTCGCGTGCCCCTTCGCTTTGGTGCGCAATCTCCCTAAAGCAAGACACTCATTGCATCGCGCATGCGCGAACAACAAACCACGGCAACATGTTGCAAGCTATTGAGGAAATGGCCCAGTTTGAGAAACGCAGAAGCGACAAAGCGACACGTGTGGCTTATCGTGTCGCCTAGATCTGTTGTTGTAATATGCGGTTTATCGTGTCGCCTATCTGTTGTTCGAACAATTAACGCTTGCTAATAGACTGAAGGCACCATGTCGCTTGTCACTTAGTTGGGAACTCCCCCTGTAGCGCGTCGCTTCGGTCTGAGCACCCTTCCTTTAAGGAGCTTTCCGACCGAAGTAACAAGTAGCATGCGAATACGCCATATGAACGTGTCGTTTGCTGTTTGGACCCTCATGTGCAATGAATGCTATTTTACAGTCTGGAAGTGTGTGTCAATAGTCTGACAGTGTGAACATCCCGTGTCGCTTGACCCATTGGTTTGAAAGTTTCCTTACACTCATGTCGATGGCACTAAGAAAGTTTTGTGGGGTTCCCCTTGTCGTTTCATGCAATCATCATTATCATCATCGCCGCGATTAGTATAAAGCGGAAGAAAAGAGACAATAAATATCAAAAATACAAACGCTTCAGTGTGATTATAATTAAAAGAAATGATGATGATGATGATAATAATGAACCTAATTCACACACAAAAATTTAGTTGCCAAGAGCATTCCACGCGTATTTTTTCTCCCGTATTATTAACGAAAGTTTGACAGTAACAGGACGTGGTCGACTGTCTAGAATGTTCGTTAATATCTTCACTGTACCAAATATCATAGCAATTATTACATTCATAGAAATGCTTCATGTAAAGGAATCAGACGTTGCAGCCAAAACTCCATTTACTTCCATTATAAGCAGACGAATGCCATGCACGTGTACCGACACCAGCGCCTCTAGCGGTATCATTTTCGAGTGGAATCAGCCAGAGATGCCAGAACAGTGTCGTTTTCCACACTACGTTATTCAAGGCCCTGTAGTAAGGCTAATCGGGATTCGAAGCAGTATGTGCCTCCAGCGGGTATCGAACTCGAGACCCCTTGATTACAAAGTAACGACGCTACCACAGCGTCATCGGAGAGGCCCTATGGTGGATATTTTTTGGGGGGAGGTTGAGTTGTATTAAGTCCCCTTTGTGCACAGATAGGCTATTCGGTACTGGATATACAGGGTGATTATAAAGTTTAGATCCATTTCTGTGAAAAACAGATATTAGAATCAAACCAATAATGAGAATGGAAAACCTAACACTTAGTAACACATAATGTATCAAAACTTCTACAGATAATGTAAACACAACCTCAGAGTAACACATAATCCATCACAGGTTGCACTGAGCCTTATTCCAAATGACCACCCTTCACGTCCACACAATACTCCCAGAGAAGCACCGCTGCACGAAACGCCTTTTCTAGCATTGTACACTGCAATGTACAATATCTGTTTTTCACAGAAATGGATCGAAACTTTATAATCACCCTGTATGGTTTCAAGTGGGATTCATACCTTTACTATAGGGCGACAACGACGAGCAATCCTTTCCTCCTTGAAAATGTTATTGTAAATGTTGTGATGGGTGATAGTACATCCCAAAACTATTATTTTTCCCAAATGGACATGCACAGTTACAAAGCATAAAGAAAGAAACAGGATTATATAATTAGTATCAGAATTTTCCTCTCTAGCTTTTACATATCTTTACATATCTTACTTGTACATTTCGCAACACACGACTGCCATCTGTGGTGAGTTTGGTAAGTTGTTCAACAATCGTAACGCATTGCAGTTACGTACATTATAGGTATCTAGAAGCACCAATATGGGCGTATATATAGTTCACGTAAAGGGGAGGGTTCAACTTTTGGTATGATTAGGGTTGCTATTAGTGGCGGCGATTAGGAGGGGTGAGAGGGGCAGTTGCCCCCCTACTGTTTGCCACTTTTGCCCCCGCACTATGCTAAACCTTATCTACGAGGGCAAGAAAACTGTCTTTGCTCCCCTAGTTTTGGAACCCAATTCCCACCACTGGTTGCTATATTTCATAAGTGAAAATCCGGGACACTACTGAATGGAAGCTTGTTGGGGAGCTGGGGGGGGGGGGGGTGCTGGACCCGACAAAGTTGCGTGTACGTACTTATCCATTATCATTTCTTTATACTTCTCAAAGTGAAACAGAAATCTAATTCGAAGCATATTATTAATCTTGCGATTTCTTTTCGGTGCCATAATGAACTAAGCTGCTATCTGACAATGTGGAAACTTTATTTCAGAACTGCGGTCAACCAAGTACTGACTGTTTACAGTAAACAGCTTGCTATGCAATGGAAGAGATTTGTAACTGAAATTCAATGCTGCTATCAGACGGCGGCGCTATCGTTAAGTCAAATATCTTTGCAGAATCTTCTTGTAACTCGATAACTTATACTATCGACAGTGAGCGGTTAAATGTACAGTTATATTGTATAGTAAAATGAGCATTTTAATATTACGCATTTAAATATAAATAAAGTAAAGGTCTTAATTATTTCATCTTTCCCACCCGATTCCAGGACATTTGTGCATCCCGAAGAAACTATTCGGGACACCAGCCAGATTATATCATTCCGGGATTGTTCCGGAAAATCCCGAACGTATAGCAGGCCTAGGTATGATCAGGCTATCGAAATCCAATCTATCAACCAGGCCATCCAACATTTTGACACACTGTTCCAATGATGAGGGATAACCATTTCACATTTTTGGAATAGGTTGTTGCAATTTTGCAATGTGTTGACTGTGTTCAGAGAAACGTGAGTTCAATTCTACTACAAAATGGTCCAAAAATGGGCAATTACCTTTTAATATTCTTTTGTGCTCTCAGCTGGTGCATTGTTCCCTCAGGTTTGACGGCTGGGTGTATTAGATCTCTTCGCTTCTTCATCATAGTTTCTCTGCTTTGGATTAAATTTCATTAAAGTTCTCAGAACTCTCTCTGTTTCAATTTATATGTCTCTTAAGTTATTTTTATGTTAAGAGTACTTAATAGTCCAACTTTTGAGGTGCCCAACATAATGTTGAAATATTTATCTACATTTCCACAAGTCACGCTACTAAGTATTGATACTTTTCTATTCATCTTTTGTCAAACAACTTGAGAATGTTACGCTGTTTCACTGGTTTTCTTACACTGCGTTTTTAAAAACCAAATTCCATTAAGAATACTTGAGGGAAGAAAAAAATCATTGATTTGACAGTCCCAATGAAGGTTCTTGCTGCACAAATTCCGAACCTATCAGAAAATTGCAGACATTTGGTCTGCAGTCCCATCTGGTGTGTGGAATTACGTAATTTCCTTCCCATCCGTATCCCGTCATATACGTCTCGAATTTAGGAGAAAAAAAGAAGTCCGAAGAATTTTTTTATGAACAAACGGATAGAACAGGTAATCTGGTAATTTTGTTGAACCATAAGGGAGGCTTTGGACCCCCCTTAAATACGTCCATGGGCACCAATAATCGAAGTAGACAATTTTAGGCATGATGTAGTACCCTGAACAACCTATAAATCTGTCACGGGAACAAAATAGGAATTTATGGCAATATCTGGGTTTTACTTTTTAAATCATAGACTTGTAGATAATGTCTTCACCATGTTTTGTTCATTTTAATTATTCTGACACGTTGTAAAGTTATTTAACTATCCTTTGGCAGTACAGGGTGATTAAAAAACACCTATAAAATTTAAAGCAGTTAAGCTGTGTACAATTGGTCCTGAGGGAGGATGATGCTATATGTAAAATGAGGCTAGAAATTCAGAAGAAATGAAGTGAAGAATGATTTCCTCAACGTATGAAAGTAAGTAAAAAGTTATGAGCATATCTTTCACTTATAAATCTGCTCACTCCTGTATGCGCACTCGTAGACCTCTCTATTTACGCAGAAAGGAATGAGATCCGGGGTAAGTGGAGGCTATTGAATCGGTCCTCGTCAACCATGCATAATTACTCACATATTTTGTATTCTCTTGTTACAGGAGCCAGGTTTGGAATACTGGAAAGAAAGATAGGACTAATACACATTATTATAAACTGTGCCGTGAACGTTTGCAGAGAAACGCAGGTTCCCCCGATAAAGGAGACAAAGTCCCTGCTTATTACTCCGGCAAAAGGGATGTATCTTCAGGTTAAACCACTGGAAAGCTGTTAATAAAGATATGTACATGTATCAGTGGATCTAACTTTATTAGAGGAAGTGCTGGTATTGCGCAAAGGTTGGATAATGTAACACTACGATTCTAGCTTCGGTGAGGTGTGACATCTGGTGGGAATTTTATGAACTGCTGCACCAAGGTTAGTGGAAGTTATAATGTAGCCCGATAGATGGCAGCAAAATGTCTAGTCGTTTCTGCAGCATAAAAACTGATTTTACAAGGAGCATACACTTTTGAAGGAACATAGATTTCGCATTATTAATGTAACTTGTTGTGAAATGAGTGTATTATATAATATTATCCGTCCACGAGGAAAGTTGTACATAATAAACAACAAGTTCACAAAACAGAGTTGTGAAATCAGTTCATAAATATGGTCTCAAATATGTAGAAATTGGTTAAGTGATATAAAGTCGTACTTTGGGCCAATATAAAGCAGAATAGTATTTAACTTTGCTGGTTGCAATACCCAGTCGTAGATGATGCTGTTAAAACTTCTGTAAGCTGTATTGAAAATAGAAATTACTGCATTTATTATTTATAGACCTGATCCATAGGTATACTCTTTTAATAAACAAGAAGAAATATTTTCTAGTAGGTGGTGCCTAATACTGTGGAATAATATACGAATACGTCATTAACGAGATATTATAGTACCAAATCATACTAAATTAATTTTATTATGATTATTAATATTGTTAAATACCAAAAGAGTTGTTGTGACTGACTAGTAATTTTAAAGTGTTTTACAGTATAAAATAGTTCTATCTAAACATCCTCAAGCGTCACTCCTAAGATGCTGACCGTGCAGGTCGAACATCAGCCTTGGACATTACT
Source organism: Lepisma saccharinum (assembly GCF_977018435.1). NCBI lineage: Eukaryota > Metazoa > Arthropoda > Insecta > Zygentoma > Lepismatidae > Lepisma > Lepisma saccharinum. The sequence goes on from NC_139240.1 coordinate 52,940,697, forward strand.
CCGAAACACAATACGGTGCATAGTTGAAGTCCTGATTCGAACGCCACTTTACTACAAAGAAAGTTCCGAAAGATCAGTTCCCTCTGTTACAGGAGTAAACAATCACCCGCCACGTCAGCGTTGAGTCCAGTATATCCTCCCTCAAGTCTTTCCCACGAATAGCGTCCGTTTTAGGAACTGACAGTACTTGTCAAGTCCATGTGGAGTAAATGAGATGTTGCCAACTCAGTATCTTTAGATATTTCTTAACGCGAGGTTGCGGTTGCGTCATCTTTGCTATAATGTGTTATTATTGTGCTGTGCTATTTATTTTTTATACAATGTGCAGGCCTTGGGAAATGTTGCAAGTCTAAACACTGCAGGTAAATATGGCAACAGCGCTTCTCAGAAAAACAGGTGCTGGCTCGAAACCAGAATCGCGTCCGGTCGGCTTAGTCTCGAGTTGCGTCAAAGGTGCTGAACTGGCGTTCGAATCAGGACTTCAACTTTTAAAGAAACCAAGAGAAATACAATGTGGATTGGTTGATTCTGTTACTACGCGTCGCTTTTCCTGCCCGTTTGGCTAATCGCGACCATGAGGATGAATGCTGATACAATGAAATTGACAATCATATGAACAGAGCACAGCATAATAGCCACAATGGATTATACTGATTGTGAGTCCAGATGCCATTGCCACGTTAGTGTACAGTAGCATAGTCTGCAGTCAAAAACACCCATTTATTTTTCCCATGAACATGATTTAGTAATGTACTGAATCTTATTAATATCGTCCATTATACATTACATTTTACTCGAGGATATTACCAATGGAGTTTTAATTAAATGAAACGAGATAATTAAAAATTACGAGATTTCTCTTGCATGAGGGTTCTCTCTTCTGTGGTGCAAATATGTTTATATAATAGTTTCATAGAATCCCTCTAAGGAAATAGTCAGTTTGAGAAATAAATTATTTTTACTGTTAAAATTGCATACGCCATCTTCACGTACGACAGGGAAGTTTTAATATTTGAATTATAAGCTATGGAATGATTATGCGATATATGAACGCAATGGGGGTGTGCGTATAGTTACTTTCTGAAGAATATGGTGACAAGTGTTTGGCAAGAAGTGAGTCTCAGTCCAATTTATGCACAGCTGAGGTAATTCGAACTTTATAATTGTGATCCGAATCATTTAATTGTACCATCGCTAGAAATGGAACTCAAGCTCTGTTATTGTAGTGATTACACATTTTAAACTGTAAATAATAATAATATTAAAAATAACAATAATAATAAAAATAATAATAATAATAATAATAATAGTTGTTGTTGTTATTGTCAACCGACGTTCGTGTTACAATAAGATTGAGTCGAACTTGTGAAAATACTGAATATCTTGAATCTCGTTTTACATTCAAAACAGTGGCGTGGTAATAAACAGTTTATAGGCAAGGGACCCGGATACAAAGACCGTACCTATCGTGGGGAAGTATGTGGTTAAATACACTTTATAAATATTACATATTATAAAAAATGAAATGAAGTATCAATGAAATAACATCAGAGGCATGTCAAATGAAACGAAATTCCTTACTTTTTTAAACACGGATATTATTTTAATAATGGTTTCTACATTTTTAAATTTGTAGTACACATTATGTGGTGCCCAGCCACTTCTGGTACCCCCCGTGCGCACGCCTATTAATTTACACGTATTTTTTAAAAAATGTTTATTCTACATTGAATATCTATCTCATCTACTAATGTGTATGGTAGTATGGGCTAGCCCCTGTAACCCACCCGATGACGACGCCGCTGATTTCAGGTGTTGTTACTGAATTGACAAGAATACCATTATCGCTATGTACATTAAAACTACTAGTTCTTATGTATCAGACTCAAAACATAGACTGGAGCGGCCTGACCTTTACTTGTCCTGTTTTTTTCCCTCAGTCCCTCCAGGCAAACACCCTAATTGAAGTTTCTTTTCTTCCCTGTGCGGTTAACAGAACGAGCGAAATACGCGACGCTGCATACGTAATCTGCAGAACCTGACGCGCATTATAGAAACTTTAATATTAATGCCTGAACTTCCTATATTTACAGATAACTCATACCATTCCTCTGCCCGACCCTGTGGTCGAGTGGTTAGCACATCGCGCTGCGACGCCAAGGGTCCCGGGTTCGAATCCCGGTCGGGCTTGGTTGTTTGTGAATGTCCATTCATCAATTTCATCATTTCATCACTCATCCCCATCTTCGCAAATTAGCCAAGAGGCACAAAACGCGAAGTAAAATAAACTAAATCAATCAATCAATCAATCATACCATTTCTCTGTGGGTTTCGCCAAAGCTCAAGAACTTTCACCGCGGCTTCTGTGCGTGCCTCATGCTTCAGGCGGAGCAAGTTGTGTTGATCCACATGCTTGAATGCCAATGTCGTGGTTTTCTTACGTAACAGACCGGACTATTAACGTTTCAGTTGCTATTAGTGTTGGGCGATTGAAAAAATATCGTCCAGGCGATATCAACTAGCCAATATATCGTCACGATATTTGGCCTTACGTATCGTGGAGACAATATATCGCCGATATCACGATACGGAAAAAAATATCGTATAGTATCGTCTGTGACGATATTTTCTTGACGATATATCGCGATATCAAATTTCCGATATCGTCCATCCCTAGCTGCTACCTCTCACTGAAGATATCTTCTATACTCCATTGCGGAGTGATTAGCACAGCGCGTTACGAGGCTTGGGGCCCCGGGTTCGAATCCCTGCTTGGGATTGGGTGTTCTTTGTGATTGTCCCTTCATCAATTTCATATCATCTTCGCAAGGGGTGTAAGCCAATTGTCAGCCTTACTTCCACGTAGTACACCCTGGACTGCACTTTGCAGACTAACAAGTCTCTGGCGTCTGGAACTACGGCCAGTGTAATCCTTGTAGGACTGTGTGTGTTGTCCTTGTTTGTGCTGTGTGTCCCTTTGCAGCCTCAGTGCTTAAACCTGGTAAGAATATTTAAGAATAAAAGAATATTCAATTTTTCTATTTTTTTCACCGTTGCACAGTCCATTCACACTTTATAAATATTCTTTTCGCACCCACATGTCAATATAATACTTGGATTTTCGCATATTTTTTTTTCGCAACGCGATTTTTTCACCAAGCCGCACACAAGAACGAGCACATGTAAAAACCGAAGTTCCGCCATTTTGATTCACATAGTACCCTCTTCTTCCTGTTCTCTCCTCCTCAATACTGTACACATAAAAGAGTCGGGAATTAACTTTAAAAGCAAGTTCGAAGACTAAAAAAAATTTTTTAATATTCCACAAAGTAAATATAATAAAGAAGTAGAAAGTAAAAACGGCCAATCAGGAACGTAGTCTCTCAACTGACTACTGGTTGAGTACGTGAATTTTCCACTCGCTAGCGACAACGCGATTTTTTCTGTCTGCAGCAAGCAGATTGTACAACAAAAAAAAACTCGCACAAGTATATGCGCATGCGCGACCTACCCGTAGACGAATCTCGCACAGCTGACGATGTAGCAATCGCCTCGGCTCGAGCAAATACATCGCGGAGCGCAAAACGTAAACAAATGATAATAAAATACAAACCAATAAAAATGCAGAAGTTTATATTATAAACTATTCAGTCTCGAGAATCTCTTGCATTACAATTTGTTATTCCTTCTCTTTTCTAATTTTTCATTAGTGATCTTTTACAATTTTATTTGAGTAGCTTACTCGGAAAACAATTTTTTTTCATCACAAATCTCATGCTTAATACATGATATTTTTTTTATGCAAACTCAGTTTTAAAATTGTATCTTTGTCCCTTTCAGGGTTCACTAACGACAATGGCAGTACTGTTACTACTTTCCTTTTTTTCCCTCATTTTTTCGGTCACCATGCCGACTGAACATGTGAAAATCTCCTCGGGAATTTATCTGAAAGAATTACCAGGAACCATCCCTTATCATTATACCATCCCCATCTACTATAATGTAAAATTAGAAATGCCTAAACCCCAGCACTTCCCATCAACACTACATAATGCCATGTGCAACAAAGGTGAAGAAGATTCCAACCAATGTAAACTTGCGGTCCAACTCCAAAATTTTCATTCACACCTTTTTTCACACCTTTCCCTCTTCACACGACCCACCCCCAACACTTCCGTAGTTAGACAAAAGCGTGCACTCCTTGGCTTTATAAGTAGCATTGCTAACTATTGCTGTGATTTTGCCACTACTAAGCAACTAGAACCCCTATTCCAAAATGCTCATGAAGTAAAACAAACGATATCTAACATTAAACTACAACTGCAAGCTAATCATATTTTCTATCAAAATTTAACTGGTGAAATTCACTCTTTCCAACATCAGATTGAGGATGTTTTTACTGAATATGCTAACCACTCTGATAGTTTGGCTAGAAATCAGGAAGCATTAATTAATAAACTCAAAAATTTAACAATCAAAGATGCACATCAAGCACAGGCATATCTCATCGAATTTATGACCCTAACCTTCCAGCTTAGCCAAATGTTCACCCTTTTTGAATATGAGAACACCATTAACAATTGTAAACATCATTTTCTCTCTGAACATGTTGTATCTAAAACAACACTGCACCGAGACTTGAAAAAGATTCAAAAAAATATTCTTCCTACTGGATTTGATATAGCGATTCCTCTCACCCTTATTGACATGTATTATCAGATACCACTGTCCCAATGCAGAATTTCTGCTGATGCTGTCAATATTGAGTTGAAGGTGCCTATCACTTCCACTCAGAAGAAATATAAACTTTATTTAGCAATCCCTGTCCCCTTTTCGTATCAAAATTTAACATGTGTAGTGTCGCATAATCCATCGTATATCGCCCTCGATGATTCTCATAATGTTGTCACTATTAGTGGTACAGACCTTGAAAATTTTCAGGTCCATACGCAGAAATTGTGCCTTCTGCCTTCTCACACAGGAAGACACGATGGGCTCAATTTCTGTCTTTCCAAATTGATCCAAGCAACAACCGTGGCTGATACGATGAATGGGTGTACCTACACATGTCACGAATCCCACCTCACCGATGTGGTCAAATTAGATTTAAATGTATATGCAATAATTAATCCTCCTCCTACCATCACCTTTTTTTTATGCTAATGGCTCCACTTTACATTATAATCTTACCACTTTTCACGAACCCGGTGCAGTATTGTTACACGTGGCTTGCCGCACAGATGTACTTATCACCCCCGATATCAAAATTCATGCTATCTTTCCTTGTGGTTTCGATCATTCAACAATCCACCGAACAATTCATATCCTTCCTGCTGCCTGGACTAACAATCCCAATTTTCTACTCGACACCCATTATAAAATTTCCCCCCTTGTGAATGCAACGGCTCTTTATCATAAACAATGGACATTTCATATCCCTCACCTTAACCTCTCCCAATATAAAGTTCTTGACATCCCTCCTATAACTCCACTTTACAGACAGGCGGATTTTCCTATCATTATAATTTTCGTCTGGCTCACATGTCTCACTCTAGGTGTCATATACCAATTTAAACTTCTCCACATTCCCCTTCTCTTATGTTTTACTTCTAAGACTCGTGCACTTACCCCTCATGACCTTGTAAAATCTCCAGCACATACAACCTCCTATCTTTTCTTAATTTTCATAGCTCTCCTGCTTCCTTGTATTTGCATTACTTACATGTACTTACGTCTAAAACGTCACACTTCTTGCTGTTCATGTTGTCACCGGCGAACCCCATCTCCTCCTAAGACATGTTCCGTCCCAATTATTAGTCCTCCTATTTCCTTAGCTGCTATATCTCAACGTCCCGCACATTCCCCACCACCCCCTCCCCCTCTTCGTCAACTTACAACTCCCACTCGCTTAGCTCCTCCTCTTCCCACACGTATCACCTTCGATGATGGCTACTGTCTACCCATCCCTGTCATTTCACTTATGTCACCTTCGACTCCAACCTTTACTCTTCCGCACTTAGGCGAACACTTTTTATTATAACTTCCCCTTCCCTCCGCTTGTCGGCTCCCCCTTGCACAACGTCACCATCTGGCCATACTACACTCACGGCGTTTCTCAAGCATCTCGTCGGCAGTTCCGCATACAGCCAGTCACCCAGCAGTCGGTCAGCGAGGAATCATCCTGGAGCAGCTGTATAAGCAGCCAAGCAGCCAGCCAGCCAGCAGCCATCTATTGCGGACATCATGCAGCCAGCCAGCCAGGAGACCTCCTATTGCAGCAGACACCATGCAGCCAGCCAACCAACAAACATCATGCAGACACCATGCAGCCAGCCAACCAGCGGCCATCTATTGCAGACATCATGCAGCCAGCCAGCCAGCAGCCATCTATTGCGGACATCATGCAGCCAGCCAGCCAGGAGACCTCCTATTGCAGCAGACACCATGCAGCCAGCCAACCAGCAGGCATCTATTGCAGACATCATGCAGCCAGCCTGCCAGCAGACATTCTATTGCAGACATCATCATGCCAACACCATGCAGCCAACCAACCACCAGACATCATGATGCAGACATCATGCAGCAAGCACATAAACATGTAGCCAGCAGACCACAGGCAGTCTACAGCTCAGCATACCACCAGCGGCCAGCATCCCAGCTGAACATGCAGCCAGACCAGTGCAGTACCAGCTATACCGACAGATCCAACTTCTTTTTTTTACACATTATTATATACAGGGTTTTTATTTTTCTTTACTCAATGTACCTTCAATTATTATTTCAAAATATACTCTCCATAACCATCTCTACTCTGCTTCGTAACCACTCACAGTGGATACATCTTGGCCAGGGGAATGATGAAGGAATTGGGAGCATAAAGATAGAAACATTAATTTGCCTCAAACATCGCTCAGAAGCTCTCAAGTTGAACGCTCATTCACCCCACATTCCACCGGATGCAGAGCCGAGCAACAAGAATTTTCCACTCGGCTCTGCACAGTCAGCAAGGCAACGGCCCTCGCCAGCGGTGAGTGCACCTCCACTGTAAATTTCCATCTGCATCCAGGGATACCCCAGGTGCACAGTGGAGGTGCAAAGTCCACCAACCTATGACTCAAATCCAATGTATAAAACCGCTGGAGACAGTAAATCGATCTCTCACTTCGCTCCAATATCACCACCAAACTGATCGACGAGAAGACGACGACGGCCTGCTGAGAGATCCCTACGTTACGAGGCGGCAACAAGCGAGAAGTCCATAAGCAGTCCGGATTAAGTCAGCCGAAGAATCTGCACTTCATTTACAATCAAGTCGCCGAATTGACTGCCGTCTCTTATCATCTTCGATCTCTCCAGCGGGCACCTGTTACCGTCGCCGACGCCAGAAGCCGAGGGCCAGACCTACAGCAAGGGGTGAGTAGCGTTCAACATCACAGGCTCCCAACAATCCTTCATCAGCTCCCTTAAGGGTAGAGGTGGTTAGCCAAGTCAAACTTAAGACCTATCGTATTTATCTGAGCTACGTCCCGGCGTGACTCGATCCCGTACTTTACCCGACGTCACGCTACAATATAGTGTCGGCGATATATCGTCACTATATTTGGCGATATATGAGCGATATATCGTCACGATAATTTGCCGATATATATCTTGTCAGCGATATATCGTCACGATATTTTGGCAATATGTATCGTGACGGCCATAAATTGTCACAATATTTGGAGATATTTATATCGTGTCAGTCATATATTGTCACTACATTTGGCAATGCCGATATAGATCGCGTCGGCTATATATCCTCACGAATATATTTAGCGATATATATCGTGTCAGCGATAAATCGTCACGATATTTTGCCTTATATATCGTGGAGACGATATATCGCCGATATCACGATACGGAAAAAAATATCATATAGTATCGTCTGTGACGATATTTTCTTGACGATATATCGCGATATCAAATTTCCGATATCGTCCATCCCTAGTTGCTACGTCTCACTGAAGATATCTTCTATACTCCGTTACGGAGTGATTAGCACAGCTCGCTACGATGCTTGGGGTCCCGGGTTCGAATCCCTGCTTGGGATTGGGTGTTCTTTGTGATTGTCCCTTCATCAATTTCATATCATCTTCGCAAGGGGTGTAAGCCAATTGTCAGCCTTACTTCCACGTAGTACACCCTGGACTGCACTTTGCAGACTAACAAGTCTCTGGCGTCTGGAACTACGGCCAGTATAATCCTTGTAGGACTGTGCGTGTTGTCCTTGTTTGTGCTGAGTGTCCCTTTGCAGCCTCAGTGCTTAAACCTGGTAAGAATATTTTAGTCTCCAGCATTACAGTTGTGTTACTAGTTATATCTTAGATGAAGTAAGGGGTGGACCCTGCAGCATCATGTGACGGGTGCAAAATAGCCTAAGTGCTGACGCACCCAAAATTTTAAATTCAATCATCAATGCATCACTTGGTGCGTTTTTTATGAACATTAACTAACTCCCTAGGCTTCTTAAACCCGAAGGTTTATTGCTGCAACAGCACAAGCCTTCCATGTGTCCCTATCCTGGGCAAGACCAATCTAATCTTTTCCATCGTTAACGGTTTCCTTTAGGTCCATGTCAACGTTATCCCTCCATCTTCGTCTTCCTACAGGTCTCCTATCATCAGGTTTCCTCTTCCCTCTCCCATTCGCACCACATGGCCTGCCCACCTAAGTCTTCTTGATTTAATCATTCTAATAATATTTGGACATGAATACAAATTATGCAGTTCTAAATTATGTAACCTTCTCCACTCACCTGTCCCCTCATCCCTTTTAGGTACAAATATTTTCCTAAGGCTCTTATTTTCAAATACTCTTAATTTATGTTCCTGCAAATATCTCGATGATGCACTTAAACATTTGATCTGAGCTACAGACCTTTATAGTGCATTTACTTTTCATGTCCTACAGTTTAATACGTAATACTCTCTTCCATTCTTGCTCTGTTGATCTATTCATTGACTCTTTCTCACTCTATCATTGCTCTCCTATTTCTCTCTCTTTGATCGTATCTTCTCTCTGTCTTGTACGGTTTCTAATCCTAACCCTTAACCTGCAGTTTAATACAACATTCTCTTTTTGCTCTGCTGATCCCTTCCTTTCATTTCCCTTTCACTTCTTCTTCTCGTCCCGTTCCTATCACTTGACCTACACTCAGTCTTTTCCTCTCCTCATGTTCTTTCCTTCTTTCTTTCGTCCTCAATTTCTCTCCACTTTGATCATCTCTTTCCAAGTTCTTCTTCTCTTTAATAACAGATACTTTTGTTCTCTCTCTCTCTCTCTTTCTCTTTCTACCCTTTCTCCTTATATTTACCTTCCCTATTTCTCAATCTCACTCTTCCTTTGTTGATCTTCTTCTTTCATTCCCTTTCTGTCATTCTCCTTCTCTCCCAATATTTAATTTCTATATCTCCCTCCCCCCCTCTCTCTCTCATCCTCTGTTGATATCTTTCTTTCATTCTTTTTTCTCTTTCCCCCTCTTCTATTTACCTTCTCTATTTCTTCATTCCTCCCTTTGGTTATCTGTTTCTCTCTTCGACTTTGTTTCTCTTCATTTGACCTAAAGTTTAATAAGATATCATATTCTCTCTCTCCTTTCCTTTGTTCATTTCTTGCATTCATTTTTCTCTCCTTTCATCTCTATTTCTCTCTCTCTCTCTCTTTTATTATCTGTATTTCGTTCTTCTTCTCTTTCTTGCTCTGTTTGTCTTACTATTACTTGTGCAGTTTAATTCGAGAGTCGTTCTTTCCCTCTTCCTGTCACTCTCTCTCTTAATTCCCATCTGATATCACACATCCCAGGAATCGAACCTGGGTCTCCCGTGTACCTGTCACATGGCCAGGCGTCCGCGGCTCATATATATGTATGCATGTATATATGTATGTGTGTGTGTGTCATCTGTCTCCAATTTCTCAACCTATTTATATTTGCTTTCCAGGCGTTGTTGCCTTTTAATGCGTGCGTATATGAGACATTTCACCAATTTTCAGAGACCAGAACAGAGTCATTCCACGACAGATCGACCAATGCCTCCTGGTCATGGTTTTATGATTTGGATGAAATTTGGCATGAAGGTTCAATCGTGTCTGGAAGGCTTGTATTCCAAATATTAGGTTCCTCCGAGAAATAGTTCTAGAGTCATTTCTGTGGAAGAAGGTGGCGCGCAACAGAAAATGTGACCCAAATCTGAGAAATGAGCCTTAGAGCTAACTTCAGGACTCAATAACTTTGATTTTTTCAACAATAGGCGTGTAGCTGAGACTGTACTGAAAGAAACAAGCTATAATTTGTAACTCTAGCATTCGTAGTTACGGAGATATAAATCTTCATTTAAAACCTTGCGCAATTTAAAACTTTCCACTGAAAACGCGCTGGGCGTTTAAGGGTCTACCTTTACTGTGCACTAGCGCCTTGCAATAACAAGTTGAAATTTTGACACACATTAGAGAAAGGTATAATTACGTAGTGTATGCAACTTGGCTTGGATATCTCTTGTCCCTTTTGTGCTAAACCATTTAAAAAATCCACCATTTTTCGGTGATTTTTCAATTTCTTGCATATTCAACCACATATCATATGGATTGGGTGATATATATGGAGACGACATAATGTGTGCCTACTGAGCTCACATCAGGTTTACTAGAAAAATCAATGCCACCTTCCTGCTGGTTGGATTACACTTGTAACAGCATGCACAAAAAATATGCATTTTTTGACACGTAAGGCTTTTCAAGGCATATTTTGGGGTATTACATTTGCTAACGTAAACAAGCTGATGCAATGTACGTGTTCCTTGGTGAGAGGTTTGTTTCGTGTGTAAATATCACCAGGCTGTGATCAATAGTTCCAAAGTTATTGATCCTGAAATTAGCTCTTGAGGCTCATTTCTCAGATTTGGGTCACATTTGCTGTAGCGCGCCACCTTCTTCCACAGGCAATAACTCTAGAACTATTTCTCGGAGGAACCTATTATTTGGAACACAAGCTTTCCAGACATGATTGAACCTTCATGCAAAATTTCATACAAATAAAAAAATCATGACCCGCAAACGTTTCTGAAATTGATTGATTTGACATGGAATGACCCAACATTGTTGCATTTCCTAAAAGCCATTGTTGTCTGCCATAGCGTTCCCATAGTTGTGTGACATGACAATGCCAGATTTGCAAAATGTCGTGAGACAACAAAAAGCATGTTACGCGCGCTTTCAGCGTGTCGTTTAAAATTTGGGTCCCGCACATTTAAAAAGATGGCAACATTGTAAGTTTCGGGTGCAAGAACCTCAAGGCGCTGGTAAGAATGGAGAGACGAGAGCCTTGTGGGAGGAAAGGAATTTGCACGAAGATAGAGCCGGTGCAGTCCGACATTTGCACTTGCAGGGATATATGCATCGGGAAGGGGGGCGTTAGGAAGATCAAGTCGCTTGCAGCCAGAGAGTGCAGCAGGGGGGAGAGCGGTGTTGCTTGCGAGAAAAAGGAAGGAGATGAAGAGGAGAAGAAGGAAGAACCGGCTACGAAGAGAATTAAAGAGAGTATCCTTGCGAGGAAGTTTGGGAGTAACGAGTTAGGGGATCCAAAAGTGGTTCTCTTGGACATTACCAGTCAGCTGAAGGGCATGGCGACAGAGTTGCAAAAGCAGCTGATGGATATCGAGAGGGGGAAGGTTGAGCTGAAGAACACCATTCGCCAGCTCAACAAGACGTCCGCTGTACAGGATATGGGTCTCTTGTACGCTGGGCGAAAGTACACCACGCAGGAACTGAAAGACAACGGCTCCAGTAGGAAGAAGAGCAAGAAGACTCTTCATGGCGGGTGCTCCTGCCTGAACACAAGCTCTCTGCAAGGAGGAACATGGGCGACATCTGTGGTCAACGATATGAGAACGCACAAGGGCGAGATCCGCTGCAGTGACGTGGCCCACTTCAACTCAACGAACCGGAAACGATGTCCTTGTCATGCTTCCAAGTATGGCGTATCCGCTGACATCAACAGGGTGCTGGTGCGTCAAGACTCCGACAGCCAATTGGATGCCTTATCGAGCACCTACATGCCTGTAAAGAAATCTCAGTGCCCCTGCGTTGCCTCCAAGGGATCGGTGTCGTCACAAAGTTCCAGAAGGGGTTCTAATACGAAAGCGCCAGCGTCGTCACGTATGCCTTGTCAAGAGGGTAAAGGTTCTGTCAAACGCGGGTCTTGCCCGTGTTCTCAGTCTCAAATTTCCGGAACCTGCTCGTGCAGTCGCTCAAAAGCCATTAAAAAGTTTCAGGAGTGGAAATTTAAAAGCAAGAGAGACACGAAGGTCTCTATAGATTTAGACGGGACGAAACCTCGTCGATCAAGTGTTGGAAAGAAACACTCTGGTGGTATGGACCCGGTATTTGCCGACTACGGGATCGCGCCTGGAGCTGGAGCGTCTTGCACGTGTTCAGGGCCCAGTGGCGGGACGAGAAGGTCAGACTGCCCTGCCGTGAACAGCCCTGACTGCCCGTGCCCGTCTAAAACGGAAGGAGGGAGCAAGAAGTATGGAGAGCTTCTGAAGTTGCTCTTGGAGCGTGTAAAGAACAACCCAAGAGCGCCGAAAGCGTCGTGCTCCTGTTCCTCTACAAAGTCGAGACCGACGCTTCAAATGTCGAGACCTTCAACAGCACCAACAGCAACCAGGGCGAAGTGTTCTTGTTCCTCTGTCAGCGACCAGAAGCCGTCTTCATCTTCTTGCTGCTGTTCCAGTACCTCCAGAGCCTCTTCAACGCCGAGACCACCCAGCGACGAAAAACCTCAACGTTGCCCTACGGAGCGGCCTTGTCCAGGTAGCAGCACCGCATCGGATTCTTCCCAGCCCGACGTCCCTGTGAGCGGAAGAAGAAAGTGTCCCGTCGCTGATAAATGCAGAGGTAGTTTCCGCCCAAAACAATCCGACGCCCTTCGCTGCCCTACGGACAAGCCCTGCCCTGGAAGCCCTCAAACAACTTGCCCTTGCTCGTCAAGGCGACAACAATCCCCTTCAGAAACGCGGACAGAGTGCCGAAAAGCCACGGCAAGGATCGTCGACTCGATAATGGAGCGAGTCAAAATGTCCAAGACTTCAGGTACAAGAAAACCTTGCGTCTGCTCCTCTGGGGCAAGTTACAGGACGTCCGAAGCTCCTAGATACAAAGGAACATCCTTCTCCCTTGCAAGACCTCTGCCAAGTACATCAGGAAGGTTCACCCCAACCTTAGAGGCTGAAGATAGGTGTCCCACCAAGTGTGCTTTAGCAAAGTACCAACCAGCAAGTACGTGCGACAGGAACGTATGTCCAGGGTTCAAGGAACAAGAGGAGTCGGCTGGCGAAGACAAGGAGGGGGAATCAAGTAAGAAATCAGCAGCGGCTGTCGACGTTGAGTCACCTGACGAGAAAACTGCTGAAGAGACACCTGCTGAAGCAACTGAAGAGGCACCTGAAGAAAACGAAGATGTTGCCGAGGAATAAATCGTGTAAATCATAATTAGTATGCAATTAATTCATAATATTCCACAAGCCTTTTCATTCGTTCATATCTCTATATATAAAAATGGATGTATGTGTGTGGGTGTGTATGTTTGTTGTTCCGGCATAACTCTCGAACGTCTGGAGCAATTTCAACCAAACTTGGTACGCGTATCACTTGCAATCTGGAAAGAATTTTCTTGAGGTAAGACACTCCTGGCACCCCTGGGGGTGGGGGTGGGAAGGGGTGACATGCAAAAATAATCGAGAACCACCGATATTAAATTCCGCACAAACAGACATCCGTGACTCTATGCAATCCCGCACAACGATAGTGTTTCTCGGGTTGTCTAACATTCAGGCTGATATGACTTTGTGTTGCGAAAATGACCAATATTAGTGTGGAATCCATAGTTTACGTCATTGCTAAGATGAATAGTGACACTCTCAATGCCGTTCAACTCCAAGAAACCCCTGGCACCCCTAGGGGTGGAGGGTGGGAAGGGTGTGACATGTAAAACGACCGATATTAGTGTGGAATCCATAGATACCGGGTCGCTAAGATGAATAGTGACACTCCCAATGCCGTTCAACTCCAAGTTCATTTTGAACTATAGTTAGAATTCATTATTTTCATGTCTAATAGAAGATTGGGATAAATAAATACCCGGACAACGCCGGGTAATCAGCTAGTTTATTATAAATTTCACTTTATGCTGATGAGCTAAGCAATAAATACATGTTTATCTTAACATAGAAGACAGACAGACAGTGGGGTCAAGTATGTAGGATCTGGGTCCATCCATCACCTCTTAGAAAAGTGCAGTGCCTTTGGTTACTGTGTCGCTTGAACGCGGCCTGCGTAGCGACTGGAATCACGACGCTTGGTTGCGCAATTGGATGTGATTCTCCCCTCAACTCAAGCGCATAGATTTATTACAACATTTCCCAATTGCAACTGAAGCAATTGCGTACTCTTGTCACAGAACATGAAAATTATTTCCTTGCACTGCCGCACATGTTTCACATCCTTTGAGAAAGTTCCCTTAAAAATTATTTGTTGTAAAGTGTACTTATGTTGCGGCATCATAACAACACTAATAGCACACTCAACACTTATGGGATTATAACTCATCACCTTAGCAAACTATACAGAAGCGAATATAAATCTTATAATTTTGTTATGTCCTAATATTTATGACATAAACAGAAATAATTATCTCAAGATTGGAACTTCATAATTAATATATTAAAACTTGTAACAAGGTGGATTACATGATTAAAACTTAAATCATCCATAAGACACAATAAACAAGATGCATAATCGTTGCTATGCACAGACTATGTACATTGGCCATAACTGCTAGTTCACCACATACAATAATGTATTTTATAATATATATCAATCTTCTCCTCTTCTAGAGAAAACAAACTTATGAGGGGTAAAACGCTCTTGGCCTTTTTACTCTTTGAGATTTCTTTCTTACAAAATCACTTCCTCCCTTCGAAGACAAACTTGTTCCTGGACCAAGTCTGCTCGCTTCCTTTGAATATGATCTACTTTCTTGCTTCAGAGACGAACTGTGAGCATTTTGTTCTTCACTGTCGCTTAGTTTTTGCCGATGCATTTCATTTTTAATCGGAGGATATAAATATGCATGATATGCACTATCGTCATATTCCTTGGGTATTTCTGACTGATTTGAATCTCCTCCTGTTTCATGAAGAATCTTTAAAAATGAATAGTGTACATTTCTGTATCTGCCACTTTCTACATCTCTTACTTTATACACAGCAAAACTGCATCTTTCAATAATCTCTCCTTTCAGATATATCTTTCTTTCAGTACAGTAATAATATACTTTACTTCCAATTGAAAATTTCTCACATTCATAATGAACATTTTTAGTGTCATCTTTAATGATTATATTACTTGCAGTGTTGTAAAAAAACATTAATGAACTTGGAGATGTTCCAGTTGATGGCAATGGAGTGTTGTTATGCCAGTGTATTACTGTACGCAGTAGTGATTCTACTTCAGTATTCAATTTTCTAACATCCCCTTTTGGAAAATCTCCTATGAGGGTTAGATACCTTTTCATGGTATTGACTGTTCTCTCAGCCAACCCGTTTCCCGAAGGTTTATATGGGCAGGAATGCTTTAGTTCAATGCCCAACCTTTGGCAGAACATCTTAAATTGTTCACTTGCAAAGGGTTGTCCATTATCTGAGACTAACTCTTTTGGAGAACCAAGTATGTAAAATTGGCTTTTTAAATGTCTAATTGCTTCCTGAGCCGTTACATTAGAACATTGCCAAACATTCAAAAATTTTGTGTGAGCATCAACACACAACAGGAATAAATAACCTTTGAAATAGAAATGATCGACATGTACACGTTCCATGGGTTGTGATGTCGGTGTCCATGATGTAAATTGTCGTTTTGCTGGAGCTCTTGCATTCGTCTGACAAGCATCACATTTTGCAACAAAACTTTCAATGTCAGAAGTCATTTTAGGCCACCAAACTAAATCTCTGCAAATCTGTTTTAATCTGACTACGCCACTGTGCAGGCCATGAATTTGAGTCAGAAACTTGCATCTCAGTGTCTCTGGCAATACAATTCTATTTCCCCACATCAACAATCCATCTTCTGTTGACAGTTCCAGACGTTTCTTCCATAAAGCTACTGCTTCCTCATTGATTTGTGGATCAATTCCTCTTGGCCAACCATTCTTAACGTAAATTGTTATTTTCGACAACAAACTATCGCTTTTTGTATGCTCCTTGATCTCAGATATGCGTAACGGTTGTAACTTTTGTTCTAGATCTGCATACGCTGTTAAAACCAAATCTGATTGCAATTCTTCAGGAAGTGGTAATCTTGACAAAGCGTCTGCTATTGGAACCTTCTTAGAATACACTATTTCGTAATTCAGAGATGCCATGAATATTTTCCATCTCTGCCAACGTGCATTGTGTTGCATTGGCACTGGTGTATTCGAATCAAGCAATGATTTCGCAGTCGTTGAATCAGTGTATATTGTAAATTTTTGACCTGCCAGATATAAGTAAAAATGTGTCACAGACGAAACAATGGCTAATGCCTCTCTTTCTCCCTGACAGTAATTCTTCTGAGCAGGTGAAAGTGTAGCTGAAAAACACGCCACTGTTCGATGTTCGCCATCTATCTTGTGCCCTAATCGACCTCCAACACCGTAGCAAGAACTATCTGTTTCTAGGATTATTTCTTTTGAAGGATCGAAAGGAATTATAGCAGGTGTCTGAACAATCTTATCTTTAACAGCCTTAAATTCCGATATACATTGATTAGACCACAACCATTTTTCGCCTTTCCTCAGAAGTCGATATAGGTGTGGTATTGTAGATGACAAGTTGTGTAGAAAACGGCTTTGAAATGCAACCATCCCTAAAAAACTTTGTAATTGAACCTTATCCTTTGGCTCTGGACTTTCTAAAATAGCACGCACATGCTTTTCAGTTGGTGTGATTCCATTTGCCGTGAAACGTCTTCCTAAGTAAATCACTTCTTGCACTAGGAATTCAGATTTACTTAAATTGACTTTAACATTATAATCTTTAAAGCGTTCCAGAACTTGTTTTGTTCTTAGGAAACATTCTTGTAGACTATTTCCAGAAATGATAACATCATCAATAAATGCTGCAACTCTTTCCAATCCTGTTAAAATTGAATCAATTACCTGTTGGAAAAGCTGAGACGAAACATTTGTACCAAATGGTAAACGTTGCATTCTGTACAAGTGAGAATCATAATTTAAACATAATATGTTTTGTGAGTCTGGATGCAAACTAACTTGTAAAAATGCTGAACGTAAATCAAGCCTGGTGTAGTACTTTCCTATTTTAACTTTTTGTAAAATATCAGGAAAATCTGGTAAAGGATACACCAAACCATCGGTTTGAAAATTGACCGTTTTTGAGTAATCTATGCTAGTGTCGTAGAGGCTTGAGCATTTTACATTATACTCAGTAAATAACTGTTCTACTTCACAGCAAATTATGAAATAACAATAATGTATATAGTTCAAAATCACAACACTGTTCTCTGATGAGTATACTTATTATTTGCACTGAATAAATACATTAATTATGCACCAATTACTATGATTCGAACTATATGCAAAACGTTCTTGTTATCTCCTTTAATTGTTTTTCACAACTGGTTGCTACGCAACAAAACAGTATGCTATGACATTTCTTTCTTTTTCTTTTACACAAGAAGTGATTATATATTTTACAATTTGAAAACAGTAACAACATTCTCCCTCCTTCGGAGAAAAATTTTAGAACATCGGTTTTAAAATTTTTAGATAACATGAAAAATTACAAAGAAAACAAACTTTCTCATGACATACATATTGTCATTAATTAACACAGAAAATATTTAAAACATATCATAATTATTTAAAACATATTAACATTTCTTAATAAAAGGCTGTTGAAATCTTTTGATATTACTTAAGTTTACATAATTCGTCCTTTCTTTCCTGACTGCAATTGAATTTCTTTAAATTGGATACATTATGTGTTTGTACAGTTCTCTTTCCATCCAACGATAACAATTCACAACAGTTACCATTAATTTCTTTAACTAAATATGGACCAAGCCACAAGTCCATAAATTTGTGTATTCGTTTACACTCAGCACTGCTTTGTCCATGGTTTTTGACTAATACTATATCATTTCTCTCTATCCTTGTGTATCTATCACTAGTTTCCTTAGGCTTAATTTTATATTTTTCCTTCAAACGAGATTTGGCAATTAAACATTTATATTTCCAAGGAACTGCTTTCAATGTCTCAGGCCAATCAATTTGGTTTAAAACAGGATCTCTTATTTCATGATGCAAGAATAATTCATTTGGAGTGTATCCCGTTACTTCAGATACGGAGTTATTTAATAGTCCTAAAACAAAACTTAAATATTTTGACCAATGTTCATGATTTTTGCTTATGTACAGTCTTAATAATCTAATTAACTCCTTGTTGTATCGTTCAATAGGATTGGCAAACGGAGAATAAACTGAAGTTGTGATATGCCTTATTTTAAATTCTTCCACAAAAGTTTTCCATTCTCGTGACTTGAATTGCGAACCATTATCAGACAGTAGACTATTACATACAGGATAATGATAAAAATATTGCAGTTTAAATTTATTAATTACTTCTCTAGATGTTGCTTTCCTTAAAGGATATGCCATAAGAAACTTAGACATTACATCTATTACAGTCAATATAAATGTGTAACCTTGAGATTTCGGAAGTGGTCCTATCAAATCAACTGAAATCAAATAATGTGGACTGGTAGAATAAACGTGTAAATCATCCTTTTCATTTTTCAAAACAGCTTGTTTAGTTCTGGCGCATGTTAAGCAATTATTCAAATACTGTTTAATACTGAAGTTCATCTTTGGCCAATAATATAATTTCTTACATTTACTGAAAACCTTTCTATATCCAAAATGTCCTTGCAAATCATGCAGTTTATGTAAGATTTTCGGTATTAATGAAACTGGCACAACTAATCTCCAATTATCTTCAGAAACACATTTTAAAAATAAAATGCTATCTTGGAAAGCATACCGAGTCTTACAAGACTTGGAAAGATTTCCGTTCTCTATCTTCTGAATTAAAGCACTACAATATGCGTCACGATGTTGAGACTCCTTCCAGAATTCCAAAGTATCTTCTTCAATAATATCCAATTTTAAGTTATTAATAAACAACTCGGATAAAGAAATATTTCCTGTAGTAGTATCGGGATATCGACTTAATGTGTCAGCCGCTTGATTGTTTACTCCAGAAACATGGTGGATATCATAATCAAAACCTTGCAGTTTTAAACACCATCTATTTAAACGTGGATTTAATGTTCTTGCTGACTCCAGCCAAGAAAGAGATTTGTGATCTGTGAACAAATTAATTTTAGTTCCGGCTACATAAATATAAAATTTCTCAAAAGCAAAAATAATTGCTAAACATTCGATTTCATGTGTACTGTAAGATAACTCATTACCACGAAGAACTCTACTTGCATATTGAATAATCCTGGGATTATCTTCTGATGTCTCTCCATTTTGCCATAAAACACCTCCAATACCTTTCTTTGAACCATCTACATTTATGTTAAAAGGTTTAGAAAAATTAGGCTGTGCTAAAGCTTCTGGAGATATAACCAAATCACGTAACCTTTCAAAAGCTTCTACATGCACTTCCTTCCACGTCCAGAGAATATTCGACTTTAGAAGTTCATAAAGTGGATGGGCAACTTCTGCAAATTTATTC
Organism: Lepisma saccharinum; assembly: GCF_977018435.1. Lineage (NCBI taxonomy): Eukaryota > Metazoa > Arthropoda > Insecta > Zygentoma > Lepismatidae > Lepisma > Lepisma saccharinum. Next base: position 52,960,529 of record NC_139240.1, read on the forward strand.
ACGAATTTTCTTCTCCAGTTAACTAAACCCAAGAATTTTCGAAGTGACCTTTTGTTATTTGGTGTTGGAAAATTTATTATAGCAGAATTCTTGTTACTATCTACCTTAATTTCATTTCCAGAAACAACATGTCCAAGAAAATCAATTTCTTTAGAAGCAAATTTGCACTTTGAAAACTTGATGGACATATTAACATCTTTCAATTTTTGCAGAACAGCTTCCAGGTGTGTTAAATGCTCCTGCCAAGTTTTACTAAAGATCAAGAGATCGTCTAAATAGCAAACAACAAAGTTGTTGAATTCTCTCGTGAAAATTTTGTTCATCCTGTCTTGAAAAATGGACACAGCAGATCGTATGCCGAAAGGAAGATATCGAAATAAATACTGTCTACCACGATATGAGAAAGCAGTATAAAGATGTGATTCTGGAGTTAATGGGATCTGGAAATAGCCACACGATAAATCAATAGAAGAGAAATATTTTGATCCCAAAAATCGTTGTAACATTTCATGAATTGGTTCAACTCTAACTTGAGGACTGATGACATGCTTATTCAAATTTCTAAAATCCACTACTGGTCTCCATAAACCACCTTGTTTTGGCACAATGTGTAGAGGATTTAAATATGGGGAAGATTCTTGATATATGATACCCCAACTTTCCCATTTGGCGAGTTCTTCTTCTAAATTCTTTCTCCTAGAAATTGGTATAGGATAAGGTGCCGTAGCAATAGGTACGTTACTGTCTAACTGTATCTTATATGGTTCTACCTTGGCATGTCTTGGCTTGTCAGAAAATTGTTCGTGATAATTCCATAAGAGTGAAAATAAATCACGTTTCTGTGAATCACCGATATCTTCAATTGCAAATACTTTCTCGTGAATATCCCTCTGGGAAGGCATATAATTTGTTTCAATATCTAACATATGTACATATTTTAACATTCTACATGACTGGAATTCATTCTCAGTTATGTCAGTATCATGCTTCACATCAGATACAAGCTTGTCAGATTCAACATTTATCGTACTAGAATTCTTATTATCTAATGTTTTACACACTTGCTTTCCTGATGAAGTTATTAAACTTATATTCTGATTCCTAAAATCCACAATTGCTTTGTACTTTCGTAAGAAAGGAACACCTAAAATAATGTCTGCATTAAGTTCTTTTAAAATGAAAAATTCCATGGGAAAGTATTCGCTGTCAATCTGAATATTTATCGTCTTACAACCGACAATTTTGCACTTTTTATTTCCAGCAAATCCACATAATCTAATGTCATCCACCTTGTCCAACGTAAGATTACCAATACATGATGATATCTTACACCAGACCTCATAATTCATAACATTTGCTTGGCTACCACAATCTATTATACAAATGATAGGCAATTGACATACAATTCCATGTACAATTGGAACTTCTGTTAAAGGTACAGGAATATCTTCATCGTTAATAACCCAGTCAGGTTCATCCTCAAACCATTCTAACAAAAAATTAATTTGCAAGTTACTTAATGCATTTTCATTCGAAAATTGCATAGAATCACAAACATTAAATAAATCATTTGACTCTTCCTTGTGCCTCTTGTAGGTAGTGCAGAGGGAAAGAGGCTCTTCCGACTGCCACTTTAATTTAAAGTAGACTGCCTTTCCAACTGCTGTTGCCTAGCATCATTTAATTGTAAAGGCTGAACACCAGAAGTTGGATTTTGAGTCAAATTAGGACTTACACCAGTATTAGATGTACTCGTCATTATATTACTTTGCATATTGCTGGGCTGATTCCTCATTGTATCACTCACCACTGGCACATCTCGATTTTGTGGTGGACAGTTTTCGTAAACAGAGGGAAACAAAGATCTGTTACTATTATAGTAACCATTCCTAGAAAATCTGTAGTTAGGCTGCCTAAAATTAAGACCATTATCTTGTCTGGAATTCTCATTCGGGATATTTCTATTATTATTACGGTAAAACCTGCCAGTATTGTAAAAATTCCTAGGAAACATCTGATTTCTATTTCGTCGGAAATTTCCAAAATTAGTAGAATTATTTGCATTATATCTTGAACTCATAGATTGGTTTACATTGTCTGAACTATTTCCAACAGAGGCATCCAAATTATCAGAAGGCAGAGTTTGAGTAGAAGAAGAACTAGTACTTCTTGTTTGTCGAATATTTACTTGTCGTACATCTAATCTTTGATGTTCATTCTTCTTAATACCTTTGTTAGACTTGTCGCAATCTAAATCTTCAGGTAAATACATAAGTCCTTTCCTACTAGTTCTAATAACATCTAATTTACGAAGCATATTTGTAAGCTGATCCATCGTCTGAACACTATGACAAGCGATATTGTTAGCAACATTATCAGGCAACTGGCTCATTATCAATTGTATAACGTCAACATCATTCGGATTGTTCACTAAATTACAATATGTAGAATGTGTTTTTAGTGCAAAGGTTTCTAAACTTCCATGTGCATTTTGGTCGTATTTTTGATTCCTTAAAACAGCTAACTGTGACTGTAACATTTCAGGCGAAGCAAACTGCTGAATAAACTTATTTTCGAAATCAGAGTAAGAACAGAAATATCTTTTGTGTGTTCTAAACCAATAAGCTGCTCGATTTGTAAAACAATTCTGAATGCTCTGCAATCGTTTATCAGCAGGCACTCCTATCAGATCTAATGTTGAGTTTAATTGTTCCAAGTATTCTCTTGCAGATTGCTTTTCAACTCGACCTGAGAACTTTGGTAATAAAGACAATTCATTTAACTTCAAATGTCTATCTTTCCTCATGTACAAGGGCAAAGAATTAGAGTTCGGTCTTGCATTACAATCTTCTTGAAAATTATGTGTACCATTACAATTTTCTATTCCATTCACAAATGCACTATCATGACTGTTTGGTGACTGTTGATTACCAGCAAAATATGTGCAAGGGTAAGAACGATTAAACAGTTTCCTTCTAGACTCATCGTTATCATTATGAGAATTAAATGCTCTCTGTGTATTATTCATTCTTGAAGCTGTTTTATCAGACCTGTCTGGATTAATTTGAGTATAATTAGTAGAACCGGAACACCAAGTGCAAGGATAGTTTGTGTAATTCAAATTACAATATCCTCCATAACTGCGGAAGTCCTCTGGCCTACCTAACATATTTGATGTTGTTTCAGGAAATGCGTTATTCGAGGAAACATCAATGTTATTCTCAGTTTGTACTCTGTTTTCGTTTAAAATACAACTAGATCTGTTCATACAAGAGCAATTAGAATTTTCTTGCGTCTTTCTAGCATTATGTAAACTAGATTGTTTGCGATTTTGCTTCCAACTTACATGCTTAAGATGCGGTTCCCTTACATAAAACGTCTTTACTTTAGTAGTATCCGTAGAGTTAATAGAACTTCCATCTGAATCACTCAAACCAGAATCATGATTATGACCAGTTCCAGAATCACGCCTTACATTTAATCTTCTCGATTGGCGATTTGTAACTTTATCAATACCATGAACTTGAGTGTTCGTATTAGAATATTTGTTATGAGAAGTACCTGTAACAGCACAATCAGCACCACCATAATTTACATTAATTGGTTTGTGCATATTATTCTCAATGACATCAACACGTAATGCAAGCTGTTTCAAATTATTATCGTACTGATTAACAATTTCGAAACACTGTGAAACCTTAGAATCGAATGTTTCAACTTGCGTACAACAATCATTAATTTCGCATTTGAGTTTACCTATATCGTCTTTTGCACCTTGTAGAGAACCTTCAATTTCATTTATTTGTTTCTCACGAAGATCTTGTATACTAAGAATGTCTGATATTTTACAGTCATAATTTTGCATGCTTTCTTGCAACTTCTGGTTTAATTCTGCATTTGAACTTACACACGTTTCTGCTAAAGATTCGATTCTTATTGCCACATCAGAAGCCAACATGTCTATACGGTTATTAACCTGCTTAAAATCAAAATTCATAGATTCAATTTTAGACTGTAATTCGACATTGGAAGCTTCAATTTTGGATTTCAACTCTTCGTTAGAAGCTTCAAGCTGAGATTTTAATTCCTCGCTGGAAGATTTCGATTCTCTATTGGAAGCTTCAAGCTGATATTTTAATTCTTTGTTGGAATCTTCAAGCTGAGATTTTAATTCTTTACTAGAATTAACTACAACGAACTGAATGTTCTTGATTGTTTCTAGCAGATCGTTGAAATTAGGACTAATACTCTCTTTGTAAGCTGACAATTCATATGGATTATAGCTAGGTTCACAAGATTTACAAAAGTAATTCTCTACCGTAGTAGAATAAATAGACCAATGAACAAGTGACAACTTAAGACAAGAAAAGTGAAACCATGAAAGACATTTATAGCACTGTACAAATCTGATGTCAGCTTTCGTATCACCACAACATTCCACCTTGCGAGTACTGGTATCAGTCTTATCATCAGAATTAACTTCTTGACCATGAACGTTTGTAAACGTTGCTAGATATGTGCCCTCGTATTGCATAGCAGTCTTCTTTCTGCTACGAGATTTAGATGAATCTCTGGAAGACATTTTTCATTAACGAAAAAAAAACTTAAACACAATTAAATACTTGAATATGAATCAAATGCAGTTAGAATTCGCTTCAATCCCAGACCTACTGAGATTATATTTCACATCATTTATCCGAAGAACTACTTAACTTCAGAGTCCTGTCACACGGTCGCCACTTTTTGCTAGTGTCGTAGAGGCTTGAGCATTTTACATTATACTCAGTAAATAACTGTTCTACTTCACAGCAAATTATGAAATAACAATAATGTATATAGTTCAAAATCACAACACTGTTCTCTGATGAGTATACTTATTATTTGCACTGAATAAATACATTAATTATGCACCAATTACTATGATTCGAACTATATGCAAAACGTTCTTGTTATCTCCTTTAATTGTTTTTCACAACTGGTTGCTACGCAACAAAACAGTATGCTATGACATTTCTTTCTTTTTCTTTTACACAAGAAGTGATTATATATTTTACAATTTGAAAACAGTAACATCTACACAGATACGTATAGAATTATTTGATTTCTTAACTGGCACAATAGGACTTGCCCATTCTGAATGTTCTATAGGAGCTATAATATTCTGCTTACACATATTATCTATTTCTTCCTTTATTTGATCTCGTAATGAATATGCTATTCTGTACGCTTTCCTGAACACAGGCCTAGCATTCTTCTGTAAAGGTATTGATACTTTGAAATCTTTAATGGGTGTACTAATATCCTCATTAAACAATTCTGCAAAAGATGTCAGTAATTGTGAACGACAGTCTTCAATGTTCATTTGTTTTACATCACTTGAATTATGTACGTCGGCTTTATGTTTGTTCAGAATCATAACTTTGCTAGTTTGCCCTTGCACATTTGATGTTCGTGAACATTCACCCACGTCATCAATCTTCTGTACATGTACCTTTGGAGTATCCATTATGCCTGAACGCTGAATTTTCGAACAAGCATCTGGTAGCGAATCTTTTGATTCCAGACCTAAGCAAGCATGTGTAGAATCTTCATTTTGAATGTAATCAGTTTCAGGAAACTCATTTAGAAGTTTGCTGCGCCAATCACCAAATAATATGTTCATTCCAACTCTGCCAACTAATATATTTGTATTAATTTTATCGCCAACAACAAAAGGCATCATGTACATTTTGCCATGATAGTAAATTTGTAAGCTTAATTGGCCTAATAAACACAATCTTTCACCTGATATCGAAGTATATGAATTTAATAACGGACTCAGTGTGAAGTTGCCAATAATATTAGTTAACAAATCTTTGGAAATAAAATTAGCAAAACTACCAGAATCGACAATAGCTTCTAACAATTGGTCTTGTATTATAATATTAATGTACAAAGGTAAACGTTCATTTCGTAATGAAATCTGATTAGCTGCGTGTTGCAAATTAGAAATAGATTCGTTTGCTTTCTTATTGTACATTTGTTGCGTGTTTGTAGTTAAAAAAGTATATGCACTATCTTCTTGCACAGAGAATAAGCTAAGTTGAGAATTGCGTTCTCCATAACCATTACCTTTGGTATCCAAATTACTGTTTCTCATTTCACAATTTCCTTTATACATACTAGATAAATTGACTGCAGGTTCCTTCCATTGTTTATTTCTTTCGAAACATGCAGCCAAGAAATGTCCTTTCTTCTTACAGAAACTGCAAATAGCATTGAATGCAGGACAGTTCTCTTTGAATGTACAACCTAACCTTGCACAGCGCTTACATTTTATATCATTTGCCTGATTTTGCCGTGATACAAATTTTTGGCTAAATGCAGTATGGGTTTTAGATTGTGGCATACCTTTGGATGCATTATTTGTTCCTAATCTTGATTCTCTTTTATCTTGTTGATTCTTTGAAAAATGAGCTTTAGCAAACGAATTGTTTGTACCGAATCTACGTGAGCCTTGTATTTGTTTATTTTCACCTACCAAAAATGCATTTTGATTGACTTTATTTTTATTTGTGCGTATTATCTCATGTTGGAGTACTACATCACAAACCTTTTCGAATGTGTTGGGCATGTCTGACAGTAATCTATCTTTTAGTATACTATCGGGTAGTCCAAACACAAGTTTTTCTCTAAGACGAGTGTCTAATTCATCTGCTGTAAACTCACAAGTTATTGCAGCAACTTTTAAACGATTTATGTACGATGTAGCTGTCTCACCTTGGTCTTGCTTTATTTGCATAAAAGCGAATCGTTGAATCCATTTATTAACCTGTGGTGCATATATTTTTCTCAATGTAGCAAAGAGTTCATCCAAGGTGCAATCTTGTGGATCCTTTGGACTTAATCTGTGTTCCAGCTCTTGATATGGTAAACTACCTACTACAGAAATAAGAATAAACACTCGTTTCCTTTCTTGTATATCGTTAGCCTCAACAAAAGCATTGAATCTTTTAATATACGAATTTATATCCTGGCTTGGGTTATAAGCCTCAAATGCAGGTATAAAACTTATGTGTTTTTCCATACTGGCTCACTTGGAATTAATTACTATAATTCTACTTACAGTAGTAATTATTTATCTTCTTTAATCCTCGTCGCCATTTTGTAAGAGCACTCTGTGCGAAATTTTGCAACTGCTGCAGCTCCTTTGTATCAATTACTGAAAGGAAACTCAAACTGGTGCTGGACGGAAGATCATCAGCAGTCCTTTAATAACCTAAAGAAATTAATCTTATCATCTTCATCATTAGGACAACCTGATTTTAATAAGGAATTCTGTATTAATGTTGATGGTTCTAAGATCGGCGTAGGAGCAGTACTTTGGCAACCGGATGAAGATGGAAATGTAAATGTCATTCAGTATGTCAGTCGCACTTTGAAAGGAGTTGAAACCACGTACAGTACACATGAAATAGAATGCCTTGCTATTCTTTATGCCGTGGAAAAGTTTACCGTGTATATTACTGGAAAACATTTTACAATCTACAGTGACCACAAATCGTTGTGCTGGCTTGAATCAGTAAGGACACTGAACCCCAGATTGAACCGATGGGCACTTAAGCTACAATCATACAACTTTACAATCGAACATGTATCTGGTTCTCAAAATCCAGTTGCTGATACGTTAAGTCGTTATCCAATTAGTAAATCACCAGTGACTACGATTAAAGAAATGTACGTAAATCACGTAATCTCTGATATAAAGGGTTTTCCAATAAGGGCGGGTCGATGTTGAAATGGAATAAAACAAGCTATGTGTGAGGAATGAACGAAATTCTTTTTTTATTTGAAAGGCCCATGTATGCCATTATGTATGGAATATCACATCGTTCAAATGTCCACCGCGGCGTCTCACGGTGGCACTTATCCGAGTGGTCCAATTTTCAATGACACTGCCGCATAGATCCGGCTGAATTTGAGCGATGGCCTGGGTGATGTTGACTTAAGGACATCGGTCGATTGCGGTTTATTGGCATAGACCTGCGACTTCAGGAAACCCCACAAGAAAAAGTCTAGCGGGGTCAAATCGCACGATCTTGGTGGCCAATTCACGTCACCTCTGCGAGAGATAACCATACCTTCAAATCGTTCATGCAGAATGTCCATCGTGGCGTCCGCTGTGTGGCACGTAGCGCCGTCCTGCTGGAACCACATGTCGTCTATGTCCATATCGTTCAATTTGGGCCAAAAGAAATCGGTTATCATCGTTCTGTAGCGCTCGCCGTTGACGGTGATGGCCTCACCAACGTCGTTTTCAAAAAAGTACGGACCAATGATGCCGCCGGCCCAAAATCCGCACAGAACAGTAACTTTTTGTGGATGCAATGCCACCTGGTGAACCTCGTGTGGGTTGGAGTCGTCCCATATACGGCAATTTTGCTTATTAACACAGCCATTCATCCAAAAATGCGCCTCGTCGCTAAAGATGATTTTTCGGCCAAAATTGGGGTCCTCTTCCAAACGCTCCGAAGCCCAGTCAGCGAACAAACGGCGTTGTCTATGGTCATTAACTTTGAGCTCCTGGGTCAGTTGGATCTTGTACGGGTGTAGGCCCAAGTCCCGATGCAAAATTCGCCAAGTTGAAGTCTGCGAAAGGCCGAGTTCTTGTGCACGGCGAGGAATTGACTACCTCGGGTTCTCCTGCACACTTGCACAGACCGCGGCGATGTTCTCAGCCGATCTGGCGTTCCTTTGACGTACGGGTGTTGGCTGATTGTTTACCGAACTGGTCGTCTCGAATTTGGCCACCAAACGTTGGAGAGTCGACTTTGAAGGGCCACCGCGTCTGCCGTAAAATGGGCGCAACACGCGCAACGTTTGCACTAACGAACACTCATTTTGATAATAAAGTTTTATCATTTGGACGCGCTGCTCAATCGTGTAACTTGCCATGGTGATTTGGCATCAGTGCCTGAAAAGGAAACAACAGATTAGATAGACGCCACCAAAACAACATGGCCGCCACAGGCTGCCAACATCGACCCGCGCTTATTGGAAAACCCTTTAGAACCCAATTTCTGGCGAAGTGCACAAGAGAAAGATCTGCTTTGTTCGTCGTTAAGAAGAAAATTGGAGTCTCAAGAAGTAAATCTGATAATTAAAAGGAAGTATTCCGTTCATGATGGCATACTATTTTTCAAACCTTATGTAGATGATGATTGGAAGATAGTAGTTCCTAGTGCTTTAATTGGAGATGTTTTGTATAAACAGCATGATTTAAAGGGACATTTCGGCTATTTTAAAATTTACGATTTTTGTAAAAGGTTTTATTATTGGCCTAAAATGCGTAAAAGTATTAAGGACTATTTAAGAAACTGTCTTTCATGTGCAAGGGATAAGCAATGCACCTTTAAAATTTCAAAGGAAGAATTACATGTGTATTCAACCAAACCTCACTATTTACTTTCAGCCGACTTGATTGGTCCATTACCTTTGTCTAAAGGTTTCCAACATATATTAGTCATTGTAGATGTAATGAGTAAATTTGTGATGGTTTATTGTCTTCGACGTGCAACCTCAAAGGAAATAATTAACAAGTTTGGAATTTACTTTAATCATTACCCAAAGTGTAATGGACAATGGATCGCAATTTAAGTCAACTGAATTTAAAAATTATTTGGATTCTGTGAGTGTTAAACATGTGTTAACTTCACCATATGCACCTTTTGCCAATCCTGTCGAACGTTACAATAAAGAGCTGGTGAGACTATTGAGAATGTTTTGTAAATATAACCATAAACTTTGGTTTAATTATGTGAATTTTGTCATTCATCTATTGAATAATTCAAAATCGGAAACAACCGGTTTCACACCATCTGAACTTTTTATGCATGTTGATTATCACGATGAAATAATAGACAAAATAAGTTGGCCAGATGACTTGAAACATTTACCCTGGAAGACAAAGTGTATAATGGCTGAAACAAATATAAAACAGAAAACCAAAAGATTAAAAGGGATTTTAATGAACCTAAGCATCCGATAAAGTCTGGTGACCTGGTTCTTGTTAGAAACCATCTTAAAAGCAAAGCTATTAGTGATAGCATTCACAAATTTTTCAGCTTGTATGTTGGTCCTTATCAAGTCAAGGAAGTTAAGAATAATCAAGCACATTTAATATCATTGTCGACGCCAGCAAAGGAACAAAAGCAGAACTTAACAAATCTTAAACTTTTTAATTGTACAGAAGAAAAGAGAAGAGAGCTATTGAAAGAAAAAAAATGAGTAACCCAAAATGATTTTTGTGTATAATGTTGTATTTATTTTCTGTGTTCTCAATGAAATATTTGTGTATATTTATGAAAGTCATAAATTTTGCTTCTTTGTATAAAGAGAATATGACAAAGAAAATTGCCTAAATTATGTATGAATGGCATGCTTGAACGCAAATATTGTATTGCGCTAGTGTTTGTAGAAAGCACTGTGTAATCGTGCCCCTTTTATTGTAAATTTTCTTCTTGTTCGACAATTTAATGTATATTGATAATTGTCTCACGCAGAAATTTTTTTCTAAGAGAGGGGATTATATTGTGACGAGCACAATAGTTACAATGTTGAGTTATGTTGGTTTATGATGAGTTTGTAATGTGAATTTATGAACGTACGTGTTGTGTTATGTTTAGTTATGATGAGTTTGTAATGTGAATTTATGAACGTACGTGTTCAAAATGAAACAAATGACTATCGAATATAGTAAACAGTTTGTGAAAAGTTATGTACCATTTCTAAGTTATAAATACAAGAAATATTAATATTGAAATCTAGTTTTATGTTGATAAAAATGTGTAGGTTTCAATAATTTGGCGACCCAGTTTTCAGGATCCGAATTAGTAAGTGTTTAGCTATACGTTTTTCTTAATAATATAGTTAAATAATGACAGATAAAGGGAAAAGATCAACACGAAAAGGACAAACTATTGATGAAAGCTTGATTTCTGACAATGCGGAAATCAATGTTGAAAATTTCGGTTGTTGTAAGGATCCAGATAAGAATGCTAAGTGTATAACTTGTCGCAAATGTGGAAAGTTATATCACCATAAATGTCTACAGTTAGCAGCGTTACATTCCAGTAATTCTGATACATTTGATCAGTACTTGTGCAAAGTATGCGATCCGATGTTTGGCCAGCATGGGACTGAACACAATAAAGATACTAATTTCAATGCATTATTGGAGACAATAATTCATAAAATGGATGACGTTCAGTTGCAGTTTACAAACAGCCAAGCGCAGATGAAACAGCAGCTTACAGACAGCCAAGCGCAGATGAAACAGCAGCTTACAGACAGCCAAGCGCAGATGAAAATCACACGAAAATCTAGAATGTGAATTCGTAATATCTAAAATAAATGTTATTGAAGCTTACTTCATTAGTACCTTTGCGATACATTAAAAAGAGGCTTGATAACATTTACTCCCTCCCCATGTCTAAATTTTTCAGAAAGAAGAATAAAGAATGCATTACTTAAGAAATCATGTTACCGTGTATCTTACATGGTGAGCAAGAACAATATACAGATATGGCGCAAGGAACTCTGAGATTTCATTGCCATCTATGATGTTTCTATGTAATTTTTTCGTATACAGAATTCGTCGTTCCAACATATCAAACATTAGAAATTGAATTATAGGCAGAGTTGTTAATCATATAATCATCACTTATTCAGGGGTCCAGGGTTCGAATCCTGGTCTGGGCATGGCTGTTCTTTGTGAATGTTTCTTCGTCAATTTCATCATATCATCATTCATCCTCCTCTTCGCGATGAAAAAGGATTACGTGTGTCGAGCGCACGTGTGTCGAGCGCACGTGTATCGAGCGCACGGTATTTGGAACGCGCACAGAAAAGAAGCCGTTCGTGGAGCGCACGTGAAGGTCACATAACTGGGTCACCCTAGCATATCCAAGGTGCAGGCAAGGAGGAGATTGAAATTTGTAAAGTGGGTTCATTCTTTGCAAAGTATTTGTAGTGGGAAAGTCGTGGTTCAGAGCGCTTTGCTTTTGTGTAGATTTTTTTTTTTCCAAATGGAAGAAATCGCCACTTGCAAGAGAAAACCTAGTCTTCTGCTCCACGGATGTTGGTACCGTGTTGGCCGTCAAACTGAGAACATTATCCACTGGCGGTGTGCGAAGGAACGGCAACTCAAGTGCAAGGGTTCAGTGAAAACGTCATCGAACAACGATGATTTGGAATCGACACCTCACCAATGTGTGCCAAACGTTGCCGAGTAGTGAAAGCCAAGTAGAAGTGCAGGAAAAGAGCCATAGAGGACCTGGAGATGGAGAGCGCACCACAGGATCTAAAATTAACAAAATTCCTGGAATATTTTGTGGAGCAGTGGTTGAACAACGAGAATATACCAATAAATATATGGAAAGACAAAGACACCGGACAAATAATCCGGTTGACGGATGGAACAACAAGTACAATAGGATCGTTGGAGCACCGAATCCGAACGTTTACCTACTTCTACAGAAAATGAAAGAAGAAGCTGAAGAGATAAGCGGCAGGATAATGGCTCAAGATTTGGGAATCCAAAGCAAAAAGAGGAGACGCATACAAGCCATTCTAGAAAAATATGCTGAAACTGAAGACTTACTTCACTGCCTGAGAGCTCTATCGTATGTGTCCAAGCTTGGTTGAAAGCCATTAACCTTATGTGACGAGGCTATTGCCGATTGAAAACATTATTGTGAAAGGATTTGACGAAGGTGAGTGCTGAATTAAAAAGTATTAATCCTAAAAAATCTGACGAAACCGTTGCTAATAGACAACAACCTTTAAACCACCATTGTGTATTACAATACACATTGTCCAGTCCCAAGTCTGGATAAAAGTGTGAGGGAAGGTTGACATTGAATCATAAAGGTAGAAAAATATGTATACGGTCGTTTAAAGGTCATTCAGGAAGTGTGCGCTCAATGGACGAAATTTCCTTTTGATCTCGATGTACACGTGCGCTCGTCGCACCCCACCGTCCAAAGTGGCAGAAAAGCGAAGTAAAACAGAATCAATCAATCTTCACTTATTCTCCGAAAGGTGGCAGACAAGCAACGATAATCACAAAATTCAAATATAAATTGACGTAACAGAATTACTTTCCGATTGCATATATTTCAAAAATATTACAAGTGAAATAAAACCTTTAAAGTCCAATAAAAATTATAGGACAGACTGTATACAGCTATAATTTACATGAGGTATCAATTGTTATTTACAAAACAACCTCAAGGCTGCTACACTAATCAAGTAAGCTTCAGAACGCCATTTTGTTATTTTAAAGATGGCGTCTCCTGCACCAGTAAAGAGGAGTGGTTTCTTGAATTGGTTTCGTTCATATGTAGGCAACAGAAAACAACGTGTGAAATATCGGGAACCGGAAGCTACATACTCTAAATGGTTGGCTGTTCAACAAGGCGTCCCCCAAGAAAGTATATTAGGTGCACTACTATATATGATTTACGTAGCTGATTTCGACCGTGCTGTCCAATATTGCCACTACCATCAGTATGCTGACGATTCTCCAATCTATATTCAGTGTAATACAGAAAACTACGATAATGCGATGACCAAACTCCAATTAGACCTTGATGCTATAACAAATTGGTCACGGAGGAACTCCCTTCAATTAAATCCAACAAAATCTTGCTTCATGATCATAGGAACTCATGGTACACTTAAAAAACTTCACAAAAATGCACCTTCTTCTCCAACTCTCGGCAGTATACCGTTAAGCAAAGTGGATATATGCAAAAACGTGTGCTTTGCGTTCGATAGATACTTCAATTGGAAGGCACAAGTAGAATTTATTGTGAAAAACTGTATGGGGAAACTTAAATCTTCGTATCATTTAAAACATACTCTGGACGCTAATGTAAAGATCGCCTTATGCAAGCACTCGTTCTATCCACACTAGACTATTGCGCTCCAGTGTACAATAATATCTCCCAGGGCCTAAAGTATAAACTTCAAAAAGTTCAGAACTGTTGTATACGTTTCATTTTTAACCTAAAAAGAGAACATGTATCCCCCTATTTAAAGAAACTTTCTTGGCTAAACATCAACAACAGAAGACAATATTTAACAGTCACCTTGATGCACCTTATGAGTGGCCCCCCAGGATAGTTATTCGATAACATCTGTTCTCGTAGAACTTTGGTCGAACATAATATCCGCAAGAAACACAATCTAAAAATCTCCAAACATAAAACCGCCACCTATAACAAGTCCTTCATTGTTACAGGCATAAGGGAATGAAACAAACTGCCTGCACCATTGACTAACATTATTTGCCATCAAAGTTTTAAGAAACAACTAAAGAACTTACTATTGTACCAACAACTACATTAACCTTCATATGTTAACAATTGCACCTGCACTTACACATCACACAATGAATACCTAACACCCCCCTCCCCCCGCACACACACAATGAACTACTGAAGACTTATTACTTATCTTTGCACACAGTGTATATATACACATCAATTCAATGTATCATCTTATTATTCTATAATCTTTATATTAACTTTATTGTATTATCATGATCAGTGTGTTTTTCTTTGTTTTTATTCATTTATTGTATCTTTGACAAGGGTTGGTTGTAAGAATGGCCCACGAGGTCGAAACACGCCTGCTTAAATAAAGACCATTCTATTCTATTCTATTTCATCAGCACACAAATTCATAAGTGCTATAGCGAGAGAATCATTATCAGTGAAAGCACACTGCAATCATATTCTTATTCCAGGTAACAGGTGTCAACAGGTGAAGGTACAATTAATTATGTATTCCGTCGGTTATTGGATATCTCACAACAAACATGAATGTAACAGTTTTCTTCTGTTCTTGGTTAAATAAAGAAACTCTACCTTCAAGGACCACGCGGCACGTGGATGAACTGCGACATGCGACGAACCCAGAAGGCTGAGTCAGCATCTGAGCAACGCCCTGTGGTAGGTTAAAAGAGGTAACTTCGGAATTCGGAAGTCATTCATCAGCCAGTGAGTAACAAGTAGCCAGCGCCGAGCGACAACACAAGCATTAGTCGAGCTAAGCTCCTGGCTCTCGAGTTGCCGTCTCGCTGAGGGCAACCGCGACGTTGCTATGCGTGTCGGCCGTACCTGCCTACAGTCAATTTAGCTAGTACTGGTCGCCGATTACTAGTCACCTGGCCGAGAGGTAAGATGCATCATCGACATCCCTTGATTCCTTCCAGTCTCTGCTTGGGCTAAGTTGGGGAGATTGTAGGGGGAACATAAAACGTAACTTGATCTATCATCAGGCCCCCTTTAGCGTTCACGAGTTCGATTCCCGCATTCTTGCTCACGAAACAGTGAACGCAACAATATTATATACAGGGTGTCTCAAGGAGTAATAGCGCAAACTGACACAGGTGAATGTACACGATAATAGAAGCAAAAAAGTCTCAGTAAACATGGCTCTGCAAACGAGCCGTTTTCGAGATAATCGCGAATGTGTGATTACAAGCCGCCACTGACTTCATTGTTTGTAAACGTCGTCCTAGTTGGCAAAATGTTGTGCGAATGTGTAGGTACAAGCCGTACCACCTCTCGGAAATGTTCTGTTTTGTAAAAAAAAAAGCAAAGCTCGGACCGCGCAAGGTTTGATTGATTCATTGATTTTGATTTTAAGTCCACTTTGTGCACAGTAAGGCTAATTGGGACTGGACCTACAGTGGGATCCGAATCACTATGTGCCTCCACCGGGTATCGAACCCGGGACCCCTTGATTACAAGGATACCGCGCAAGCAGTAAAGCACTCGCTGTGTACAAAATGCAATCAATGACGGCTCGTAAGCACACATTCGCACACATTATTAGCATTTTACCAACTAGGACGACGTTTACAAACAATGAAGTCAGTGGCGGCTTGTAATCACACATTCGCGATTATCTCGAAAACGGCTCGTTTGCAGACCCATGTTTAGAGAGACTTTTTTGCTTCAATTATCGTGTACTTTCACCTGTGTCAGTTTGCGCTATTACTTTTGAGACATCCTGTATATACGAAAGAGAGAGAGAGATTAAAAATAGTTGACGTGTTTAAAATGTTTTTAAGTGTTATTTAATCCTTGCTAATGCTAATAATTAACAATAAGATTTCATGATTATACTAGTCTTGCATTCGTGTCTTATCGTTATTTTGTATGCTAAGGCCCGTACTCAGGTTTTTATTTCAGGGGGAGGGGGTAGACCCAAATATGTGGAAACAGAAATGGTATTAGGTTGATTGAATTAGGTTATTTGCGCTGCTTTTCTGTCAAGTTTGTCTAATCGCGACGATGAGAATGAGCGATGATGATGAAGGAACATACTCACAAAGAACACCTATGCCCAGGTTAAGATTCGAACCAGGAACTCCCTGCGTCCTATCGCACATTGCTAAAACTACCCAACATTGCAGACACAGATTTCTACACAACAAACACATTCATTTATGAAAAGAAAAAGAAATTGAAATTTTTCAAATTTTCAAAATCGTCGATATTATTTTCGTACCTTCTTGTAGGTTCATATTTAAATATTTCATGGTTCGAGGGGGGTGGGGCATGGCCCCCATTGGCCCCTCCCCTGGGTACGGGCCTGACTGGAGCAGTAGAATAAAGGCACAAGTGTAGCTCCTGAAACATCATCGTAGGAACACTTCGCCCTTTTCGGTAATCGCGCGTTCTCCACACAATGGTTCCACAATATAAGAGGTCAAAGGATCACGCTTTGTGTTCGGAAAAACATCAGGTCACGTCTATTTCTTCAAGACTAAAGATCGCTACAAGTTTATCTCGTAAGCCAAAGATCACGACCAGGACAGTTTTGGAAATAAGCGAACGTGTATCAGTACAAGTATTACGAGTTCGTTGATGCTTTTAGAAGCTTCCAAAACCTTAAAGAAGTGTCCAAAATGGTGGTGGGACTGAAGTAAGTCCGATATTTCCTGTTTAACTGTCTCAAAGTGACTTTGCTAAGTCACAAGAAGGTGAATCAGCTTTATAATCAAGTACTAAGGAGTAATATTACCAAATACCAAAAGAAAATGATGTAACTATACTCTATCCAGGGTATGTCTGGAGAATGCTAACGAAAGCAAGCCCCTGCGCAAGTAATGACTCGAGAGGGTTCGACCAATAAACTCGTCACAGTAGCGAGTGCTTCGCTCCGCCCACTCGCCCCCTTCTCTACCATTATGTATATCTAACTCTCTAGCAGATGCTTATATTCTAGTCTACCTGGGCGAAATCTGAAGCCTAGAGAGTGATATACAGAGAGAAAAATAGCTTAGAAATTGTGAATAAAAAGGACTCATTTCAATGAGATGATTGCGATTCTGAAGTTGGCAACCTGGTTTCCTAGTTGTTGGCAACCCGATTTCTTAGGAATTGGCAACCTAATATCTTGGGACTGATTGATTGATTTGGTGTTTTAAGTACACTTTATGCACAGTAAGGCTAATCGGAACTGGACCTACAGTTTAAAGTGGGATCCGAACCACTATGTGCCTCCACCGCGAATCGAACCCGGGACCACTTGATTACAAGGCGACAACGCTACCACTGCGCCATTGTGTAGGCCTTAATTATTTAGGAGTTGGCGACCTAATTTCTTAAGAGTTGGCAACCTAATTTCTTAAGAGTTGGCAAACTGATGTCTAAGGAGTTAGCAAACTGATGTCTTAGAAGTTGAAAACTGATGTGTTAGAAGTTGAAAAAGTGATGCGTTAGAAGTTGAAAAAGTGATGTCTTAGAAGTTGAAAAACTGATGTCTTAGAAGTTGAAAAACTGAAGTCTTAGAAGTTGAAAAACTGATGTCTTAGGAGTTGGAAAACTGATGTCTTTGGAGTTGGCAACCTAATTTCTTAAGAGTTGGCAACCTAATTTCTTAAGAGTTGGCAACCTAATTTCTTAAGAGTTGGCAACCTAATTTCTTAAGAGTCGGCAACCTAATTTCTTAAGAGTCGGCAACCTAATTTCTTAGAAATTGGCAACCTAATTTCTTAGGAATTGGCAACCTAATTTCTTAGGAATTGGCAACCTAATTTCTTAAGAGTTGGCAACCTAATTTCTTAGAAATTGGCAACCTAATTTCTTAGGAATTGGCAACCTAATTTCTTAGGAGTTGGCAAACTGATATCTTAGGAGTTGAAAAACTGATGTCTTAGGAGTTGAAAAACTGATGTCTTAGAAGTTGAAAAACTGAAGTCTTAGAAGTTGAAAAACTGATGTCTTAGGAGTTGGAAAACTGATGTCTTAGGAGTTGGCAACCTAATTTCTTAATAGTTGGCAACCTAATTTCTTAAGAGTTGGCAACCTAATTTCTTAAGAGTTGGCAACCTAATTTCTTAAGAGTTGGCAACCTAATTTCTTAGAAATTGGCAACCTAATTTCTTAGGAATTGGCAACCTAATTTCTTAGGAGTTGGCAAACTGATATCTTAGGAGTTGAAAAACTGATGTCTTAGGAGTTGAAAAACTGATGTCTTAGGAGTTGAAAAACTGATGTCTTAGAAGTTGAAAAACTGATGTCTTACGAGTTGGCAACCTAATTTCTTAGAAGTTGGCAACTTGATTTCTTAGGAGATACCAGCCTAATTTCTTAGGGGTTGACAACCTAATTTCTTAATAGTTGGCAACTAAATTTCTTAATAGTTGCCAATCTAATTTCTTAATAGTTGGCAATCTAATTTCTTAATAGTTGGCAATCTAATTTCGTAAGAGTTGGCAACCTAATTTCTTAGGAGTTGACAACCTGCTTTCTTAAACGATTTTCAAAATGATGACGTCCAATAGATGACGACCATTTCTGCACAACCATTCCTACAGTCGTCGAGGGACATCCTGCATAGCTCGACGTAACATGTCCACAGGAATCTGGTCGATTATTTTCTCACAGATCCTTTCGACTCAACCTGCTACAACTGAAGAATCGCCCAGATTCATGTGAACATGTTACGTCGATCTATGTAGGATGTCCCTCAACGACTACAGGAATGGTTGCGCAGAAATTGCCTTCAAATCATCATCATGATCAAGCCACAAGCCTAGCTCTCTCTTCAGCGGTATGCAATTATGTAATGGCACCCTCTGCAATATTCATTTCTATGATCACATCTCTTGCAACTATTCATTCTTTTCTCTGTACCACCGTTTGAAAATGACCCATTTTTTGGGACACCCTATACTTTTCATCTTAAGAAATGTAGGAAAATAAATATAAATAAAGTGGAAATGTAGCCTAGGCATTGTAATAACAATATATATTTTGTATTAATTAACTGTAGTTGCACATGTGCTTGAGGCGGAATAGGAGAACAGAAATATAACTAGATACTAGTGACGTGCATGTTCCTCAGTGTTAAATTTACATGGAAATTGTGAATTTACATAACCTACATCATACTAATTTACTCCACTATAGAAATAAGCGGCTACCTTCATAATAATCTACGAGGATTAGAATTTGTATCGTGTTCCATGAGAAAAAATAATGCCAGTGGCAACCCTGAATCATGGCTGCCTACATACAGGATAGCGTCCAAACAAGACCATTACGAGCAACGTTACTATGAAAAGTTGCTCGTTTCTATGACTTATACACGCTGTCAAATTTGTCGACGTTTTACAGCTACATCCTGTATAGGAGAGCCCACACTTCCGTCTAATGGTGACGGCAGTGCTTGCCAGGGTGACAAAGATTGCATCATCTCTGCTACAGATAACTAACCGGAACGAACAAACACGAAATGAAGAAACGATCACATGATGCCATGTGTTATTATTTATTCATTAATGTTTAGAAGACGCATGTTGATACAGGCACGTGCTTCAAACAGGACTAGAAAAACAAGATTTATATAAAAAAAGGAATATCAAAACGCGCAACTGTGATCGCGGGGTTCAAGTTCAGATCAGTTAATGTGAGTGGCGAGACGAGTCCGTTAGCATTCTTGAATGCTAGAAGTAAGTATTAGCTTATTTGAAATTACTATAGTGCTATCATCTTCAGCATGCTTTCATTTTTTATTCCGTTTTAGTTTTGTTATCTGACGTTTCTTTTGGACATGTTTGGATACGTTTTGCATTCTTTGTATTTAGCGTGGCTTTTGTGCTATTTTTGGCTATCGAAACGATGAGGATGGGTGATGATTAGGGAAAGGATTTTAAGGTGCAAAAAAATGGTCTGGAAAGAGCAAAAAGAGGCTCTGAAAATGTTTTCAAAAATGTGCAAAAGAGATGATGATAAAATACCTTTATTCAATGCTCTCTTTTCCTGCGCCTTCTGTATATAATTCGCGCGGACCGCACAGAGAACTGTGGTTGCGCGCGGACCGCAGAGAGAACTGTGGTTCTAGCTAATAGGTTTTGTTGTAGTTTGTTTTTTCTCTCGCGGGTTTTGCTACATTATCTTGGAAACTATTGGGGCTATTATGATTACATCATACCTATTTATAGCTCTCGTTCTGCTCTACAAAATCAGACTGTAGGATTTTATGTAGCTGCTCACGAAATCCATATTCAGACCAGGAGTCGAACCCAGATCCTTCGAAAGCTACATCGTGAGTCGTTAACATACTAAATCCTCCATCAAATTATTTTAAATCTTTATTAAATCGTTACTAATATTTTCGCTAATCTTATGAATTCAATTTGTCCTTCCTTCTTTCGAGAAAAGGGTGCGTTCATTGAACAACCTTCAACGAAATTTGGTAACTATCGCCTTATCTCGAAGGACAAGTACAATGTGTTGTGTGCTGTGTTGTGAATGTTGATTTTTTTTCATTATTAACCCCATGACATCTTTTATGCATCGATCTGGGAGTGTAGTACACAAAAACAGGGTGTCTCCAAAGTCTCTGCATATATGGAATGTACTAAATGTGGCGACCTTCGAGAGCCAATCAATGTGTTCCCGCCAGTTCTGACACGCACACTACAATATGTCCAACGTTACATAACGGCAAGAGTCAATATTAGTGAAATATTCCTATACTCCGTCCCGGTCATTTCTGGAGAAAGGCCGCGCATAGCGGCAGAGAAGGGGGGAAATCGAATGCAGAGCGAACCAGTAGACGCTGCTTGGAATGCTGGTAACTGCAGTCGCCTCGCCCCTATCCACACAACCCCGTTCCGCTCACGTGTTCATTGGTGGAGCCGTCTCGCGTCACTACTTGCGCAGAAACTTGTTTCCGTTCACCTGCTCCAGAGATAACTGAGACAGAGTGTATGTATTGAGACTTTTGGGACACCCTGTCTTGTATGAATTGTGATAATGTAACTTAAAACTACTTTGATGTCATTAAATTCCATGCAATTCATACTATAGGTCTACATTGGTGTATTTTCAGATAGCAATACAAGTCGAGAATGACTTTCAGTAATAACCCCACATTGGACTGGCTCTCGCTTGTGGTGGGAGCATGTATACTCGTCTACCTTTACCTGACATGGACCTACGACTACTGGAAGAAGAGAGGAATACCTTACGTAGAGCCTTTACCACTCGTGGGAAACATGATGCCGTTCGTGGCCATGAACAAAAGCATCGGAGTCCTTCTGGAAGATTTCTACAACAAGTTCGAGGGGCATAAAATCGGCGGGCTCTATCTTCCCAAGAAGCCAGGCCTGATCATCAGAGACCCAGAGATCATCAAGAACATCCTGGTGAAAGATTTCAATAACTTCACGGACATGGTGTTCGTTCCGCCAATAGAAGCTGAGCCGCTAGGTGCCAGCATGATCTTCTTCCAAAGAGGTGAGAAGTGGAGATACATACATCAGAAGACAAGTCCTCCGTTTGCTGTCACCAAACTGAGAAAAATGTTCGACACAATGAACCACTACTCCGACGTCCTCATCAAGCTGCTAGACGGGTTCAGCGAAGAGGATAAGCCATGTCCCATAAAGGAATTTGCAGAAAAGTACTCCATAGATATATACCTCAATGACGCCATGGGGATACAGTACGAGAGCTTGAAGCTAGGGCATTGCGAGGTTAGGCAGAAGCTGTTGGACATCCTCATCCCAGATAGTCGCAGGGTTCTAAGGATTGTCATGACCGCCTTGTTGCCGGAGGTCATGAGGAAGTTCCGTATCCCCGTGGTCGAGAGGGATGTCTCCGGGTTCTATATAAACTTCGCAAGGGACATTATAAAATCCAGGAGGGATAGCAAAGTTGTCAGGAATGACTTCTTGGACACTCTTCTGAAGCTGATTGACAATGAGGCTGCGAAACAGAATGACGTCATAGGGAATGGAGTTGCTGCAAAGAAAACTGTTCCGGAAATCAGTAAGTATTATTTGCATGGTGTAATCACTGCTTCCCGGATAATTCTAGGGCGTTCAGGAAACGGCACAAACTGCGATTTTCTGTTACTTCCATCTAAGTCACACTGGACCAATTACAGAAAATGTAGTCAAAAATGGGACATGTAGATCTTAAAATTGTCCCTTCCCTGCAATGCGCGTTGCCTAAATCTACAGCGATGAGTTGATTTTAATACCAAATTTTCAATGGCACTTTCTGTAACTGTCGTTCAGTTAGGCAATACATACAAAACATTATGGGGAAGCGGGTATTTCAGGATATAGGTGCCCCTTTTCTATTGCCGGTGATTTTACATGTGTAACGATTCTAAACAGTAATGATCCAACATGTACATGTTCTTTTAATAGCAAACATTCTTCTTCTTCTTGAGGCGCTACAACTTCATGTATTGAAAGTTTTGGCCTTCTCAACAACATCTCTCCACTTTTTCCTATCCCGGATGCTCTTCGTCCAATTCTTTACTTTCATGTCTTTCAGATCTTGAATTATTTCATCTTCCCACCGTTTCTTTGGCCTTCCTATGGCTCGTGTCCCAAGTGGTTTCCATTTATATATTTCTCTTACTAATCTTTCATCAGACATTCTATTTACGTGCCCAAACCATCTTAGTCTTTGTGATTTTATGAAATTTATGATATTTTCATTCCTGATTAACTTGTTGAGTTCTTCGTTGGTTTGTATTCTCCAATTTCCATCAGGTTCTTTTAGAGGGCCATAAATTCTTCTTAAGACTTTCCTTTCAAATATTGAGAGTTTCTGTTTACAGGAGTCTTTGAGGGTCCAAGTTTCGCATGCATATGTGGTTATGGGTCTTATTATGCTATAATAAAGTCTCAGTTTCGCAGATTTAGATATTAGTTTGCTCTTAAATAGGGCTAAGTTGGCAAAATATGCTTTATTACCTAGAATAATTCTCTCTCTAATTTCTTCTTCAATTGTGTTGTCGCCATTTACAACTGATCCAAGATATTTGAAAGATCTCACTTCTTCTATTCTCTCGTCGTTTATAATTAGGTCTTGTAATCTGCTTTTACCTTCTACACGTCTGAGATATTTAGTTTTCTGCATATTAGTTACGAGCCCCATGTTCAAAACTTCATTTTTTAGTTCTTCAAATGTTTCTATTAATGTCTTTTTCGTCCTTGCTGTTATAAGGATGTCATCGGCATATGCAATACATTGTTTTAATCTTGTTGATATGTTTCCTCTCAATTTCATCTGTTTCAATACAGAGTCTATCACTATACTAAACAGAGTTGCAGATAAGGGATCACCTTGCTTGACTCCACCTTCTACTTCGAATTCTTCACTCAGTTCCCTGTTAATTTTGACTCTTCCTTTATTGTTGGTTAAGGTTAACATAATTAGTCTGATTAGTTTAGATGGTACTTCATATGATTTCAAAACATCTATTACTTTGTTCCTGTGCAGTGAGTCAAATGCATGGGTAAAATCTATAAACAAGTTGTAGAGTCCAATATTAAATTCATAGCTTTTTTCAAAAATCTGTCTTACTATGAATATATTATCTATAGGTGATCTGTTGGCTCGGAATCCCATTTGATATTCGTCAAGTTTGTATTCAGTGCATTCCAATAGCCTTTTATTTAGTATTATAGCAAGTATTTTATATGCAGTGTTTAGGAGTGTAATTGGCCTGTAATTATCAAAATTTAATCTATCTCCCTTTTTGAAAATTGGGCACACTATACCTTCATTCCATTGAGTTGGTAACTTTTCATCATTCCATACACTTAATATCAGCTTGTGCAACTTCTGTTTCAATGTTCTTCCTCCATTTTTAATTAATTCTGGAGGGATGTTGTCTGATCCTGCAGATTTATTTGTTTTTAGATTTTGTATTATGTGGGTTATTTCGTTCCATGATGGAGGATGTAGTTCTTATTGATTATTGTCATTCTGTTCTATTGGTGCCTGCATACTTGTTGTTACATTATTATTAAGAATCTTTTTAAAGTATTCCTTCCATCTATTTAGGACTAGTGCTCTTTCTGAGATGATGTTACCTTCTGTATCTTTACACATCATTGGCGATACTGTTTGCTGTTGTTTAAAGGATTGAATCTCTTTGAAAAATTTTCTTGTCTCATTTTTCTTATAATTAATTTCAATTTGCCTTATTTTATCATTCAACCATTTCTTATTCTTCTCTCTACACATTTTATTAGCTTCCTTCCTTTTTACATTATATAATTCTTGGCTGGGCCTGGTCTTTATTTGCATTGCTCTCCTTCTTACTTTGTTATTTTCTTGAATAATCCTTCTGCAATCTTCATCCCACCATTCATTTTTGGGGGTATATCTTTCTTTTTGTATAACTTCTTTAGCTGCCTCATTTATCGCATTCTGTATGTTACCCCAATCTTCGTTAACACCTTTGCTTCCCTGGAGATTTTTCAATTTTCCATGTAATACTGCTCGATATTCCTTCATTTTTTCGGGTTTTGTAGGTTTGATTTATTCCATTTGCTTTTTGGCGAAGATTTTATCTTATACATTGCAGGGATAGTCTGTTTTAGGATTACTCGCACCAATATGTGGTCAGAGTCAATATTTGGGCCTCTTAAAGATCTTACATCATTTATCAAATCCTTTTTGCTGCCGTTAATCAGGACATGGTCTATCTGATTAATAGTACTTTGGTCAGGTGATATCCACGTTCCTTTATGTATTCGTTTATGCTGGAATTGGGTGCTCATAACCATCAGGTTATTTGCAGCTGCAAATTCACATAATATTTCACCATTCTTACTTGTTACATCATGTAATGTGTGCCTACCTGATATTTTACTATATATTTGTTCTTTTCCCAACTTTGCATTAAAATCTCCTAATATAATCATTATATCACTTTTTGGAACACTGTCTATCATATTTTGAATATTTTCATAAAAGTTTTCTTTTATTTCATCTTCTTTATCTTCAGTTGGTGCATATGTGTTGATTAGGGTTATATTGTTATACTTGCCCTTAATTCTCAGTTTACATAATCTTTCGTTGTAAGGCACAAATCCTATTATGTGATTTTGTATTCTTTTTTGTACAATGAAACCTGTACCAGCCAGTCCTCTTTTATCTGTTGCACCACTATAGAATACTGTATAGTCCTTTTTGTTTATTACACCATATCCACTCCATCTGGTTTCTTTCAGAGCTACTATTTCAATTTGTGTTTTCTTTATTTGTGCAGACAATTCTTGCATCTTTCCTGGTTTCAGAAGTGTCATTACATTCCAAGTTCCTATGTTTAACGTATTCCTAGTCCTTTTCACATGCTTTTTTCGGCATCCATGAATCTGTCCGGCTTTTCCTTGTTGAGAATTTTTAGCGGGTGGTATTTTTATGGTGCTAGGGTGCTGGCCTCGCGCCCAACCCCCATACCTTGGAGGACCAGGAATTTTTTTTTAGGGTTGTTTCCCTTAGGAAGATTGGCTTCTCTATGCCTATTGAGCTCCTCCCGCCCTTTGTTTTCTGTTAGGGTTTTCCTTCCCTTAGCCTTTGGGGATCCCTCCCCTTACTGCAAGGCAGCAGTAGCTGAGCTTATTTAGTGGCGGCTCTCCTCGCCACATCGCAGGATTTTCATCGGAGTCTTGCAGTATTTACTGAGATGCAGTTGCCACTCCGCATCTCACCGCCTCCTCCAATCCTGCTGCTGCTTGTCCGCGACTGTTTCCAGCTAGCCAACATATCTGCTGGCCGTTCCCCTATCCGCAACCTGGGGACGCGCCTGGTGGCATGCAGCTATGCCTCTGGGAAGATAACCCAGCCCAGCAAACATTACTTTGTTTATATTAAAAGAATAAACATAACTGCATTATGTATTGTTTAATTTTTTAAGTCAACTTTATGTACAAAAGGCTAATCGGGCCTGGATTTACAGTTTTAAAGTGGGATCCGAACCACTGTGCCATGTGCCTGCACTGGGTATCGAAACACAGTGGCGGCGATTAGTGGGGGGCGAAGGGCAGTTGCTCCCCTTCTTTTCGCCACTTTTGCCCCAGCACTATGCTAAACCTTATCTACAAATGGAAATAAACTTTCTTTGCCCCCTCAGTTTTAGCACCTTGCCCCCCCCCCTCCCCCGATTTTGGAACTCAATCGCCGCCGCTGCAGGCAACTATGGGTTGCAAGATGACGACGTTACCACTAGGCCATCAGGGAGGTCAACTGTCTACAGTAGAATTCTATTTCTGACTTAATACTAGGTTGTTCTGGAAAAAGTACTTAAGTAAGTACATGTCTCCTTTCTGTTATATACAATCATGGATCAATGCCTTAAATTAAATCAGGCATCTTTCCAAATGGTTACAAAAGCATGAACATGACTATGACTTGCGTCTAATTCTTGATCTTTTCAATGAGGTTCAAGAGCGTACATGAAGAGATTACCCAACAGTGAGATATTTTTACAAGACGTTCGTGACACTATACACGCTGTATCTATCAGCATTGGATTAATTCTTAAAGACTATCTTGTGTACTATTCTCCAAAAAATGTTTGCTATTTTTGCCTATAAAAATTGTTGAATTTTAAATGAAGAGAAATTTTAATGTGTTTGCATTTCCTTAAATATGAGCTTCACCCCATGAGTACATATAATTTGTTTCCTTTAGTTTCCATTCTTAGAGCGTAATAAACACAATTAAATGATTTCGACATTAATGTACTTTCAACAGAAGTGATTCTGATATCTAGAAAATCCATATGTGCATTATTCTATAAATTATTTATTTAAAGTGATTTTTTTTCTTCAAAACATCACCTGATTTAAATCGATACACCTTCTTTGGGACACACTGTATTTGAGGCTGATACCAGTTTTTTTTTCAGCCGAAATGGACATAATTGGCCAAATGGGAGGTTTCCTCGTCGCTACTTTTGAAACCACAGGAACGATCATAAGCCACACGTGCTACGAGCTATCAAGAAACCCTGACGTCCAGGAGAGAGCCAGGGAAGAAGTGGAGAGGATCCTTGAGAAGTATGAAGGGAGGTACTGCTACGAAGCCGTCCAAGAGATGGAATATCTTGATCGATGTGTCCTAGGTAAGTGCTAAAAGACCAAAAGTCACCGGACATCCAGTGCTAATAAGATGACGGATCTTCCTTCGCCATTATTACAGCATTTACTTTTCGGGGCAGGCTTTCCACTAAGTTCTGGTATATTCCATTCGTCCTGTAGCCTCGTGAATAGTTCATGGGTGATTTACGGTCGAGTGGGTCTGGCACGCAACCGACGCTCCAGTTCATCCCAAAGACGTTCTATGGGCTTCGAGTCGCAGCTTTGAGCGGGCCAGCTAAGCACATCCTCCTGATTGTCCTCAAACTACGATGCAATGAACCCTGCTTTATGGGAAGGGACATTATCGTGCTGATAGAGAAAAGGGCCCATTCCGAACTGTTGCTATTGTCTGAAATGACCTCATAAAAACCACTGTTCTTGTTGCCATTGACCAAAACTAATGGCCCAAGACAAAAAAAAAGGAGCCCCAGACCATCACACTTGGGTGTCCGGTGACTTTTGGCTATGTAGTGTAGGATTTAAAGTAGTACAGTGCTTGGGCAGAATTTTTGCAGCGAGGTAAAGCCATTGATAAAGGTTGAATGGTAGAAACAATAACAATAATTATTATTACCACGGCTATAAATGTTATTATGCAATATTGTATATTAATCAATATAAGCTAATTTTATTCGGAATTTATTATTGTTATTTAATGGGGAGATTTTGTTACTCGATCCACCAGACGAACTGTTTTCTTTATTTTTTTGTTTCTACACAATTATGTACTGAAATTCACAGTTATTGTAATGTATTTTGTAATTAACTTTTGCTCGTCTCGGTGTACACTCACCGGCAATAAAAGTGGTACACCTAGATCCTGAAATACTCGCTTCCCTGTAAGGCGTTATGTGTGTTGCATAACTCTACGGCTATAAGTTGATTTTAATAGCAAATTTTGAATGACAACTTCTACCACCGCCGGAGAGCTAGGCAATATACATGACGCCGTACAGGGAAGTGAATATTTCAGGATATAGGTGTCCTATTTTGCCAGTGACTGTACAATGCTTACCTCTTTGGATATCAGTATTTTCGATTTTACTGGATATCATTACTTGTGATTAAGAAATTATCTGACGTCACGAAATTCACATGTATGTACTTGATTTCATGCATTCAGTTACTTGGAGTGTCTTCATAAGGTAACACTGCTTCACAGATTTTCGTCTCGTTTACGTGGATGGATTCACTTTGTATCGCAATTATCATTCATCACTCTGCGAGAGTATAACACAGTTAACAAGTCATTGTCACGGGAAATCATTCAGGAGTAAAAATATCCCCTTTGTCGTTATGCAACAGGCATGACGTCGCAGTGAAGCGGTTTGCATGTAAATCAGGATAAAGTCAAAATCTCTAAAAGCATAACTTGGCGGCAAAAACAATATACATAGTTAAGAATCTTATTTTGTTATCTTTCAGAAACAGCTCGCATATATCCTCCAATACCTCTACTGAATCGGATGTGTATGAAGACTTGCACCCTGTCGGGTACCAAGATAACCATAGAGAAAGGAACCCCTTGCCTTATACCACTTTACGGGGTGCACCACGACCCACAGAACTACCCGGACCCGTGGAAATATGACCCGGATCGGTTTACAGAGGAGAACAAGAAGAAGAGACATAACTTCGCTTACATACCGTTCGCGGAAGGACCCAAGATGTGCATTGGTAAGTAAATCAGGCCGACCTCAGTTGCAGAGTGGTTAGCGCAGCGCGCTACGATGCCGAAGTCCCGGGTTCGAATCCCGCGCCTGAGTGTTCTTTCATTACAATCGTCGTCGCGATTAGCCAAAAGTGACATAAAAGCGACGCTAAAAAAAAGTCAAGTAAATCTAATGAATGAAGGTTTTTCCTCCCACGATGAACGCAAACCAGAACTCTCGATTACTAGGTAAGAAGGGAACTATTTTCGTATAAGACGATCATGGGTATTTTCCTTGATTCATCATGAGTGCCACTACTTTATATGGGCATGTGAGCCGTGAGACCCACCCAATAATTTGTCGTGTTGTTATTACTATTACTAATTATTGTTGGTATTTCTTATCGTCATTAACAATTCAATTCTGTAAAAACAGATGTTTTCTTTTAAAAGAAATAAGTAAGGGTGCATTGTTGGTATGTATTAATACGAGGCATGGAAGGGATGATTTATTACATTTGTATGAAGTTATAATTCAAATGTTTAAGCCTTCCAATGTTTTTCAAATGTTGGCGCCCCTGAATGACATCGTTCTCCCCGATGACGTAGTGGTAACTCTGTGTAGTCAAGGAGGCCCGGGTTCGATCCTATATGGAGTCACATTGCACAGTTTCGGATCCCAGTTTGAATTATATAAGTGAAAACCGCCGTTGGTAGACATGTTAGCGCTGCGCTAACATTGAAATTCATTTGCTTATATATTTATTGTAAAATAAGAAAGCTCTTTGAGACGCGGTCTAGCTGTCTTTTGTTTTATTACCGTTGGGGAAATATAATAGGGGGAGCGTTCCCTTACGTTATTAGGAGCTGTGCCGTGCAGAGTTGCCAACTTTTTTCTTAAAAAAAAAGAAACAAAACAAAGTTTTTTTGTTATAAATATGTTTTAAACAAGAACCGAGAAAATGTCTTTTAAACAAATGAAACATTTAAAACATAATGCCAAAAAGACATATTTTCTAAGAATAATGATTAATAAGGAATCTGTTAATGAAAAACTCAATATGCTGACCAAGGCAGTAATTTATTTTATTATAAAACATAAACTAAACGTAACGTTTCAGCCTTCTAGCAAGGTCTTCTTCAGACTCTGCACCAAGTACAAATGTAACAAGGTACAAAAACAGGACGATATATATACACACAAACATTACTCCCCTCCAGAAGGGAGAAGAGAATACTGGTGAGAAAATGGAAGAAGGCCAAGGAAATAGAGAAGAAAGGTGAATGAACTGGAATGGGAGACTGAAGTTAAACAAAGAATGGAAGAAGGTGTTAGAAATAGTGGAAAGGACAAGAGAGAAAGAGAAGAGAAGAATGAAGGAAAAAGAGCGTGAGATAAAGAGTCCAACCACATTCTAGATGGAAGTAATTATGTTTAGCCTTTTAGATGAAATTACAGTTGACAAGGGAAAGCCACCTGCTAGAATGTTCCAGAACAACTTTCTAATAGTCTTGAGGGGAGTAATGTTTATGTATATATATCGTCCTGTCTTGTACCTTGTTACATTTGTACTTGGTGCAGAGTCTGAAGACGACCTTGCTAGAAGGTTGAAACGTTACGTTTAGTTTATGTCTTATAATAAAACAAATTACTGCCTTTGTCAGCATATTGAGTTTTTCATATCATGGAAACAAGAATTTATTGATGGTGTTATAATCTTTTAATCATCCAAGGATGGACTGTGTTAATATTATAAAGTAACGCTTGACTAAATTCTTAACATACACATTTATGTTCGTCTTAAATCTCGCTTGTAGGCTTCAACAGAGAGTATTTACTCTGTGGCTTCAACTGATCCACAGTTGCCAGCCCAGCCCATACGTGGTAGCTACTCTTCTTTCTTTTTTCCCCCTTTTTTTAATGCGACATTTTATCGTGAATGCAACTGAATATTGACATTATCAACAATGTGCACATTTTGCAGTGTGTTAAGCGAGGAACAAAACGGTTTCATCCATGTAGTATTCAATTTAAAAAAAATAATTTTAAACACCTGTAAATAAAACATAGCCAGGTGTTTTAAAAGTTCCCACAAACTATCAAACATCAAGTATCAAAATGTGTTTTAGACACGTCTGAAAAAAACATGTTTAGAACACTTTGTTTTGAACGTTTTAAACATTTGTGAAAAACAAAGCCATGTGTTTCAAACGTTTAAAACAAGCTGTTTAAAACACTTTTGTTTTAAACATGCCAACCCTGGTGCCGTGAACCTATGAACAAATTGTCAAAATGTTATTGTTAATGCTCACTTGTCGACCAACCGCGGGACTTTTTTTTCTTTGTTTTCATGAAGTTTATTGGTTATCTTGTGTTTAACTGACTCTTTTCATGTTAGACAATACTGATATATTGCAATGGTTAATACACTATGAAAGTGTACGTGAGGAGCAGTGCGATATTCTATATTCAAAAGATAGCAACGTGGAGCAGCCTGGCATGAGTGATCACTAGGGCTGAGATTTTGAACTAAAACTCACCAAAATATGCAAAATAAATTATGCTCTTATGACCTAAAATTTTACAAAATATGCACTATAATTTGAAAAATATGCACTTATAAATCAATATCTAACTTATGCTGAAATATTTTCATATATATACTATTTTTACGTAGTTCACTATATGGGCCCTGATGAGTTGAAATGCACAATGTGAACATTCTGTAAATTTTCAATTAAAAATGAAAAACATTTTGCTGCAGTCCAAAACAAAAACCCTCGAGTGAACATGAGAGTAAGAACGAATCCACTTGAAAAATGACTGTATATTTCTTGAAAATGCGAAAATATGCTGAATATGACTGAAAATCCATCAAAATATGCTTTATCATGTAGAAATGGCCAAATATGCTAAGATATGCCCTTAAAGAGCACCTTAATTCAATTAGTTTCGTCACAATATGAATTTCTATATATTTAGGGAACACATCACCCTTAGCAAAAAAAAAAAAATCCTACCCCAATGTGATCACCATAGCAACAGTGAAGTAAGTATGAGCCGTCGAAAATGACAATCAAGCTCAAAGATATGTTCAGGGCCACAGTACACTGCACGTGACGAAACAACAATGTGGAATAATCACGTGATGAACAAAATATGATATTAAGAACAAAAAAAGATCAACTAAATTTGAAAGAAAATGTAGATATTAGCTTCGCGCTAATATGTCAATCATCGACTAACGCCAGGTTAAGTAACGATTTGTTTATCGCAGCATAAATCCCGACTTTGAAATAAACGTTTGCCAAATAAAGCAAAGACAGGCTTTGTTCAATTTCTTGGCAACCAAGCGGTAGTGTAAGATCATGTATAATTTGGAAACAATACGTATTTTTTTTTAAAAAAATACAGTAAAACCTCGTTAATCCGTGCCCCGATAAGCCGGACTTACCTTAATCCGGACAGGCAAAAGGCAAAAAAAGCAGAATGCAACTGTTTAAATATGGCTAGAAGCACCGCATTGTCGTATTGCTTTACATTTTACTTTAGTGTATAGTGTATTTAGGCCTATGACCTTTAAATACACCATAATAAACGTGTTTTGTTGATATAAACGGAGTTTAAATGCACTTTCTACTCTTCTTTAGGTTATTTCAGTTAATCCGGACTTTCGTTAAACCGATCAACTTATCCCCCCCATTTGTCCGGATTAACGAGGTTTTACTGTACATTAAAAGTAGCAAGATTTAAAAAAACGAATAAATGTGTTATCTTGCATTATAGAGGAGAGTTTCCGAAATTGTACCAATTGGTACTATTTTGTTCTGCATCAAAAACAAGTCACAGAAAAAGAACGAAATTTTAGGTATGAGAAGCACAAACTATTAGCTTTCTCTTCATATATGTATTTCAACAAAAATGCAGGAACCAATATAATAGGGTACATAAACGAAAGTTGTGACATCGGTACATTATAGGCAACTGGGTTCCTAACTTGGACCACAGGTTGCTTAGGTTGGACCGCTCACAATAGGCATGTACGTATGTATGTCTACGATATCTAGACACCTGCAGCACTCACTGCACACACCATTGTGGTATTTACTCCACGTTCGCCGCTTGTAACAGCACCTACCTGTGATTTTCCTTTCTTTGCTGCAATTTTTTGTGGACGTTTCTGGACTGTGGTAAAACCTGACTCATCCACGTTGAATATTCGGTCAGCTGTAAAACCAAACAAACCATACCTTCTACTACACTCGTTCAAGATATAGTCCCCATTATTGTATGCTGCTATAGCCATTTGCAATTCCATCTCTGTCCACAGCCCATACTTTCCCCGGTCCAATTTGGGAAACACGTGGTGGTCCAACTTAGGAAATTATACCCCGTTAATAAAAATATGACGCTACACGAACATACGCAACTAAACCATAGTTTTACCACATGTAGTTAGTGGTTAATGAATGGTACTTTTATAATATACTACAGGACATTTCATTACTTACCCCTAGTCTACACAAGAGCTTAATATCCGAAGCACAATAATCGCAACACGAACAATGGAAACGCAATAACAGCACTCCTACTTCGTCGAACGTCTCTCGTTGACTGACCATTCAATCATTTGTACTTGGCACTGACGGCAACCAGTAGTGCCAACTCACCTGTTTCAAATACTCGTCTATTGGCAAAAACAAACGTGGTCCAACTTAGGCAACGGTCCAATTTCGGCAAATCTCCCCTATATACTCGAGCCGAAATAATATTAAAACCTTGAAATCTAATTTAATTGAGGAAGCTACAAATATAACTGCAATTATTTTAATAATATATGAACCTAATGTTTCATTACTTACGTTTTCAATAATTTTCAGTTGTTGCTATTTGGTTCTTGATATCATCAGCTAACGCTAAACAGACTTGACAAATTTAACTCTTCCCCAACGTTACATATTTTCAAGTTAGTAATTTAAGTGGCCCAAAGTAACTAACGTTACCTTTATTGCAAGTAACGTTGTTACTCTTAAAGCTACTTACTTTCAAAAGTAGCAAGTTGCAGTTAGATATCGTCATAAAAGTAAAAGTTACTTCCTAACACTGGTTGAATGTTTGGTTAGTGCAACACGTTATGGTAATAATTTTAAAATATCAACACTTTAACAGCATAATGTGTGTTTGTTGGAAGTAAGGGAAATCCGATAATACTGCAGACCTGGGGTTACGATACCTTATGCTGTTTCAGTGCTACGGGAGTGCACTACGAAATCAGATATCTTCAATTCGAATAACTACTGTATAACTATAATAATCATTACTTTAAACACTTTTAAACTTATTTTTAACAAGCAATTTGTCAGTTTCATCTTAACAGGGTGGGAAAGTCTCATTTTGTTGGTGGGTAAGGGACCACTGTGGCCCCCGATGGCAACGCCAATCAATAAATTAGTAATTATTCGGATCTGATTTTTCAGGTATGAGAATGGGCCAACTGCAATGCAAACTAGCCTTGGCCAAGATGTTGATGAAGTACGAGATCCAACAATGTGAAGAAACTCCTAAGAAGTTGACATTCCACCCCTTGATCATTGTTACAGCAACCAATGAGAGGATCTATGTAAAGTTCGTCGAACGAAGCGAGAAGCAGTCATGCACAGAATAACTTACAGTACCTTGAAGAAGAAGAAGAGGAAGAAATGTTAAAGAATAAACAAGCACATAGCTTAAGCTTTTGAAAATACGTCAATAATTGTTATGATGTCTTGTGCTCAAAAAATGTGGATAAATATGTATGTTGTCATTGTTTGTAAAAAAAAATAACGGAATATCAGTACGGGTTACAACTAGATATTTTAGTTAATATATAGTTATAAAAGTATACAAAACTCTTATCATTTAAACGGCTCGGTAGCCTAGTTCGTTAAGTAGTTGATGTACTGATTGATTGATTTGTTGTTTCAAGTCCACTTTATGCACAGAAAGGTTAATTGGGACTGGACCTACAGTTTAAAGTGGGATCGGAACCACTATGTGCCTCCACCGGGTATCGAACCCGGCGTTAAATAGTTGTGTTTTCCATCTCACCACCGAAGCACCTGGTTCAGATCTCGGAATCGACATGAGCATCCTTTGTGAGTGTCCCTTAATCATTTTCTTTCCATCATCACTCATACCTAGGCCTCTCCGATGGCGCAGTGGTATCGATGTCGCCTTGTAATCAAGCGGTCCCCGGTTCGATACCCGGTGGAGGCGGTTCCCACTTTAAAATGTAGGTCCGGTCCCGATTAGCCTTACTTTGCATGAAGTGGATTCAAAACACAAAGCCAACCAACCAAATCACCCCAGCGGTACCGGCTTCGATACCCGGTGGTGGCACAAGTAGTCCGGATTTCACTTTAAACTGTAGGACTACTCCTAATTAGCCTTTCTGTGCATAAAGTGGACTCAAACTCAAACGTTACCCCAATTCAGGCACGTATCCAGTGGGGGGGCTTAGGGGGCTCGAGCCCCCCCGAGAGATTTAGGTTTACACTAGATAAAATGAGGTTTTTGGTTTCTTGTGGGGTGAAAAAAAATAATGTGACAATAATTTAAGGAAATAAATAATTATCGAGGCAAGACGGAGAATGTTCCGTAACCATGTTATTTATAATAGCACGTATCCAAGATGGGGCACAGGGGGCTCGACGCTCTCCCCAGGAAATTTTTCAGTTTACGTTAGATAAAATTAGGTTTTTGGCTTCTTGAATAATGTGAAAATAATGTAAGGAGAGAAATAATTATCGAGGCAAGACGGAGCATGTTTATACCCCTGTTATTGTTAATAGCACGTATCCAAGGTGGGGATGAAGTGGCTCGAGGCCCCTCTCAGGAATTTTTTTCAATTTACACAAGATAAAATTAGATTTTTGGCGTCTTGAATAATGTAAAGATAATAAATTTATAAATCTGAGAGAAATAATTATCGAGACAAGACGGAGAGCGTTCTATAACCTTATTATTGTCAATAGCACGTATCCAATTTGGGAATGAGGAGGCTCCAGACCCCCTTCAGGAATTTTTTCTGTTTACACTAGATAAAATTAGGTTTTTGGCTTTTTGAATAATGTGACGATGATTTAAGGAGATAGAAAATTATCGAGGCAAGACGGAGAATGTTCTATAACCCTGTTGTTGATAATATTGCACGTAAACTTTTCTTACGCTTTCGGTGTTGTCGCAGCGCACTAGAGCACTATGGAGAGACTTGTCAGCATTTGGAAGCTGCACAACAAATGTAGAGCAACACGTAGGGCGATTCGCTGTAATTTCTAATCTCTGGAAGGGTACGTTCTTGAATGAGAGAAAGAGTCAACTACTGGCAATATTAACGAATCGTTTTATCTGTGGAACGTTCTAGAATATAACGAGGATATAAATACGCGGATTCAATTTTTCGGTTGATCTGTACAAAGAATCGGTTAATGAGATATCAGAGGTAAGACAATTCATACAGTCGATTGGTGATCATATCAGTCAGCGTCCTCTGGTTGCTTTATAAGATATAGTGATTCGAAAATGAAGACATTGACGACAGCAGAACTTCCGGGGCCTCAGAGTAGTGCTAGTTCGGTTCGAGGGCCGAAGAGATCAAGGCCTCTCTCTCTCTCTAAAGTGAATATTTCAGCAGTACCGGATATTGGAGTGCTTTATTAAAAAGAAATAAGCTGCATAGATCAACTGAAAATCAAAGTTTTGAGTGATGATTTAGTTTTGCCAGAACTAAATTTCGTATATGCAGTCCGAGAATTTCATGGTAAAAAAAAAGCTTTTGTTTAAGCCTACTGAGTTCGAAACACATTCAAACACTTAACTACCATAAAGAGACAGCCGAAAATTTTATGAATGTCGAGAAGAGAAAGGAAGATGTTGCATATGTAGACATTTTAGGCGGAAATTGCAGGCTCTACCAGGACCCAAATCAGGGCTCTACCAACTGAGCCACCTAGCCATCCTTGACTTCAACCGATTTTTCGTTAAAATGTATACATAGTACATGTCCTGTGTATATCAAATCGTAAGGTGTCTCCTGTATAGTGAACAAGCACAGAAAATATAGGAGAGAGAAGAAAACTGAGGAGCATTTCCACCGGTGGATGAGAAGTTTTTTCTTCTGTGGTCAACAAGAGCTACTACTTCGAGGTTACAATGAACGTGGCCTAATGAGGGAGATTTCACACCGTGTCGCCTGAGGATTTCACAAGTCGAAATTAGGTTTATACGGCCTTTTGTGTCGCTACGGTGTGAAACGTTGCTGTTGATTGGCCCATTCCAATCGACATGTATCGCGTGTCCTTCGGTCTGAAACCTTCCTAAGTCTTGAAAATCCAAGTCACAAGCATGGAAAATTAGGGTCTTGTTAAGGTTAGGTGTGAAGGCAGGCAGACGACAGCACCCTAAAGGATCATATCCAAACCTGCAGGAAGAACGCATCTTACTTTAATCTCCAATACGGAATGATAAAAACTTCTGGTGAGTTGATTTTTAAAAATGTGTCCGAGATAAAGAGTGGCATGCCCAGGATTTTCGGAAGGGGGAGGGGTTACGAATACCTACTATTTTTGGTGGTCAGTCCTGATTTTGTCATATTTTCCTGTCTTTGACGTTCTTCTTTTATGTTAAAAAAAAAAGGAATACTGGGTCAAATGGGGTTATGACCTCACCAACCCTCCCTTGGGCACGTCACTGGAGATAAATGAGTAAGCATTTGATCATATGGGGAAACGAAACATTAGATGTGTTGGGAACGGAAGGGTTTTCACTGTGCATTAATTGTTTCGTGATCCACCTGTATTCGAGTAGACTTCCTTTGTTTCGTGCCGATATATGACAAGACAGCGGAAGCTGTGACAGGCATTTTTGAACACTTGTGAGG
The DNA here is from genome assembly GCF_977018435.1 of Lepisma saccharinum. NCBI lineage: Eukaryota > Metazoa > Arthropoda > Insecta > Zygentoma > Lepismatidae > Lepisma > Lepisma saccharinum. The sequence goes on from NC_139240.1 coordinate 52,998,561, forward strand.
GCTAAGGCCTCAATCTGAACAATTTGGTGGGTTTTGGCTTTTATACGAGCTGCAAACATGGGAGGACAAGACAAGTTAGTGGTGTTCAGGCTCGAATCAGAGAGAAATACTCGCGAACTGTCTGCGTCCAGTTCGCAACCCACAGTCTGAATCTCGCGTTGTGGAGTGCATGTGTAACAGCTTCGTAAAAGCTCTCAAAGACACCATAGATGTTTTTATGCCAGATGAGAAGAAATGGACAAACACACATACCGAGATGGTTCCGGCACATAATGTTAATGCATGGAAACAGGAGTCGAGTGGTAAAAAATGTTCCGATTTCACGTTCTGATTAAAAATGACAGCCTTAGAGGGGCGACGATTTAAGGGATAGTTGCTCCCCATTTTTTATTTTCTTGCCTCAACATTATGGCCTCTTAATGTTAAGCCTTGTCTGCCAAGAGAAAGTAAACTTTCCTTGCACCGCCCTCCTCACCCCCCTTTTTGGAACCCAATTGCCACCACTGGTCTTGAACATACAATTGTGAGGTTCTTACTATACCCCTTAAAAAAATGGTGTTGAGCCCCCCCCCCCCCCGAAAGAAATTCCTGGATACGTGCCTGCCCCAATTATGTAACTCCATAGGCCTCAACTACAGAAACACGTTTACTTGAAAATAAAACGAAGTTGTACAGTTAACGGCAATAAAAATGCAAGATGTTATGTGTGTTGCCTAACGCTACGGCGGTGGTAGAAACTGACATTGACATTTTGCTATTGAAATCCACTTGTCGCCGTAAAGTCAGGCAACACACATAACGCCTTGCAAGGAAGCGAGTATTTCAGGATATAGGTCTCCCATTTTTCTTGCCGGTGAGTGTACACATAGTAGTATCCTAATTGCTACTGCGAATCAAATTGCAATAATATAACGTCCATGTCTCGAATATGCAGGAGTAAATGGTTAATGTGTAGAAAGAACTGTATTGCAACAATAAAATTTGAGTCCCCGGTTAGCACGAATTTTATTAACACAAACTCTTGAATTTTCGGTCCCTTGAGATTCGTGTTAACGAGGGTTTACTGTATTTCTCTTTAACAACAGAGGCGGGTCTAGAATATTTTCCTGGGAGGGGCATAAGATGGAATACTGGAAATAAAATGTGCAGATTTTTCTAGATATTAAAAACAACCTCATATATCCATATTCATATCATGACAAATACAAAGATTACTTTTGGGTCCAATTTGTAGTCAGTTAAACTAATCGGAGTGGACCTTGAGAATGCAATCCGAACCACTGTATTTCCATCAGGAACGTACCAGGATCCTTTGACTATGCGGCGATACTATTAAAGATATTTATGGAACAAAGTTGTTCTATGTTGTTCTAGTCACAAACATGGGAAATAATTGTCCTAGAATACTCTTGCTGTTGTGTCCATCCGTTAACCAGTTAATTAGCTTTGTAATCAACAAGTCCTAGATTTGACTTCCGGTGTCGACTTTATTTAAGCATCCTGTAAATGTAATGGCAGCTTCGTTTCAATTAAATCCAGAAGACTCAGGTGGGAAGGCCATGTGGCACGAATGGAAGAGGGAAGAAGAGTTTACAGGATTCTCGTTGGAAAACCTGATGGTAACAGACCAGTAGGAAGGTCAAGACGAAGATGGATGGATAACGTTGAGATGGACCTGAAGGAAATCTGTAAGACTGGATTGATCTTGCTCAGGATACGGACAGATGGAAGGCTTATGGTGCTGCAGCCATAAACCTTCGGGTTTAAGAAGGCTAGAGAGTTAGTTAGTTAGTTTTTATAATATTTATGTCATCCCTTTTGGGAGGGACAGATGCCCCTGTACTCCTCCCGCTAAACAATGCAAGAGGCTGTTAAGATGAAAACTGAAGCTGTACTTTAACAAGAGATTTAGACTTGCCTTATCTATTAATGCAAGTCAAAATAAACATTTCAGACTTCATCCTGAATGGGGAATGGTCACATTATTTTATTTAATATTTTTACATGACTTCACACATACAAGAATGTAATTAAGAAATAAAGCTCAACAAACACATGCAATACAATTTTAAATGTTCAAATATTCATAAACAATATTAACAAGTGAAAATTATATTATTTATTTATTTATTGAGAAAATTCCAGATACAGCACGTAGCCATTTTACACTGAAATCAGTAACAATGAAAATAACAAAAAAGAACAAAAATAAAAATAGCACAATAAGACAAAATATTAATATAAATAAGTCAAGATAGCACAATTTAAATATTATTTGGCAACATACCTTCTGATGGTTGACCGAAAGGCATATTCTGTGGAAAATACATCCGCACTTGAGGGGAGGTCGTTATATTGAGTGGGAAGTCTGTGGAAGAGCGATCTTTTTTGAATTTCCAGTCTAGGCTTTTTTGTGTAAAATAGATTTGTGTTGCGTGTTGAGCGCATAGGCACTTGAAAGTGGAATTCCTGGAGGAGCGTGTTGCAACGGATTTTACCATTGACAATTTTGTAAAGATACCTAAAATCGTTCAGTAAACGGCGCTGATAGGGAGTCTGTAGGTTTAGAAAGGCCAGGAGATGTGGTGTTGGAAAGTTGCGTAATGAGGGAACCCTGTAACGAACTATAGCCAGGAAAAAGTTAAGAACAGAATCGATTCTGGAGAGCTGAGTGGGACATGACATGGACCAGACGGGAGAGCAGTATTCTATTATTGGGGAGATGAATGATTTGAAGTACAAGGTGAGGGCTGAGATGTCACTAATTTCGGTGAAACGATACAGTAAACCTAAGAGACGCATAGCCTTTTTTGTCGTGCCTGTAATATGTTTATGATGAAATAAAAAGTAGGCTTAATTGAGGAAATGCATGTTACTTCTCTCTTCATAAACTTTTGTCTTCTCGTTTAATATCTAAGAAACTAAAAGTTAAAATATACAAAACAGTAATTGTGCCTGTAGTATTATATGGGTGTGAAACTTGGTCCTTTACATTGAAAGAAGATCATAAATTGATAGTATTTGAAAATAAGATCCTTAGGAAAATATTTGGCCCTAAAAGGGATGAGGAGACAGGTGAGTGGAGAAGGTTACATAATTTAGAACTTCATAATTTGTATTCATGTCCAGACATTATTAGAATAATTAAATGAAGAAGACTTAGGTGGGCAGGCCATGTGGCACGAATGGGAGAGGAAAGAGCAGTTTGCAGGTTTCTTGTTGGGAAACCTGCTGGTAAGAGACCTGTAGGAAGGCCAAGACGTAGATGGAGGGACAACGTTGTGATGGACCTAAAGGAAATCGGTAGGGATGGAAAAAAGTATATAGATCTTGCTCAAGATAAAGACAGATGGAAGGCCTGTGTTGCTGCAGCCATGAACCTTCGGGTTTAAGAAGGCTAGAGAGTTAGTTAGTTAGTTCAAATATTCATAAACAAATGTTAGGAAAAGCTTGCATGTGCTGGATAGGTGTAGACATAAAAAGAAAAAAAATGCAGCTATCACTCAGTCAACTGCTCAAATTATCATCACTAATTTAGAATATAAGCAATGATCATCATTGTGATAGCGGTGTGTAAGGGGAAACCCTTTCTAAAGACACCCAAATATCAATCTCCCTTCCACATAGTACACGCTGGACTGAATTTTACAAACTAACGGGGATCTGGCGTCTGCACTCACTTGTCTTCCATATACAGGGTGTTTCCGGGCTGATGATACAAACTTTCAGGGATGATGGAGAAGGGCACATGTATCAATTTGAGATAAGGAACGTTGGTCCGGAAACGACTCAGTCGAAAGTTATAAGCGAAAATCGGTGTAAGGTGGAGCAAGAGAGGGTCCTGTTCCGTGGCCAGCTCGGTCACCTGATCTGACCCCAATTGATTTCTTCTTGTGGGGTCATGTGAAAAGTCTTGTGTACGACACCTGTCGAGACTGAAGAGAATCTCCTGGCAAGAATTCTCGCTGCCTGTGACATTATTCAAACAACCAAGGGGTTGTTCCAACGGTACGCCAGAACTTTGTGCGACGATGTCATGCCTGCAGCGAAGCTGGGGGACACCACTTTGAACAACTGTTTTGAATGTAGCAGCTTGTGAAACTTGTGCAGGTAATAAAAGTATTACATCTTCATACACCGATTTTCGCTTATAACTTTCGACTAAGTCGTTTCCGGACCAGGGTTCCGTATCTCAAATTGATACATGTACCCTTCTCCGTCATCCCTGAAAGATTGTATCATCATCCCGGAAACACCCTGTATATGTTTGTGATTGTCCCTTCATTCATCTCGTCTTACCACCATTTATTCCCATCTTCGTTATTAACCAAAAGGAGTGAAAAAGCAAATTTAATAAAAGAAACTAAATCACTCAATCAATCACTGTGATCACTGTGACTTTTTGTTGACTTCTTGACCTACCTGTTAGATTTTTCTTTTCTTGACTTTCCTGACTAGTAGACACCCTGACACCTAGCTCTGTTTTTATATGTTCTATACTTTTCTTCAATCTCTCTCCTCTTACTACCTTTCCGATTCTTCTTTCCCTTTTTTTATACCAGACATGGATGTTCGGATTAGGGATGGCCAGATCCGGTTGGTGCCGGATCCCAAGGATCCGGGTCCAAAAAAAATTTCTGATCCGGATCCGCGGATCCGGTACTTTCGGATCCGGATCAAGAACTTTCGGATCCGGATCCGGTACTTTCGGATCCGGTACTTTTCGATCCGGATCCGGAATTTTCGGATCCGGATCCGTTTTGCGGTTCTTTGGAAAGTAAGAATGTGCTTATACCATATTGTTACCTGCTAATACATATATATATATATATATAATATACATATATATATATATATATATATATATATATATGGTGTGTGTGCGCGCGTTCGCGATTTGTAATTAATTAATACACTTACAAGGGAGGTCTAAGTCTCCCCCTCCGATTTCCATGAAACGTGGCAGGTGTATAGGCCCCCCCTCCTCAAATGTCAAGATTTGGAGAAATTGAAGTGGGGATCTGACCCCGAAACTACGCAAATATGGCATAGGAAGAAACAGAGGGCATAGGGCCTCTCTATACACCTGTCAAATTTCATGGGAATCGGAGGGGGACACAGGGATCAGATGATCCCCACGTCAATTTGTCCTCATCTTGACATTTGAGGCGGGTTTTGCCCCTTAAAACAGTTTCTTAGCCGAAACAAAAAAAAAAAACCACGTATTTCTTCCTTTGGGACCGTCTATACACACACCTGCCAAGTATAATGGAAATCGGAGTGGAACACAGGGGTCAGATCCTCACTTTAATTTGTCCTCAACTTGACATTTGAGGGGGTTTTGCCCCCTAAAACAGTTTTTTAGCTCAAACCAAAAAAACACGTATTTCTTCCTTTGGGCCCCATTATACACACACCTGCCAAGTATCATGGAAATCAGAGGGGAACACAGGGGTCAGATCCTCACTTCAATATGTCCTCATCTTGACATTTGAGGGGGTTTTGCCTCCTAAAACAGTTTTTTTAGCTTAAACAAAAAAAACACGTATTTCTTACATTGGGCCCCACTATACACCTGCCAAGTTTCATGGAAATCGAAGGGGGACACAGGGGTCAGATCCTCACTTCAATTTGTCCTCATTGACATTTGAGGGGGTTTTGCCCCCTAAAACAGTTTTTTAGCTGAAACAAAAAAAACACGTATTTCTTCCTTTGGGCCCGACTATACGCCTGCCAAGTTTCATGGAAATCGGAGGGGGACACTTAGATAACCTCCCTTGTTAGTCTTACACTTTGTAATTATATAACACTGCATATATTATAATGTTTTATTTTAATTTGTAAAACTGTAACTGTAGAACAATTGTATAATTTTTGTATAACATTTCTATCGTGTTAAATGTGTTAAAGGTTTCATCCTAAAATGGAATGTCTCACATTTATGTGTGTTTTCATTTCCAATACATTCGAATGAATACATATTCGTTTCAATGGCATTTACAAAAGCACTTCTGACATTTTATGTTAAACAAGTAAGATTATTTTTGTGCACGAGTGTGTTAGCCGATGCGTAGCTAAGTATTTTAGGAACAACACTTGAAAAAAATTCTTGTAGGACTAACTAATGAAAAATTTCTTTGTAATCGAAGATCATAATACCTTTTAAGGTGTAGTAATATTATAAAGGGATTGAGGTACGAAACTCTCGGATCCGGATCCGGAACTTTCGGATCCGGATCCAGAGCCGAAACTTTCGGACCCGGAACTTTCGGATCCGGAACTCTCGTATCCGGATCCAGATCCGGAACTTTCGGATCCGGATCCAGATCCGAAACTTTTGGATCCGGATCCGGATCCGAAACTTTTGGATCCGGATCCGAATGGATCCGGATTTTTCGTATCCGGATCCGTTTGGCCATCCCTAAGTTCGGATTCCATTTTAAACTATGGTGCGAGCCCAAGAGATTACTAAACTGACTGTTGCTATTTCTTCCCCATTACACATCATGCTTGCTTTGATGAAAATCTTCGTCAAAGCACTACACCAAGCTTACAGGTACCCCAGGACGAAATTCCCGCTCTTAAGTGAGGCAAAGGTTTATTGGCCCACAAATTACAGCCATTCTTTACAATGATGCGTTCATGCTGCATGTTCTGAAAAGGCAGCGTGGCAGGCATTAAAGCTGGTGTGTTCTAAGTTCTAGTTTCCTGGATAATATCAAAGCACACAATTATGAAACCATTGTTCGTGACAAGATGCACTGATTTCATGTCATGGGGTGACCCATGTCTCTCAAAAAACTATAGGACCAGACTCCATTGGCCAATCTGACAATAAAGTGAACTTTTAAGCAATGACACATTATTATTTCCAACATTGCGAGAGTGTTAAAATATTTCGATACAGTTTCCACTAATGGAGTAGCAAGTGATAAGCTGGGTGGTGAGGCATGAGGTTGCTTGACCCACTATCCTACATAACAAGCAAATGTGGACTAAATTTTCAACTTGACAACACATGCTCTTTGAACTCTCTGAACTTGCCATACATAGAGCTTAAATAGAACACAACATGAACTTCTGTTCTGTTCATACGAAAAGGTTAAACATTTTCGACCAGCATTTATTTTCAGAGTAAGCCAAGAATAGAATCTTAGTATTAGAAAATGCATGTCTTTATTACACATAAGAAAGTGGACAATTATGTACAGCATTTGCACAATTCAATAGGTCTGTATTCGCTTTCGGAAGAGGTTGTGGTACTATGAGGCATGACAAATTTATCTTTACATTAGAGTACTGCATGGAGCCACTTTCGCTCGCTCGTACACCCTCGAGCTTCCCACGCTCGAGCGTATACAATAGAACTCGCGTACTTTCGACGTGGCCTCTGGCCACGTTGTGGACGTAATCATATTATAGATGGGGTAAAATGTCTGCATGTTGTATTGGATGAAGGGGAACAAGTGTATAAGTTCGCTAATTTGAAAAGTTTAGAATGTAACTTTACGTGTGTATGGGCTCTAATAAGGTACAAATATTCAAAAGAGTATTGTCTAATTTCTTAATAATAAACTGAGTAAGTAATAACCGTTTGAAGATAATTAGTTCAATAGCAACACTAAATTGAAAATGCAATATTTACGTCTTTTGTCATTTTCACATTTTCGAACGTAATTTGATAACTTTTCCGTCATTCCCCCGAAATTCCTACCTTGCGTCTGTAATAAATTCTGACGCTCGTATTTTGAAATACGAAATGTCTAGTATAATTCACAGTAGTTCTTGGGGTGAAAATAAACTTTCTTTAAGTTCCCTAGAAACGTCCGTTTCCATGGTGAACAACAAGCACGGCAAACTCTCTAAATAATTGTTTGTTATTGTACCTCTAAACATTAAGTTAAAACAACCACGATGTAGATAATATTTTCGAATTGAGTTTACCAATATATACGTAATTGTATCTGGGCTGAAATTCCTTATTATGTAGATGTCACCCTTGTTTGAGCCACCTTTTCAAAGCCAGGAGTTGGTTCATCTGTGTGTTGTAGATCTGTGAGAAATATAATGTATCTCGACAATTAAGAATTGAAGAAACAATGTCTGCTGCAAAAATGTCCGTGGAAACGGTTGCTAAGAACGTGAAAAAGGGCATTTTCACCCTTAAAGAAGGGCTAATTTAGCGATTTTTTAATTTTCTCGGCCTTTTGGGACGATTTCATGGGGGGTTGTAATCGGGCATTTTTCGCCTACGGGGCTTCAGTCGGTCAGTCAGTGGTGGGATTGCGGCTTTATATATATTGGATATCATTTTAATATGACAATAATCGTAGACACATATATTTAACTTCCTGGCAGTTTCAGCCCACAATCATCTTCATTTTCATATATAACTGTATTAGTAACATAGACAACACTTTATAACATGTAGATGATGACTATGACTAAAGTTTCAATTTCACTGCGCCTTTTACCTGACGATCTATATTTGAGGGCCCACTATCACATAAAATTTAAGGTTATTCGTGTAATACTGGGATTGGAACGTATATCGCTCGTCTTGCCTGTTCGAGCGTTATCCGCCTGAGCTCTCGATTCCGTACGCTATCTAGCGTCGTCCGTGCCTATTTGACGCACTAGCGAAACGCTCTTCCTCCAGCACTTTACATGTAGATATATTTACTTCATCACAAAGGAGGAAGGGGGGTGGCATTGTTACACATGAGAAGCACTCAACCCTGACCATCTTAGATAGGCCACAGCTAAAGGCAATGACGTCAATAGCTGGAGGTCAGTGTCATAACAAGTGAAATCCAGTTGTTGGTATTACGAGTAGTAGTATATTGCAATTAAGGCTCTGAGCAATGTGTCGCACGCAGTACATCTCGTTACTATTTTTGTAAGAAAGGCACTTTCTGTCACCCATAATTCATATGAATATTGTTTACGCCATTCCTGGCAACCCTTAAAATTTATTTGAAATTAGTCTTGAAGCTTTCCTGGCGACGTATGATGAAAAGATTCTATCGTGTTATCGACAAACTGAGTTGTGATCAGGGTAGAAAATGAAGTGACGGAAAAGCTTGGAATCCTTCCCACAACTCACCTGGTCGTTAGCACGAGAGAAACTTTTCATTATTTGAAGTTTTCGCTGCAATTCTAGCTAATTCTGGTTTGTGTGAATGAGTTGCAGATTTATATAAATGCTTTATCATGAAGAACAACTAATGCTTACAGCCACTCCTACAGTTCCAATAAAAAACTGTTCTCCACTCGTTTACAGATACGATACACCAATGCTTCGTACCCAAAACTTTGCAGCGTGTCTAGAACTTATGGTAAACGCTCGGAGTTTGCTCCTGCTCAACCAGTGCCCGATTCTGATTGTTTAAATTTGTTGTCAAAAGAAGAAAAGTGCGTCCACTTTCATCAGCAGTCAGAAGTTACCATGAGTTTCTGAATTCGCGCAAATGTTCACAGAAGGTCAACCAATACGCAGATCGTATGGTATGAATTCCCTATTTGTCCACAACTTTACTTACGTGGAAAATATGCGTTAATGCACCTCTGGGCCACACTCGGCGATACTGGAACGCGCGCCATCCAACGATTGAAAATAACAACTGTCACATAGATACCCTAATTAATACGGTGCCGTGCTGTTAGCGAACGTGCTGTTAGCGAACACAGTTCCGGAAGGATTTGCAGGTGCGTGCTGTTAGCGAACACGCAAACTTGTCCTGTCTTACTTGTCCTTGAAACTTGTCAGCATGCAAGTGTTGCCAGTTTCTCAAACTTGCGTGTAGAAAAACCTCATTGTGCTAACCACTCCGCCACGGGGGGCCGGCTAAGCAGGTAGAACTTGGGAGTCTCTACCGATAAAAGGAAGAACACTTACATGAACATCGACACCCGGATAAAAACAGCTTTGGAACAACTGAAAATTGATAATAACATTTACAAATGTCTTAGGAAGTTGTCCTTTGTACAAAACGTAACCTAGGTTGATTAACATTTACATTTCCTACGTAAAATTTGATTTTAAGGAAGATGAAATATATCAATATTATAACAAAAACTTTCATGTAGTTAACCTAAATTGTTGAGGATCCTTCCTTTAGCTAATTTCAAACACAAAATGATTATAAGGTATCACTGGCAACACTTGCATATCGACCACTTTCAAGGACAAACAATACAGGGCAAGTTTGTGTGTTCGCTAACAGCACGCACCTGCAAATCCTTTTCTTCCGTGTTCGCTACGAGCACGGAATCATTAATACAATCTTAGTAAAACTAAGACCCCGCTTGGTCGCCATTCAATTATTATTAGACCCTGCGTGGTCGCTATATTCCTTTTAATATCGGATGAAAGAGTTAAGCGGAATGTCCATGCGAGGCGTACGCTTTTAGTTTAAATGTGTTCTGTACACGTTAACGGATCCACCTCTAAGTTTATTAGCTTCACTTATTATTAGACCCTGCGTGGTCGCTGTATTCTGTAAAACGTTATCAATTATTGTCATTTAAACTGTTTAGTATTGCAGAGTCCTGCGTGACTCATTACTAATTGTATTGTCTGGATGCACACAGTTTTAGTTATGGTAGCACGTGCATCTAGTGATTTTTCCGCTAGTGTTTTCTCAATGTCAAATCGCAATAATTCTCAGTACGGGGTTTGCAATATGTAAAAAAAAATGAGTTGGCAACGAGTATTTGTAGTTAAAATTTTCACCACCCATGCGCCACCGCGAGTATAAAACCCAGCGCAACGAGGCCGGAGCTCACATTCTCATCTTTCGAATCCACGTACGTGCACTGCAGAAATGACAGGCACGAGGCCGTAGCAGACCTCGTCCGCACAGCCCAGCAGAGGTAGCGAGGACGAGTTTGTTCCTGGTTCTTCCCAGAGCATGGATAGGGGGAACCAAAAGAAGAGATCCCGAAAGAAAGGACCACAAGAAGCAGCAGAATATGATGAGGATACTACCAGCAGCGACACCGACAGCGATAGCCAGCCCGCGTCGCAGCCCAGTCGTTCGACACGAGGAAACCCGCCAGTTTCCTCAGCTCCACCTTCGACACGCCGGCCTCCCAGCATAACAATCTATAACACGACCAGTCAGCAGATGGCTATAAATATTAATAATTTACTCGGCAAAAGGTGTCAATTCCGTTACACCCGAGGGAATTGTCGAGTGAATCCTCTTACTCAGACGGATTTCACAACTATTTGTGAATACCTTAAGAAAAACGAAATTGGATTTGCATACGGCTCATCAGCTGCAGCAAAGCTTAAGGTTGTAATCCGCAACCTTCCGATGGATGCCACTCCCGAAGAAATACAAGCATTTTTGACGCACACCTATGGACTTACTATCCATAGTGTTAGCCGTTTGAATCTACCAGACCGCACTCGGAAAAGCAGTAATTTAGAGGACCAGAATTCCCGTCCGCCCAGACGCCCGTTGCCCCTCGTGATGGTCGTCCTACCTAATAATCAGACATCTCGCCAGATCCTCACCTTTAAGAAGATGGGTATATTCGAAATTACAGTCGAAAAATACCGCTCCAAACAGATTCTACAATGCCATGCTTGCCAACGGATAGGGCATGGGCAACGCCACTGTTACGCGACGCCTCGTTGTGTGAAATGCACGGGGCCACATAAGTTTGCGGACTGCCCAAATAAGGCTCCAGAGATACCTCCAAGATGCGCGAATTGCGACCTTGCACATTATGCTAGTTATAGGGGTTGTTCCCTATTTAAGAAGATTAAGAACGAACGACGGGCCCCATCGGACCCCAAACGCCAGATTACACCACGGCCAATTCGACAGGACGTCCCGGTGACGACACCAGCTCGTGACTACCGTCCTAGAACATCCACCAGTTCGACCAACCAGCGACCAGCACAGCGACCAGCGCCGCAGCGAAGAGCCAATCGCACACCAGCACCTCGACTGACACCAAGCCAAGCTGCTCCTCAGACTGTTGATCAAGCGTCTTTGCTGAATCTACTACATCAACTAGCACAGCCCGATGTCCTTTCAGGCCTTCTTCAACTCCTGAAAGGAATACAAGAAATCCGGGAAGCTCCGGACCGCTCGACGCGCCGGCGAGTAATTACTCATCTCGTCGACACGCTCGTACCTTAGGGTACTTGTGTTTTATGTTGTAACGTATTGTGTTGTCCCTTATTTTCTTGGGAACATATGCCATATACCCTCTTGCGACAGTTGCAGAGTGGTCCCCAAAGTTATTGATGTATTCCCAAATGTTGTAAATAAATAAAATAGCGACACATGTAAATGAAACCGTAAGTCAAGAAGCATGTCTCATTGTGCAGATGTTCCGACCTGGTTTAAAAGGTCAAAAAAAAAAAAAAAAAAAAAAAAAAAAAAAAAAAAAAAAAAAAAAGCCGGAGCTCAGTTGGCTCCCGGATGTCAACTGGGAAACATCTTGAAAAAAAACCGGCCATCCAGCCAGAAGCCTAGCAGCCATCCCGGAAGGAAGGAGGAAGAAAGAAGAACAAGAGCCTAGCAGCAATCTAACTACCTGGTCTAATCGCTCGGCTGATAGGTGCCAGGTTCTACCTGCCCGGCTTGTCTGGGAGCATCAGGACCTCCTTCCTGACCTGCCGTCCTTATACAGGAGACACCGGTCGGCTTGCCGATTTTTAGCTAACGCCGGGGGTGTTGCGGCATCCTTCAATCCTTTACCCAGCGTCCGCTTTTCGGAGGTGCGGCTGGCTACGGCCAGTTCCCAGCTGTGGTTGGGGGTACCACGCACATACTACTTTCTCTTACAGGGGAGCTCGTGACGTCGACCGCGAACTGCGCCCTAAATAAAATTAGGTACCTATACTCCCCCTGGCGCCTCACTGCGAGGAATTAATTGAATGGTCCCTTCCCCCCTTTTGAATCCAGAAGTGGTGAATGCACGTGTATGGTAAATGTAAATGCACTTAAGTGATAAAGGTTAAAGACTAGTGTGCTAAGACTTTCTTATGATAAGTTTATAATAAACATATATATAGAGAGAGAGAGAGAGCCCGGAAGTTTGGCAAAATGCCTCTTTTTATCTACTGCATATATTGATAAACTTTTTTCCGGATATACGTTTCTTATGTTGTTTCGAATGTTTTGGAAGCATTTTCATTTTGCCTATTTGGGACCCCACTGCCTATTTTTAATTATAATGCATTTTTTTGCCTTTTTCAATGAAATTTGACAATTTGTTTTAAAAAATGTGTATGTAAATTATTTTTCTCCCAAAAAACGTTGTTGGCATTTATTTTTCTTCCGTTTATTATGTGAATAATTTTCGCCTTATTTAAGTAATATTGAACTCACGCATGTTTCAACATTGCTGAAGGAGAAAAGTGTGAGGAAAAAGTATTTCATGCTGAGTTAGGACATTGCCTTTCGGTTAACATTTCTTGTGCATGATTGACTGCTGAAGTGGACAGGTTGATTTCGAACACAAAGAAGATATTTCTGAAATCTCCCTCTCAAACCCGAAAATTTCAGGAAGTTGCGATTGAGCTTAGTTTACCTCAGCAACCAGTCTTGACGAGATGGGGAACCTGGATATCAGCAGCTTATATTATGCTAACAACCTTGAAAAAATCAGTGAGATGATCGATGCTCTTCCAGAAAATTAAGCGGCTTCAATTCGGGAAGTGAAAAAAAACCTGTGCTATTCAAATTTATTTTTGAACATTATGGTGCATTGCCAGAGACAATTACAATTATAGCATCCATGAAAATGTTCGAGGAATCTATGCAGCAGATGATGGAAGTGCCAGGAGAAAAGGGGTCAGCTGTTGCGGAAAAGTGCAACCGGGTAGCGAGTGCAAATGAGGACCTGAAACAATTGAAAACAATTTGTGATATTCTAAAAGGTGAAAATGCTGTTACCGAAATGAGTCCAGCTACATTAGCTTGTTTTATGTATGCTCCAATAACTTCTGTCGAAGTAGAAAGATCATTTTCTATTATGAAAAACATTCTCTCTGACAGACGACTATCAATGAATGTTGAGAACTTAAAAAGCACCTTGTAGTTATGTGCAATGAAGACGGAGAAAATTGAAATGCTCTTCCCAATTTAGATTTTAACATTTTGCCAGAAATTATAGATAAAAGTAAGCGACTTCCAAATGTGCCTTTTTTCGGTTTCTTTTGCCTTTTTTTTTCATTTTTAGTGCCTATTTTCCACATTATAAATGCCTTTTTGCCTGCCTATTTTAACGAAAATAAATGCCTGAATTTCCGGGCTATATATATATATATATATATATATATATATATATATATATATATATATATATATATATATATATATATATATAAGCTATTGTTCACGTTTTACTCAGCAAGCCCTGAGATATCTAGAGTCTGTGTCCACCGATTGAATTAAGGAAGATAGCACTTATGGGTAGACTTTTGTCGTCCTCCTAATTGAAGTGTGGCGATTACGTGGTAGGACGTTGCAGCATTTGTGCTAGCGTTTTATCCAGACCTCAAAACCAGTTTGTAAAAGTTCCACAGAACACTCCCTGCCTCACCATTCAGAGCTATTTTAACCTTCTGTAGGTCATCGAATCTCATGCCACGAAGCACAGACTTAGCTCAGTCTTTATGGTATCCAAAACTCTCAATCATTGCATGTGCTGACCCATAGGACATGTGCACTGCATCAGGAATTTCCTGGATGGTGATGCGTCTATCCTCTCGAATGAGCTCATCATCCCTGTGGCGGTTGTCGTCGGTCAACGACGTCGATGGCCTGCCACTCCTTGTAATGTCCACACTTTCGGTTTCTCCCACTTTGAACTTTACTTAAGTTTGAGCTAAGTCTGTGCTTCGTCGCATGAGATTCGATGACCTACAGGAGGTTAAAACAGCTCTAAACGGTGAGGCATTTGGAATTTTTCCAAACTGGTTTTGAGGACTGGATAAAACGCTGGCACAAATGAATCGAACATGATGGGTACTATGTGTAAGGGTAACTCTGAGTAGAGGACACTACAGGCAAACTATATGTATGTTCATTGTTTCAATCCTTCCAATATTAAACAAATTACACCCCCTCGTATTTCTGGTAGACTTGTGACGTTCCTTTTGTGGGAGCCAAGTACTACTACGTCACGTAAACTGCCCAATCACTGTGCGAAGTAGTGTTATGTGACTCTCCTTAATATTACTGCTGCACTGAGCCAAGACCATCTTAGAGGCTCAGGCCGCAGCGCTCAGTCCTGACGTCATCATCTGGAGGCGATCACCTTAACGCTTTACAGGGAAGATAATATTTTATTGTAGAGAATTTAAGTTCGTTTCTTTCTCTTTTGGAAGGACTGCAAGCTCAGAGGAAGTTACATTTTAACATTTACCCTCACCGTAAATATAGTTAGAAGAGATAGATGAAAATATTAAATATTTACACCAACATTTTTCGTTCAAGAAGCAACTTTGGCCACCACAAAAAAATCCGTAATATCGCACAAATTCATGTTGAAAATCGTTACAAACTTCCTGGTGGAAAAAAATTTAAAAATGCGTGTATTTGTGAAATATTATCCGTAATATTTTTAAGTTTTACATAAAACTCGTTACAGCTTTTGTAAAAAAAAAAAAAAAAAAAGAGTGAAAACAAATAGAATAAGTTAAACCCCGCATGTTACGTTCAGAGGAAATTCGTCGAGTTGCCTAACCAATTAATAAACTCACAGAAGCATCGCTAGCACTTTCATTATTATTATTATTTCATTGTCTTTCCGTTCATGAAAAGACGACGACAGATAGCACTTACCAACACTCAATTATTTTTTTAACAATTAAATAAGGCACACAGCAAAGTTTAGAGTGTAGAGAGTTTCCTTCTTTTGTGTCGGCCTTCAACAAAGTTATTTACTTTTTTACAATAATTATTTAAGAAAGCATTTGTTGAGGACCACAAAATTATTCACAAAACCTTTTCGCATTCGTGTCCATTATTGCAGCTCACCCACCACGTATCTTCAACATCTCTCAACTTCACAAGGCTCAGATTGAATGCCACTTTCCGTTGGTTTACTGCTTTCAAGAATTCCACTTCATATTCACGGCTTATCAGTTTTTTGACAACAACATAATTGATCAGCACAATATCCAATGTGTGAGTTGCGTCATACTCTTTTTTTTAGTCCCTATGCTGTCTGCAATTGATCTTCTTAAAGCTTCTGCCTCCCTCTTTTCTTTATTTTTTGGACATTCTTGCGCCTCTTCATTTTGCGTTCCAGAAGACAGGTATGATGGACATCCAGGGAAAATTGATGGGATTGCACCTGGACGGATCCGAGACCTTGCCAATGCAACTCAGAAGACATTTCCTGTACGGTCTTCCAAGTGCACAGTCTCCTATTCAATGTCCCCAGTATTGAAATGTGCTTGGCACACCTGGAAATAGCATAATGAAAAATGGCATTATATCTGGGAACATAAAGGTAAAGTGGGAGCTTTAGAATGAAATGGACTATTAGGTACTTGCTTTATACAAACAGAACTTAAAATGTAAGGGAATGCAAATCTTGCAGAAATTGTGACCGTTTTTTAAATATAGAAATAGAAGTGTGTGGTTACCATGAAAATTTTCAGGAAATCATGACGTTAAGAATGCCAAGAATTGGCAGTAAAAAGACCATAGGCAGGTATGACATTCATTTTTACCAGCATAGAATGAACAGACTGTGAAAGCTCTTACAATTTATTAACAATACACATCTACAGTATTTAGTTACTTAACCTGTCCTCAAGTAGACATGTAATACTTTTGTTGAAAGGAAAATAATATTCTCTCATCGAGGTCACCTGACATCAGAGCCGATCTCGGTGGCTGAGAGTTTAGAACGGAGCGCTACTACGCCAGGAGCTCGAATCTGCCGGGGCATGGAAGTTCTTTGTGAGTGCTACATCAATTTCATCATATCGTCATTCCTCCTCATCGTCGCCATTAACCAAAAATGGTAGAAAAGCGACGCTAAATAACAAAACTCAAACATGACATCAGCAAGCAAGTCTCAATAATAGTAGTTCTACATTTTAAAAAAAAAAAAATTAAACCAATACTTTTTACAAGACGGTTTAAGGATTCAAGTTACGGTTGGTGCAGAGAAAGAAAGATTTGCTTAGACTAACGAAAAAGGTTAGGTTCGCAGTTTGGCGTTGAGCAGTTTGGTGATTTATTTGTTTCCAATAACCAAACATCAGTAAAAATTTCTAAATAATTTTGTTTAGGAATGCCACAAAAACTGTCACATAAAAGTTTGTAGAGGCAAAATGATTTATACACATGCAAGTAAAGAATTTGATTAAATATATTCAAGAAAAAGAAAGTTAAACGAAATGACTATGCTTGCTTATTCATATAGCTCGGTAAAAAGTATGTTTTTGTGTGAAAACGTTTATTTGAAACATAAACAATATATTCTTGTATAATTATACAAGAAAATATTCCAACAAATTGCGTGTTGTTACACAATATACTTTGTATTTCAATGCATAACCTAAATATCAACTTGCCTTCCATTATCTCCGATTAACCTAAGAGGCAGAAAAGCGGGCTAAAAATGAGAATATAAATGTGCATATTTTTCAATTTTGCTCAGTTCTATAGTTGTCTTTCCTTAAGCATACTTTGAAAATAAAAATTTATATAAATTTTATAGAATTCTCTATGACGAACATGTTATCGAAACAGTAGACTGCTTTGGTAGATGTAACAATATTTTATAACGTTGAACAATTCATTTTGCAACGATAAATAACTATGTAACGTTAACCAAATATAGTAATTCAAGTTAAATTTGGCATTTCTAAAGAAATTAGCTTGGTTAGATTTACCAATTCGATACTGGTGATCAAAAATGATTTGCAAGAAACATCTAAAACTTGACCAAATCTAAAAGTATGTTAGATGTATATTTCGTGCACATTAAATCTTTACATTATGAACTAAACTATTTCTCTCGTTTATTTATAAGTATAAAGTCTGTGTTACTTACCCTGGAGTTCATCGTAGGGTCAAAATTACGTGGAATTGCCCTAATCCATTTCTCTCTTTCAGTAACGTCTTGAGGAAATCTAAATACATTACTCTTACTGTTCTCATCATAATTTCCTCTACAATTGGGAACACAACACTTATATACCATATTCCTTGTACGCTTCCACTTCACTTATACTTCGTTGCAGTTCTTAAAATTGCATTGCAATTCCACATACGCTAAAAAAGATCCAACATTACTTCCACCAAATAAATCAAACATGGCGGCTGTCTCGCCTACAGATGATGACGTCGCTCACGTGACTAGAACAAGCCATTCGGCTTTCTCCAGTTTTAGAAGGTGATGACTGAGCCCTCTTATGACGTGATGTCAGAGAATGGAATTATAATTTCTTACCTTTTGCCCGAAGTTTATTGTAGTTTTATCATTAAGAAAAAGTTTCTTCCATGGATTTCGCTAGAGTGCTGAAGCGAGAAAATTTCGCTCGAGCTCCAAATAGTTCGCACAGACGACGCTAGATAACGTATGGGATTGAGTGGGAGACTCGGACGAGTACGAGCGAGCGAAAGTGGTCCCATGCAGAACTCTAGATTTCTCATCTTCTTCCACAACTCAATCTTCATTCTGTCTAATCACTACAAATTGACCTGTATCCTGATTCAAAGCCGGCCTCCGTGGCGGACTGGTTAGCACAGAGGGCTACGAGGGCAAGGGTCCCAGGTTCGAATACCGGTCTGGGCATGGGTGTTCCTTATGAGTGTCCCTTCGCCACTTTCATCATATCGTCACTAATCCTCATCGATGCGATTAGCCAAGAGTGGCAGAAAAGCGAAGTGAAACACCAAACCAATCAATCTAAAACTGCAAATTGCTTCAGCTTCCGGTGTTGAGGTCCTGGAATCTTTAGATAATTCATTTTATTGCGTTTAATATTTAACATAAAGACAAAAGCTATAGATTCAGTAACAACACAAACAGCAACATTAAAACCAGAAAATAAAACGTGTTAGTATGAATATAACGTACAAGGTACAGTAATTAAATAACAGGAATTTTATTATAACTTTCAGGGAGATTGATGCATAACGCAAAATTGTATCACTGGACACAAAATGGTTCCTTATAAATACGCCACATAGGTGTCGGGACGATCAAGCAGTTTGCGCCTGCGCAGTAGTACATACAACATGGCCGCTCCGCTGTCGACCTGCACCACAGAAGAGAAACGAATTGTTATTCGTTTTTTGTGGTCAGACGGAGTGAAACATTCAGAAATCTACAGCAGAATGAAGGTTCAACACGTCACTGTTGATGAAATTGTCTTGGAATTCAACATGAGTCAATATCATCCATTATGACCCTGGCTGTAGGAAAGTGTGTAACCGATGGGTACCAAAGCATCTGTCAAGTGTTCATAAGCGTGCGCGGTAGACAATCTCTCAGGAGCACTTGGACCGTTATGCTCGCGAAGGAGATGCTTTTCTTCATCGAATTATGACAGGAGACAAGTCCTGGGTGCACCATTATGAACCAGAGAGTTAGACAATCGATGGAGTGGAAGCACCCAACGTCTCCGGTCAAGAAAAAATTCAAGACACAGGCTTCCGCTGGGAAAGTGCTGCTAACGATCTTTTGGGATCTATATTGGTGCACTTGCAGGAGAAGAGTCAAACTGTGAATAGTGCTCGATACAGTGTCATTTTGGTAAGCAAGTTGAAGCCTGCCATACGACCAAAACGTCGGGGACTTCTCTCAAAAGGAGTATTGCTGCTCCACGACAACGCCCGGCCCCATACTGCTGTGCATACTATGGATACAATACGTGATCTGAAACTTGAGGTGTTGAAACATCCATCATAGAGTCCCGACTTGGCGCCATCGGATTTTTGCTTGTTTGGACCCTTGAAATAACATTTGCTGGGTCAGAAGTTTGCAGATGACAACGAGGTGATCGAGGCGGTGCAAAGTTGGTTACACGCCATGCCAAAAAGTTTTCTTGTGGAGGGCATCCGCAAGCTTAGGACAGGTGGACCAAGGGTATTGAAAAGCAGGGTGACTATGTCGAAAATTAAGGCAAAAACCATTTCTGTATGTATCCTTGTAAAAAAGTTATAATACAATTCCTGTTATTTAATGAAAATAATAAACAAATAAAACATGTTAGTGTGAAAATAAGAAACAAATAATAAGTATTAGGAGAGAAAATAACAAACAAGAAAACGTATTACTCGGAAAATAACAAACAAATAAGGCACATTAGTGAGAAAATAACATACAAATAAAACGCATTAGTGAGAAAATAACATACAAATAAAACGCATTAGTGGGAAAATAACATACAAATAAAACGCATTAGTGGGAAAATAACACAAATAAAACGCATTAGTGGGAAAATAACATACAAATAAAACGCATTAGTGAGAAAATAACATACAAATAAAACACATTAGTGGGAAAATAACATACAAATAAAACGCATTAGTGAGAAAATAACATACAAATAAAACGCATTAGTGGGAAAATAACATACAAATAAAACACATTAGTGGGAAAATAACATACAAATAAAACACATTAGTGGGAAAATAACATACAAATAAAACGCATTAGTGAGAAAATAACACAAATAAAACGCATTAGTGGGAAAATAACATACAAATAAAACGCATTAGTGGGAAAATAACACAAATAAAACGCATTAGTGGGAAAATAACATACAAATAAAACGCATTAGTGAGAAAATAACATACAAATAAAACGCATTAGTGGGAAAATAACATACAAATAAAACGCATTAGTGGGAAAATAACATACAAACAAAACGCATTAGTGGGAAAATAACATACAAACAAAACGCATTAGTGGGAAAATAACATACAAATAAAACACATTAGTGGGAAAATAACATACAAATAAAACGCATTAGTGGGAAAATAACATACAAATAAAACGCATTAGTGGGAAAATAACATAAAAATAAAACGCATTAGTGAGAAAATGACATACAAATGAAACACATTAGTGGGAAAATAACATACAAATAAAACATATTACTGGGAAAATTACATGCGAATAAAACTTGTTAGTGGGAAAAAAACAAGACGTAGAACACAATTGTAATTTATAATCATTATGCGTCCCTGTGCAGTATAAAATATTAAAAATTAAATATATAAGAAGGTTGCATCATTATTTTGTAAATTAATAGGCAGATTGTAGAATTCTAACAGTAATGTATCTGTAAAAATTTACGGAAACTTCAATGTAAGGTGTGCCAATACATTTTACGGTGTTTTCACGGTGACGTTGCGAACTTTTTTCCCCAGTGCATCATTGTGTAAGGGTACTTTTTTCTCAACGTTACTCATTCGAATGCAAACAGTTAATTTCATAACGTGTTTTTCGGATAAAGAATCATACGATGGTCACATAAACCTTAACAATGGCGAAAAAACAGCTTTATACATAAATTTGCATTCTTTCATTGGCTCAGATTCCCATAGGAGAACGTGTTAGACGTGACCTGCGTATATCAACCCGGTTCTGACAACTGACCACCAGACAGGCCATTACATAAACGTCAACAGCGACTGTGCGTCACAAGTGGAGGGGATGAACAACTTTGTATTATTCGCATTAGCTTTTCGGTGAAGTTGGTGCCCTACTTTTTAACACTTGCAGTTCTTTTTTGGGTGCACTATATGAGATTTGGACTACTTTCTAATGTTCTTACAGGCATGCGCCGTGTTCATACGCCACTCGTAAACCTGGAAAGAGGTATATGAAACGCTAAGTATCATACGAGGCTGTTTCAGTATCTCATTCGGGGAGTGTTGACTACAGAACAATCTAGGTGGTGCATTATGTAAGTACTAATACGATCAGTAAAACAGATCTTAGCTATAATGGAGAGATTACCTCTTCCGAACCTATAGTGTGCGTCAGTTATTAAGGCGGTTCGAAAGAGCCAAAAAAAAAAAGATAATACCGGTCGACATGGGTTTGGATGTCTTGCGGATGGCTGACTATTGTCTCTAAATAATTTCAGCACGCTGGTTCCAAAAATGAAATCCATTTTTACCCATCACGTCTAGGTTTCTTTTTCCTTTTCAGAAAACAGCAATATATTAACTGCCTTAATTTTACAATAATCTGTGTACTTCCATTATTTCCCCAATAGATGGCTCTGTTTAGATGGTTGATTTTTTTTTCAATACAAATCCTCTGAAGTATAAGTGATATAGAATCGTAAAAATTTAATCTACCTTCCACTTTCACCTAATGTCTTGGCATAACAATTGTATGGACTTTGGTTACGTAAGTTTTACTTTCGAAATCCCGCAAAAAGAATGTCCAAAACTCAATGTTATAATATGGTAGGTTGATTAAACTTTGTGACGGGAAAATCCTGACTAGAGAAAGATTCTGACGTGATGGCTAGAAATGGATGTCATTTCCGTGATCAGCATTCAAAATACTAATAGAATCGCCTATTAATTTGGAAACATCCGATTTTTTCCCTCAAAATTCAGGGCCGTGTAATGGTAGGCAAATTGTCCATCCATATCTTCACTCTTTTTGATCCTACATCCTGTGTTGTTTTAAGGAATGGAATTATGTTGATACGAAGCAGACGTTGTACTTTTCTTATTGTCATTTTTTATACTAATTCACGGTCATCATATTGTGGAATAAAGAAAGAGAAAATCATGATTGCAAAATTCTCAAACCATTTCTTTTGCCGTTGGGTGTACCTTATTCACAGCTTCTATAGAGATCAACTATGTAAATTCGACAAAAAGGCTGTTTAAACCGTTGTTAGCCAGCCGCCTTCCTAACTGGTACGTACTGTAGGCACTTCACTATCGGATTCCTCTTTTTTATTTTGGACTGAACTGTTTGAGGCCTCATCTACTTAATTTTCAAGACTGAGTCCTACTCTGCAGCAGAGTTTCATTTCTCTAGCTCTTGAAGTTCATGATATTTCTACTGTAGAGATGTCTAAGTTCCACGGGGCATCAAGAAGTAACATGCATAGCGATTGTTATTAGTGCATATAGCGAAAAATAACGGGTGGGGCAAATAAAAGTGGCCCGGAGAACAACGTTCCATGGTACGATCTCCGGGCCACTTTTATTTGCCCCACCCGTTAGAAAGAGGGGAGAGTGGCTGGGAATATGTGGGATTCAATCTAAAGTGCTTGTATGGGTGAGGTGATACGCTGTTCCATACTCGGTGGGGCACATAGTGTACTGTACATCCAGTACTGTTTAGCCAATCTGTGCATAAAGTGGACTCAAACTCAAATTCGTGGAGGTAAGTTTTGAAATTTTGCATATTTTCATGTGAAATGCTTTACTTGTGTGTGTTCAAACATGTATATACTATTTTTTCATGCAGTTTACACTTGCTGTGAATGTCTCCATATGAATACAATCAATGTTTCGAACACTGAGAAAAGGTGATTTTTCACCCCCCCCCCCACACACACACACACACTCAAAAAATTTGATCACAATTTACTACACTAATATTATGCCTAACTTCCTTTTTAAACGCATCTGTAAACTTGCTTACAAAGAGCTTACTCAGTTTTACGTAGGTGTAACTTAAGCTTATCGACTATCATGTTTCCAAACCTCACCGTTCCCGCAATAAAATACATAGCTATTCATTAACAATATAACAGATACACGAGAAACGTGATCTTTCTGTTATTAATATAGACTTTAATTTGTAATATAAGTTATAATTTACCATCAAATACCAAAAAATCTAGAATCTTGTCGTTAATGTCTTTAAGTAACTTCTTTCTCGAGTAAATACGGATAAAGTCACTTAATGATATATAAATTACACGATTAATTTTTACAAAAAATATTCCGAAATATAAGAATTTTCTTTTAAAAAATTTAAGAAGTTATTCTCATGTCAGAACTCAACAACTCTTAGCAGAGTAATTGATTATGATAACTAACCCTCTAGCCTTCTTAAACCCGAATGTTTATGGCTGCAGCAACACAAGCCTTCCATCTGTCCTTATCCTGGGCAAGATCAATCCAATCTTTTCCACCCTTGCCGATTTCCTTTAGGCTCATCTCAATGACATATAAACCTAAATATACAGGGTACGCGTAAAATAAGTAGACAATTTCAAACTTTTACAGAAATAATAGTTTTAATAATAGGGCTGAAATACTTACATGGTTTGAAGAGTGCGTTTTGAAAGTTTACATTGGTAAGTAACAAGTGTTCTATGTGTGACCCTTTTGTAACACGACAGATATCAATGCGATGGTCCAGTTCTCCTCTCCCAGGACTTTTCCCCTTTCACAGGTAACCAGTTTCCTAAAATGTCTTGCTTCAATCGTAGATTGACTGCCTTGTGCGTGGTTGTTTACAGTGATGTGCCGTAGACTATAAGTTTACGTCTACGTGCGTTGTCTACACGTAATCTACGCGTAGATTACATTGGGTTGTAGTTTACATAGAATACGTAGACAATATAAATTGCATTATAATTAATTTTCAAGGGTTTCATGAAAGGAAAGTGACATTTTCAATTATATTGGTTCCTAACGAAATGAAAAGAATCCTACTTACAACAAAATTTCTCTTCTCTTCTATCATCAACTATGGAAGAAGATAAATAGTACGCAAAAAAGACAACAGATGGCAGTCGTGAGGCAAGAGTGGTCTTTTCTCCATAAAACACTAGAATGTTTCCTATATTAGGTTTCTTCCTAGGTGAGAAATTGTTCGAATTTGGAAGAAAGTGCATGAAAAGTTCTCCTCACACATCAGCAACTGATACGCAGTATAATTTTGTTTTACTTCCACGGCGCCCTTTTCTAATTTATCACCTTTTGCCATGTTGTTTACATAGATTACGTAATCTACGTGTATGAAATAGTATACGTGTAGAATGTAGACTATCGTTGTTTACGCGTAGACGCACATCACTGGTTGTTTACCAGGGGCGGCGCCAGGGGGGCGCGAAGGGGTGCTTGTGCACTCCTTAATTTTCTTCGGCACTCCCCTCAGCACCCCCATTTCAACCTAATGAAATGTTATATTACGTTATGCTATTAAAACAATTTCGTCACTTTGAGCGTAGAATGTTAGATATTGAAGTGATACCGCTATTATTGATTACAACAGGCAATCCATTGGTTCTGAAAGAGAAATCGCATTTACTTTCCTGTAGTGGTGGCGATCTTCACAACTATCAGCGGCTGTTGCCTTTCTTTTATCACTATATGTTGTTAAGAATTGTTTGTACTTTTGTTTATTCCGGTGGCGTTTTCGATTATTGGCGAGTTGTTTCATGTTTCTCTTTTTCAGTATTGTTGATATAAAACAGTTTTATTTTCCACCTACTTGTTCATTTTCTAATCTCAAAATCGAACTGCAACAAAAATTTTAGTTCCTTTCAATAGATCATCGTGTTGTGCCCGGGAAATTATTTAACGCGAGTTGAATCGAGATGGTAGATTTTTCGTTGCTGTTGTTATTGTTTATGCACACTTCTATGTAAGGGAAGCAATCTGATAATTGCATGAAACTGACTACATGATTTCGAAATTTTTTGTACGTGTTATTTTATTTGCAAATAGTAGAACATCAGGTTGCATAGCGAATTCCTTTTGACCAACGCACACAAATTGAACACTCAGCAGTGGTCTCTGATATCTGTGCATCGTGAAAAAGTATAAAAAGACAAGGAACTGTTTATCAACAAAATTTTAGATGTTTATGGAAAGGATATAAGGTGAATCCAGTTTGTAGTTAAATAGTGGACTCAAGCCTGAACTTGGCAACAACGCCACAGTATGTTCAATTCCATTTTACTTTTATGATTTGTATAATAACAACAATAATAAAGGTAAAATATAAGTTCCTGGGAAGATATTAAGCACTGCTCTGCCCTCTCCCCTTCCGGGAGAAAAAATCCTTGCATGCATGTTTGATGTTTTCTATATTTTCAACATCAACACACTCATTCTGCATCCCCTCAGCACCCCTAGATGAGTAATCCTAACGCCGCCGATGTTGTTTACCATACCGTGTTCTCAAACGACGCTGCAGGACAGTAAGGGAATTTGTTCTTGCGAATTCAATCACGCGGAAAGCCTTCTCGACCTGGCTAGCGGCCATATTGCTCGACTGACGTCAAGCTTACTCACGTGATTCTGACGTCACGAAAATAAGAGAAAAGTGGAGGTCGTAAACTTGAAGACTTTCTCTATGAAAGAGAACTAAATGCTTCATGATAAAACAAACCGTTTTCGATTTACAAAGTATTTAATCTGTCTATTCCTTTTACGCTAACCATGTAACAAGGGACGCAAAAGTTATCATCCTATTTGAAGTGACCTTTATTTTGACATCTTGCTGTTTATATCAGTAGTGTTTAGTCATTTAAATAGAAGATAATCACGAAATTTATTGTGTGGAAAAATGAATAAGTATACCCCACACACAGCCCGTGAAACATTAGTTTTTTTGCGTGACACTTTTCCGGGCAGAGTAATATCCCGTTTTGGTGATTTGCCATTGCCGGCCAGGTCCCCCAATTTGACCGCTCCAGATTTCTTTCCTTTGGGGATATTTGAAGTCATTGGTTTATGTGAATAAGCCAGAGACGTTACAGCAACTAAAGGACAATATTCAGTTTGAAATTGAAAACATTTTCTCGCAGATTCTTTCCAACACCACCAACGAAATAAAATGAGCCCAAATTTGCATCAATTCGAATGGTGGTTATTTATTGGATGTTATCTTTAAAAATTGAGGACATAAAACTTACAAGTATCAATAAAAGTTTAACAAAAAAAACTTCTCCCGCTTTCTCTTCTTGTCGCCTTCTTTTTTCTTCTGCTTTCTCTTCTTGTCGCCTAATTTCTTCTTCTGCTTTCTCTTCTTGTCGCCTTCTTTCTTCTGCTTTGTCTTCTTGTCGTTTTCTTTCTTCTTCTGCTTTCTCTTCTTGACGCCTTCTTTCTTCTTCTGCTTTGTCTTCTTGTCGTTTTCTTTCTTCTTCTGCTTTCTCTTCTTGACGCCTTCTTTCTTCTTCTGCTTTCTGTTCTTGACGCCTTCTTTCTTCTTCTGCTTTCTCTTCTTGTCGTTTTCTTTCTTCTTCTGCTTTCTCTTCTCTTAATATACTCCAGAACTGTTGCCACCTGTTCCCTTCAGAGATTTTTTTAGCTTTCTCTTCCGCCTTCCGAGCTTTCAACTCTCTAGTCTTTTCGATTTGACGCTCTTCAATCTTCTCGTTATAAGACATATTTCTGCATAATTTCGTAATTGCCTTGCATATACTCTATTATTTTATAATTTATTCTTCGTACAGCGCAACTGATAGTTAATATTATCGATGGGAGGATAAGGAAATTAAAAGCAGATGCTGTCTTTTCTTACCAACTACTACAAAACAATAATATCTCCCCTTTTTTATACTGCCGACAATATTGATAGACGCTCAAACATTATTGAGGAAAATGTTATCTTTCACGGCACAAGACTCATGGGCAGGAAGTAAAGAAGTGTCAGTTGTTCTCATTTCATTACCTTTTTTGCAAGTTATGTGAAACCGGGGAAGGATATTTGAAGAGATCTTCAGTATTGCAGCATTTATACACGGCGAAGTATCAAAATATGCCTAAAAATTGTGTTTGTTGATTGATTGTGTAGATTTACCATAGCTGTACCGAGTTGCCAATTACGAATGGTTTAGTTTCCACAAAGGGGTAAATTTGAGACGATAGCAAATAAAACTTAGGATAATTGCACTTAATCTCACGATATTTTCAGTATTTTCCCACTACATTCTTCGGTTAAAGGGATTCTGACTTCATTTAAAACTCCACCCCTCCTTAGTTGATCTTCCCTAGAAGATACTGACTTTTTGTGTAATGAGAAATTCGAAATTTCTTTTGTGCATATTTTTGGCTTTATTGGGAATATTCCTGTCATATTTCTGACATATTTTTAATTTTTCGTGGCATATTTCTCAATTTTTATGACATAATTACATACACATTTTACGGTTTTATAGGACATAAAAGTCCAGAGCCCTATTAATAACTATTTATCATAATATAGAGCTAACTAGGCCTCGAAATGGAAATTTTCACGAAACGGAACGCTTTACGTTCGTTAACATAGTATTGTGTTTTTTCTCTTATTTTGTCACTGATTACTACAACGACGAGATTAACGACTAGTGAAATAATAGTGAACAATAGTTAATATTAAGATATTTACATAAACATGAAATAAAATCAAGTACATTGGATTCGATTTGCTTTATTTTACTTTGCTTTTTGTGCCACTTTTGGCTAATTTGCGAAGATGGGGATGAGTGATGACATGATGAAATTCATGAACGGACACTCACAAACATCCATGCCCAAGCCGGGATTCGAACCTGGTACCCCTGGCGTCGTAGCGCGATGTGCTAACCACTCCGCCACGGGGGCCGGCTCACATTGGACTCGAGTCTTCTGCTTGTATTCAAGGGGCCCTGGGTTCGATTCCCGGTTGAGGCACAATTAAACTGTAGGTCCAGTCCCGATTAGCCTTTCTGTTCATGAAGTGAACTTGTAAACGAAATCAATCTAATCAATTGAGTCTTGTTGAATTTTCTTTCTTTTTTAAAAAAATTAAACAGACTGGTAGTCGGCTCACGTGATCAGTTACGTGTGCCTAGCACATTGGAATGGAAGTGAATCTGATGTGTACACCCAACGGCAAAAGAAACAGTAGGCGAATTGTCCATCACCATTTTCATTCTGTCTGAATTACACAATGTGATGAGAATTAATTGAAATAATGACGTCAATAAGCAGTGAACAATGCCTGCTTCGAACCAACACAGTTTCATTCCTCAAAACAACGCAGGATGTAGAAAAAAAAGTAACGAAAATAGCGGTAGACAATTTGCCTACCATTTTCTTTGCCGTTGACTGTACCAGTAGCCTCCTTTCTTAGCTCACTTTATCATGTGACCTTTGACCACGCAACACTGCATAAAAAGTGAAACTCTTCAAGACAAGTTGAGTAAGGTCGGTAGTGAAAGTAGACGATCCAGAATAACAGATCTACTTCAGAGTTTGAAAAACGTTAATTCGCCGCAAGTCTTTTACAAGCCGTTTGCTTCTTGAAGTTTAGGAAAGCTAGAAAAGGAAATGTTGTTTGTGAACGTCCATTCTGTAATGCCAATGCTCTTGAGGGAAGAATGCACTAGGTCAAGTTCAACAGTTACATTTATGTAACAGAACTGTTAAATCTAGTGTTTTTGTCTCACTTTTCTTCTATGCGCAGTAGCGTGTGCTGGAGTTTGTTTCGAAATGTACTAGGAGTAATCCTGCTAAAATTTCAATGTAAAAGAATATTTCGAATTAGAAACTAAATCTTCATCAATACGAAATAGATACAGTAAACCCTCGTTAACACAAACTCGCTTGAAGACGAACACTCGGTTAACATGAAAAAAATGTTGGTCCCGGCAGGGATGTATTATATCTTATAGAAAGTTTTATCGGTTAACGCGAATTTCGGTTACCACGAACTACGAACTGTTTTTTAGTCCGTTGCGTCTTTAGATCTCATTTAACACGAACTTTCAAGGTTTTCACATTTTTTTTCTGTTCCTTCTCTGTCGTTCCTCTGCTAGGTATGTAAGAAATCGCTCAACAATCTATCAACAATCAACTTATACAATATTGTAACCAACAGATTCAGATCAACAATGTGTTCAAATGTGTTTTTCTATTCTTCAAAACATAGCCAGTACGAGCAACATCAAGATTAAAACTTCGGTGCAATTGATCGACAATCGCGTCAACAATGAGCTTATACGTATTTAACCAACAAATTCAGTTGTGTTGTTCTATGATTTAAAACGTAGAAGACGGAAATGCCAAGTTGGAGTGTGCTTGATGCACGCCGCATCCTGGGAACCTGTCATCACAACACATACAGAACAGTTTTGCACCAGAAAATGATCTGTGAGTACTTTTCTTAAAAGTTAATTACGGTAGTAGTGTTTTCTATGATGACATACATAATAGAAAGAACTGTATTGCAACAAAAAATTTTGAGTCCCCGAACTCAAACACGAACTCTTGATTTTTCGGTCCCTTGGGATTCGTGTTAACGAGGGTTTACTGTATTTAATTTGACTTGATTTGATTTGTTGTTTCAAGTCCACTTTATGCACAGAAAGGCTAATCGGTACTGGACCTACATAAAATGGGATTCGAACCACTGTGCCAAGAGTCTCCACTGCCTATCGAACCCGGAAATAGCTATTTAGTGAGTATTTAAATCTACTAGGGCAGGGATTCCCAAACTTTTTCGTTTCGCGGCGCCCTTAGTGTTAAGATTTTTCTATCGCGCCCAAGTCACATTGAAGGCCTATCTAACAGTTGCAACGCTCCGTTAGTGTGGTTATCTTGCTTGCCTTAAGTTAAAAAATAAACATATTTTAAATTAAGAAACATTTTTTGTGTAAAAAGGACTACATAAGCACATATTTGGAACAATCATATCATTTCAGTGAAAATATTGGAAAATTTCGTATCGCCCCTGTAAGCCAGTTACGGCGCCCCACACTTTGTAAACCAGTGTAGTCTGTGCCTTGCTTTTCTGTCACTTCTGGCTAATCGCGAATATGAGAATGATAGGTGAGAATGAAATTGATGTAAGGACAATCGCAATACTGGCAGTGAGTACACACGCCAGAGTCTCGTTAACCTGCAAGAGTGAAATTGCCTGGTTGTACACCCAACGGCGGAAGAAACAGTAGGCGAATTGTCCTCCACCATTTGAATTCTGTCTGTATTACTCATTGTAATGTCAATGACGTCAATAAGCAGAGAACAATGTCTGCTTCGAATCAACATAGTATTCTTCCTTAAAACAACACAGGATGTAGAATGAAAAATCAACTAATATAGCGGTGGACAATTTGCCTACCATTATCTTTGCCGTTGACTGTACTACGTGTGAGAGAGGTTGGTTGCCTTCTCAGATCGAAGCGACACGAGGATTTCACACCGAAGCTACAAGCGACACTGACGCCTTCAGTCTTCTCACTAGGTGGAACCAAGGTCGCAAGATGAATAAAATGGCTGTAAAGGCGTACGTGTTTTTAACATTTGTAAGTCTATGCTTTCAATTTAAATTAACCATAATGATCCACACGTAGATTTACATGTTGAATAAACTTATGCAGTCTCTGTTACGGACTTGTAAACAAAATCTTGTGGTATTTGCATATAGATAGTTACCATTTATGAAGAAAAGATATCAATGATGTAATTAGGTAATATGAAATACTTCTGGATTTGGTTTTTGTCTACGCGCACACACACACTGTATGTATTACATATTGTAAAGCACGTCCACTTAAAGAGTTTATTACAATATTGCGCGATTGAAGACAATGATTCATTCTTTTTATCTTCTGTATTCTAAAGCCTTCCAGGTCCTACAATAAGCCACCAGCGTTCTTCATCATCAGTTTCCGAGACAAATGCAATGACGACCAAGAACATCTCTTATTTGGAGATAAGACTTCCACCCGAAATTCCTCACTACCGGACTCTCTGCGTCGGGTTCCCACCCTGACTAAGGGTTCCCACTACCCTTTCCCACCACCATAGCTTGTTTTCACCCTAGCTCCCTTCACACAATGGGAGATCTCAGAGACAGCGGCCTGACACACCGAAGTAACACGCCCCTCCCCTTCAGTACGTATATAACCAAGCATTCACAGCGCATGCGCGAATAACAGAGCAAGGCGACACGTATTGAGAAAACGCGCCAGTCCGATCGACACTCAAGCGAGAAAACGACACGTGCAACTTGCTGTGTCGCTTCGGTTCGGAAGGTTGAATTTACAGTAGAGCGTCGATTATCCGAAGTAATTGGGGGACATGGGTGTTCGGAAAACTGGTTTGTTCGGATAATCGAACTGTACATATTTATTTGCCAAAAAGAAGTACTGTACAGTAAATTTATTCATAAAAACAGGCATCTCTTTAAGTATGTATTACAAAGTAACGTACAAAGGCACCTTTAGTAGGAATATATAGTATGTGGTACAGTTTATTAAACAAAAATATGTACATATTACATACGCATTTTGCATGAACAATACACACAGTACACAAAATTAACGTTTAAAAAAATCCTTTATTTTGGTCTGTCTAAGCAAGCCTACACGCTTACGAGCAGCTAAGTCACGTACTTTTTTCATTACAGATATCTGAAAGTGAGCGAGTACACAGTTCGGTTAAGCGGTCGTTCGGTTGACCGACGTTCGGATAATCGACGCTCTACTGTACTTCTGATGGTTGGTTCACAAGGGACACATGTCGCGTGACGCTTCGGTCCGAAATCTCCCTTGCACGCTTACTTCCCGTTTTTGTAAATTAAAAGGCTGACTGTTAGAACTTTAACGATAGAATGTTGTAAACTTATAGGTGCGACCCTCAATATCCTCTGTTCCAGAGTTAACCATGACCCTATCGTAGAAAGCAGGGTTGCTGAATGTCCAGGAACCCATACATTATAATGGATTCTGCAACAGGACCGGGACCTTATTTCTCTCGCACAAGTTAAATTCGGTCCAAGTTGCATAGTTTCATTGAAAAATTACGTTCCTGGACCGGATTTGAATTGATTCGGAAAAAAATGTTCCTGGACCGAATTGAAATACTTAATAGATAAAAAAAAAGGTCCTTTACGGTCCAGAATCCATTTACGCTTGTTTCTCTCCTGGACCGGAATTGAATTTATTTAAAATTTCTGGACTTTTAAGAACCTTGGTGGAAAGTCCATAGCCATTGTAACAGACCCATTTCCCACATACGCAAAGCTTGTTTAGAGCTAACTGAACGAACCAATCTGCTCAAAGTGTAATAGGTCAATGACACGGTTATCGCATATCAGCCGCGATTTCGTAAAAAAAAGAGAAAAATCATGTTCTCAATACTTTTAATGAGGTCAGGCAGGGTCGCTGGTTGACGTCACCTTCATTTTAAATTATCGCATGTGGCGGAATAGTGCTGAAAGTAAAAAGATAAATAAATTTCCGGTGGCAGTGCACGGGACAGAGAAGCAGAGGTTCTTGAACCGATATCAACAGATTCAAACAAAGCTACTATCTCAAGGTGGGTGCACACTTCCGGGTTACGTTCGAGGAAGGCATGACTTGTACTTGTCCTTTCAAGTTCAACAATAACAATTCCGTCGCCACGATTGGCCTTAGAGCAGAAATACGCGGCGTGGGGTACACAAGAGAAAAGGGTTAATTGTTTGTATTTGAATGTTCGTTACTTAGAGTCGCTCTTCTGCCACTTTTGGCTAATCGTGACGATGAGTGATGGTTATTAGAAATTGATGAAGGGACGCTCACAAACACGCACGCCTTGGTTGGGACTCCAACATGGAGCCTTGATGGCGAGAGGGAAAGTCGATCGTGCGACCACTGAGCCGACGCAAGGATAACGCCCGGAACTTTTTATTCTTGCTGAACCGCTTTCAAGAACTTTTTGTGCTGGCGGAACGGCATTCCGGAACTTTTTATGATGGTGGTACTGCGCTTCGGAACCCTTTATTCTGGTTGTACTGGGTTTCGTAACTTATTATTCTGGCGGAAAATCGTTTCGGAACTTTTTTGAGGAACTGCCTTACAGAACTATTTATTCTGGAACGATTTTCCGGAACTTTTTATGCTAGTGGTACTGAGTTCCGGAAATTTTTATGCTAGTGGTACTGCTTTCCGGAACTTTTTATGATGACGGAAAGGCATTCCGAAACTTTTTATTATGGCGGAACGGTGTTCCAGAATATTTTATTCTGGCGGAACGGCATTCCGAAACTTTTTATGCTGGTGGTACTGCGCTTCGGAACTTATTATTCTGGCGGAAAAGCGTTTCGGAACTTTTTTGAGGAACTGCCTTACAGAACTATTTATTCTGGAACGATTTTCCGGAACTTTTTATGCTAGTGGTACTGAGTTCCGGAAATTTTTATGCTAGTGGTACTGCTTTCCGGAACTTTTTATGATGACGGAAAGGCATTCCGAAACTTTTTATTATGGCGGAACGGTGTTCCAGAATATTTTATTCTGGCGGAACGGCATTCCGAAACTTTTTATGCTGGTGGTACTGCGCTTCGGAACTTATTATTCTGGCGGAAAAGCGTTTCGGAACTTTTTTGAGGAACTGCCTTACAGAACTATTTATTCTGGAACGATTTTCCGGAACTTTTTATGCTAGTGGTACTGAGTTCCGGAAATTTTTATGCTAGTGGTACTGCTTTCCGGAAATTTTTATGCTAGTGGTACTGAGTTCCGGAAATGTTTATGCTAGTGGTACTGATTTCCGGAACTTTTTATGCTAGTGGTACTGATTTCCGGAACTTTTTATTATGTCGGAACGGCGTTCCAGAACATTTTATTTTGGAGGAACGGCATTCCGAAACTTTTTATGCTGGTGGTACTGCGCTTCGGAACTTATTATTCTGGCGGAAAAGCGTTTCGGAACTTTTTTGAGGAACTGCCTTACAGAACTATTTATTCTGGAACGATTTTCCGGAACTTTTTATGCTAGTGGTACTGAGTTCCGGAAATTTTTATGCTAGTGGTACTGCTTTCCGGAACTTTTTATGATGACGGAAAGGCATTCCGAAACTTTTTATTATGGCGGAACGGTGTTCCAGAATATTTTATTCTGGCGGAACGGCATTCCGAAACTTTTTATGCTGGTGGTACTGCGCTTCGGAACCCTTTATGCTGGTTGTACTGCGTTTCGTAACTTTTTATTCTGGCGCAAAAACGTTCGGGAACGTTTTATTCTGTAGAAACGGCGTTACAGAACTTTTTTATTCTGGAACGATTTTCCGGAACTTTTATTCTGGGGATACTGCGTTCCGGAAGTTTTTATGCTAGTGGTTCTGGGTTCCGGAACTTTTTATTATGGCGGAACGGTATTCCTGAACGTTTTATGCTGGTGGGCCGGACTTCTAGTGCTGTGTATATTGTCAGTGCGACGTTATGTTCTTCTTTTTTGGCCAGAATGTAAGATAAAAGTTTATAGACGTTAGTTGTGGGAAGAAAATTGGTCTCACTCATTTTACGTCAGATCTCCTCGTCCGTCTAGGAAGAAAGAGTTAAGAAAAAATGGAAAGAAGAGAAGGAGAAAATATGTAGAGAAAGAGGAGAGGAAGAAAACCAACAAAAAGAAAGAAAGA
The DNA here is from genome assembly GCF_977018435.1 of Lepisma saccharinum. Taxonomy (NCBI): domain Eukaryota; kingdom Metazoa; phylum Arthropoda; class Insecta; order Zygentoma; family Lepismatidae; genus Lepisma; species Lepisma saccharinum. The sequence continues at coordinate 53,033,871 of NC_139240.1, forward strand.
GAGAAACCGAGAGAGAAAATAAGTAAGTCAGAGAAAGTCAATTACGGTTTTGTAATTATGTTCGTTTTTACATTTCACCAATTTCAACTTATTACCTTTCATCCTCATCTTCGCTAAGTGGCAGAAAAGCGAAATAAAAAACTAAATATGCTGACCAAGGCAGTAATTTATTTCTAGCAAGGTCTTCTTCAGACTCTGTATCAAGTACAAAAGTAACCAGATACAACAAAAGGGCAATATATATGCACAAACATTACTCCCTCCAGACTATTTAGAAAGTTGTTTTGGAACTTTCTAGCAGATGACTTTCACTTCCCAACTTTTATCGAATTTTGATAAATTATATTATATCTTTCTTTGGTTATGTGATGGTGGCATTGACTGTACAGAACTGAGCACCAAACGACCAGCCTTTCGTACTAACAATGTTTATTTTAATTCAGAGCAGTGGCGTAGGAATACATTGTACTCCCCAAATTCCTTTGAAGAGAATTGTACCCCTTGCATACCGCTCAAATAATTTGACAGGCGTAAAAGATGTTTTGCCGTTTAAATTATATTTTATTTTGTAGCTAAGTACAAAAGTTTTAGTCTTTATTTTCTTCGTATCCATAAAAAAACCTCAAATAACTCCATTGATCTGTGCCCTCGGAAAACTTTATGAGAGAGTAAAAGTTGTTTAAAATGAGTGCGAAAAGAGCTTTATCTGTTCCGGAAGCGTACATTTCTCTCTCTCTCTTTCTCTCTCTCCCCTTCGCTCTCTTTCTCTCCCTCCCTCTCTCTCTCACTCTATATCCTTCTCTCTCTCCTTTTCTCTCTCTCTCACTATCTCTCTTTTTCTCTCTCTCTCTCTCTCTCTCGCCTTCTCTCCACTATCTGTCTCTCCTTCACTCTCTCTCTCACTCTCCATTTCTATCTCACTCTATCAATCTTCTTCTATCTTCCCCCTCTCTATAACTCTCTCTCTCTCTTCTTTTCTCTCTCTCACTCTATCTCCTTCCTTCTCTCTCTCTCCTCTCTCCCCTTTTATCTCTCACTATCTCACTCCTTTTCTCTATTTCTCTCCTCTCTTTCTCTCTCATTTTCTCACTCTCCTTCTCTCTCTCTCTCTCTCTCTCTCTCTCTCCTCTCTATCGCCTTCTCTCCTCTCTCTGTCTTTCCTTCACTCTCTCTATCTCTCTCCTTTTCTCTCTCTCACTCTATCTCTCTCCTTCTCCCTCCTTTACCCTCTCTCACTCTATCTCTCTCCTCTCTCCTTTACCCTCTCTCACTCTATCTCTCTCCTTCTCTCTATCGCCTTCTCTCTCTGTCTTTCCTTCACTCTCTATCTCTCTCCTTTTCTCTCTCTCACTCTATCTCTCTTCTTTTCTATCTCTCTCACTCTCCTTCTCTCTCTCACTCTATCTCTCTCCTTTTCTCTCTTTCACTCTATCTCTATCCTTCGCTCTCCTTTTCTATCTCTCTCACTCTTCTTCTCTCTCTCCTTTTCTCTATCTCTCTCCTTTCCTCTCTCTCTCCTTCTCTCTCTCTCTCTCGCGTTCTCTCTCTGTTTCTCCTCTCACTCTCTCTCTCCTTCTCTCCTCTCTATCACTCTCTCTCTCTCACTCTATCTCTCGCCTTCTCTCCTCTCTACCACTCTCTCTCTCTCTCTCTCTCCTTTTCTCTATAGCCATCCGTTTATTTCTCTCTGTTCTGGGTTAATTTGTGAACACTGTATTCTTTACTGGCAGTGTATATAACCATGAGTGCAAAAATACAAGATGTCCGAACACTAAGGCACCTGAATTTTCAAATTTAGTTCTAAAAACATGTGTATTATTTTAATATTTCGTGTCCGGGTATGGAAATTTCCATTACCTTTCTTTAATTAACGAATGCAATATGTGTCCTTAAATGTCCTCGTGATTTCTGTATCACATGTATAATTTAATCAGAACAATAAACATCATAAAAAAAATCTGCAATTTTGCCATTGAGTTGGTGTTCTAAGTCCACTTTATGCACAGTAAGGCTCGGGAATAGACTACAGCTTTAAAGTGCGATCTAAACTACTATGTGCCTCCACCGGGTATCGAACCCGGGATCCCTTGATTACAAGGCGACGACGCTACCACTGTGCCATTGGGGAGGCCCAGCAATCTTGCTATTGGTAGCCGAATTTTATAATGTTAGGTGATATGGTAGGGAAGGCCAATCTAGCGCAATAATTAATTACTTCTAATCCAACATTGTATTAATTAATAAATTAAATGTTGGTACCTGAATTATTTTAAGTTTTTTCTACCCCTACTACAACCATTAAACGCTGGTTAAATTAAATGTTTCCGTAATTAAACCAAAAATAATTTATGGACATTGTATTCTTATATTTCCAGCCTGTTTCTTGCACAGCAATGCCATTCGCCGACGACACTGTGCTTGATTGGTTATACGTCACGTTAGCAGGTGCTGTGACGCTGTACTTATGGCTGACGTGGACGTTCGACCACTGGAAGAAGAAAGGGATTCCATACCTGGAGCCAACTCCAGTCTTCGGCAACATGAAAGACCTGATGCTGTTGCGTAGAAGCGCTGGAGCCTTCATGGAAGATTTGTACAACAAACTTAAAGGCCATCCTTATGGTGGATTCTTCATGTTTCGAAAACCATGTCTGCTTATAAGAGATCCCGAGCTGATCAAGAACATCCTCGTGAAAGACTTCAACAATTTCACCGACATGGTTTTCGTGCCAGACGACCACGTGGAGCCTTTCGGTTCCAGCATGATTTTCTTCCTAAGAGGTGAGAAGTGGAGGTACATGCACCAGAAGACCAGTCCGCCATTTGCAATCTCCAAGCTGAAGAAGATGTTCGACCCTATGTGCGAGTATTCAAATACCTTGATGGATCTTTTGGACACTTTCGCTGCCAATGACGAACCGTGTCCCATAAAAGAGTACGCAGAGAAGTACTCAATTGACATATACATGTGCTGCGCTCTAGGGGTGCAGTATAAAAGTCTAAGTCGTGGACCTTGCGAGGTGCGGCAAAGGCTTCTGGACATCTTAACGCCAACGTATCGCCGGTTCGGAGCCATATTGATGACCTTGGTAGTGCCGAAATTGATGAGAGCTCTGAATCTAAGAATAGTTGAGAAGGATTTGTCCAGGTTCTACTGTGACCTGTCCCAGAGCATTATAAGCTTCAGGGAGGAGAAGAAAGTTGTCAGGAACGACTTTTTGGACACCCTGTTGGAACTGACGAAGAAACGGGAAGGTGACGAGACGAAACCTCAGCAAGTCGTTAACGGAATCCCCAAAAAACCAACTCTAAAGATAAGTAAGTAATATATTGCTTTACTCCTTTTCACTGGCCATTCTACCATCATTAAAAGTATAATTTGTTATTTGACGTCACTTTTCGCCTCTAGTACAGGCTGCCTGATAAGTCACTCCCTATTTTCAAATTATTACAACGTATTTATTTACTAACCTATACTTTTCAAAGTACTGTTGCTAAATAATGCACTCTTTGAGATATTGTTTGCATGCACGTATCTAGAAATATTTTTTCTGGGGGGTTCGAATCAAGTGTATAATAATAATAATTTGAATTATAATAATTATAGTATAACGGTATTAAATTAATTAATTGATGTATTTTTATTAAATTCATAGGTAAATAGACGCAGATGTAGTCTAGATCGCCAAAATTAAGGAAACTAACGTAAAATAGATAAAAAGTTGAATATTTATTGAATAACGAAAAAAGAATGTTAGTTCCAGGAAAGTAAATTTCCTGATTAATATTTCCCGCATAGAGGAGAAGGTCTAAATATGGGCGAAGGTTTAAATATGGGTTTTGGAGTTATCAGCGCTCCCGGGTGCTGCAGCCTGGCAGAGGCTATTGGAACTGGTTATCTGTCAAGGACAAAGGTTGCGGCGCCAATTCGCAAGAGAAAGTGGTGGTTAGTTTCGGCCTTGCACGCTGTTATAGAATTACGACCTCCGAAAACTTTTTGCAGGCATGTTTTAACTCATTCTGAATTCTCATCTGCTTTGTATAGGTTATGATATTAGCGGCACATAAGACAAATGTGGGCTTTTATAATGCCATGATTTGTTTGTGAAATATGTATCACAGAGAGCGAAAATAAATTGAAGAAGAAAAATAGCGTGATGTTCTAAATATGGGCTATGACATGAGGTCTAATGCTGAGATCACATTTTCAACAAATATTTCCATGTTTTTTTTAATTTCGATTTTTCCCATTCCGCGTGATTTTCAAAACAACAGATTATTCATACATATGAATTTTATGTTGTTTAGCAATAAATGACTGTTTTTTTTAAATTTTAATTGCTTTTTGTGATATTGCCACTAGTAGCCCATATTTAGACCACAATTTTGAAATACATCATTTTACAAATTTTTGGAAATTGCTTCTTTCTTTAAAAAAAGATGGAGACCTTCTATACTTTAGCATGCTATTACATTCAAGTATATATTTCATAGATATGTATTTGAAAGGCAAGTGCTTGATATTAGGGGGCCCATATTTCGACCTTTTCCTCTATTATTATAACTAGTATTGTGCATAAATCATCTTTGGTCCTGTTATTCAAAGTTCGACGGAAAAAAATTACCCTCGACTAAACAACAAATGCTAAACAAGTATATTTTCATTATTTAATTTTAGTACTTGGTAAGTCTCACCGGTAGGGGAGCTACGGCCCTCCTGGACCTCACCCTCTAAATACGTCCTCGATTGTTTTGACACAATTCAACACTCCAAATAAACCCCAAACATTCTCGACACATTTTCATGATCGAACAGGTACAGCTGTGGAACATGTCATAATGCACCATACTGTTATCTTCGTACGCCCCTGTGCCTTGTTAACACAAATGTAAAGATTCTCACCCACCCAATATTCATAGCTGTAACTATTAATAGAAACCTTCAACATAAAATACGGCCTCGTGAGACCACAAAAATGTTATCAAACATTTTGGACCATTCAACATACCATGACAGAAAATTTTCTGGAAATGACTTCTTCCTCTTACAGTCTTTAGGAAACAATATGGCTTCAAAGAGATGTCTTTCATGAGAATAGTTCCAGTTTTATAAATGTGAAAGGTCACTTTCATTAAACCCTCGACACACGGATTTCTGTAGACTCCATGTGAACATATCATTAAAGATGGCAACATTGATGGCTATTCTCGATGTTGACCATCCTCCGTCATGTCAAACGAAACCTTATTAAAAATAATATACAGGGTGGCTCAATAAGTCACTTAACACCCTCAGTACAAGGCCACTGCGGCATGGAATGTGAAAATGGCGATGACCAATCATTGCCTGGCCAAGGGAGAACCACATTGACGCCACCCACACGGTCGGCGACCATCTTGATGTCCGCCATCTTGAATTCAACTTCAGAATTTTAAATGGGAAGGGGGTCGTGCGACATATCAAAATGGGCTAGAATGTCACGAGAAATGCATTGGTGAAGGTTTTTTCGACGTATCTTTAACCAGTAAAAAGTTATGACTGAATTCTTGTACCAATTTGCTCCTTTTCGAGGTGTTAGAAAAATGCCTTAAAATTTGTTTAGCGCATCGGTAATGCATCGAGATCAAAGTGACGTCTAGGGAGAGAAGTTCGCATGCCATTGCACACGATTTTAATTGGATACATCCATGAAGAGCTGCACATTATGAATGGTTGTCGCGAACAATTTACAGTGTGACGCTTCCATTGAATTAAAAGTCCTTCATAGTGACAAGGCTAATGTTTATGTCCATAAGGAAGTTTATAAACAGAATATTCGATGCTTTTTATCTGATAACGAATTTTCGACAGATCAAAGCTGAATGGTTAGTGTTAATGGTGTGGCGTGCTGTGTGGAACACGATTGGTTAGTCAATTTTCCATCAACGGAACCTTAAATGCTTAGGGCTACTTGGATTTGTTAAATAAACAGTTTTTTTCATCCTTGCTTATGGAAGAAGGTACTTTTTACAGAGTTTTTTCAATAGGGAAGAACACCAGAACACTTATGGGAACGTTATGAACCTGTTTTTGTCCAAAGTTAGTTATCAGATGACAAGGGTCGCATATTCTGTTTATAAACATCCTTCTGAACATAAACATTAGCCTTGTCACTGTGAAGGACTTTTAATTCAATGGAAGCGTCACACTGTAAATTGTTCGCGACAACCATTCATAATGAGCAGCTCTTCATGGATGTATCCGATTAAAATCGTGTGCAATGGCATGCGAACTTCTCTCCCTAGACGTCACTTTGATCTCGATGCATTACCGATGCGCTAAACAAATTTTAAGGCATTTTTCTAACACCTCGAAAAGGAGCAAATTGGTACAAGAATTCAGTCAACTTTTTACTGGTTAAAGATACGTCGAAAAAACCTTCACCATTGCATTTCTCGTGAAATTCTAGCCCATTTTGATATGTCGCACGACCCCCTTCCCATTTAAAATTCTGAAGTTGAATTCAAGATGGCGGACATCAAGATGGTCGCCGACCGTGTGGGTGGCATCAATGTGGTTCCCCCTTGGCCAGGCAATGATTGGTCATCGCCATTTTCACATTCCATGCCGCAGTGGCCTTGTACTGAGGGTGTTAAGTGACTTATTGAGCCACCCTGTACAATAGAATCTGTTAGCAATTAAAGATGTTATAATCATTTATAAATAGAGATTGACTTATCAGACACCCTGTATTATCGCAACAATGAAGAGTGATTAAGGTTACAAGACACCCTCTTCTGTTTTCGCTTGTCCTATACAGGATGAGTCAAACGTCCCTTAACATCCTTTATAAAATGTAAAGGAGTTATGCAGGGTACAATTGGTCATGATCGAAAAAGGTTAATCCAGGTGGGAAAAAATGTCGTATGTGTCAAGCCGCCATATTGAATTCTCGTCAAATTCTAGCCTGATTTCACATATATAACCCTCCTTCGAATTAAAATGTTTGAGCTGAATTCATCATATTGGCCAACAATAGGGCGAACCTCAGCTAGAGACACAATGCCTTGTAATCAAGGGGTCCCGGTGGAGACATATATAGTGGTTGGGACCCCACTTTAAACTGTAGGTCCAGTCCCGATTAGCCTTACTGTGCATAAAGTGGACTTAAAACATCAACTCAACCCAACTCAGCTAGACACACGCAACTATGGTTCCCCCTGGGCCTAACCCGTTTCTATCATGACCAATTGCACCCCGCATAACTCCTTTACATGTTATAGAGGGTGTTAAAGAACTTTTGACTCACCCTGCATCTGTATCTGGAGTATCACATAACTTGAATAAAGAAATGTGTTCCGTTCGAGAACTAGAAAATTACAGGGAAATCTGAGTAAAAATGCATTGAAAATTTATTGTTTTGGAAGTGTAAACATGTTAATAACATCATTTTCTATAATTTTCTAATGTTATATAATATTGACTGAATAACTGTGTCCTCAAAGTTTGTAACGCCGTGTCATGTTTCATCTTACAGTAATCTGGTAACCCTATAAACCGTAGAAGTTGTAGTACAAGTACCTTGACATTCAGTGGTGTAACAAGTATAGGCGTAACTTGTCGGGGGCAAGGGGGGCACTTGCCTACCCAAAATTTTCAGGTTTCTTAAAATTTGCAAAAAAAAAAAAGTTACGACCATGGTAACAAGAGATCAAAGATGATGCTGGTGTAACATGACACCTAATCGATTGCGAAAAGCCTCTATAATTGGTGTTCTTTGACGGCCAATGGTATAACAAGACAGGCGAAAATGGTAGCATTATCTTTTGGTACGTAGAAACATACATGTTTCTTTCCCCACAGCTAACATGGACATCTATGGTCAAATCGGTGGGTTCCTTGTAGCGACATTCGAGACGACTGGTACAATCATCAGCCACACCTGCTACGAGTTCGTCATGAACCCGGAGGTGCAGCAGAAAGCAAGAGAGGAGGTGGATTCTGTCATGGAGAAACACGATGGTGTCCTTTCCTACGAGGCGGTCCACGAGATGGAATACCTCGACAGATGTGTTCTGGGTAAGAAAAATAGATAGCTTAATGGTTAGAGTTTTATTTTCCATGGTAATATGACCTCCAGGCTACAAATCAGGTATTGAAACAGTGGCCGCTAAGATAGAATGTCTTGAGTTGTCTCGTAACTTGAAATGACTTAATTGCCATATTTGCAGAATCGTAACTTCACTTTGAGCAACAGTTGTGTTCCTTTTTAGTTTATAAGTGTGAATCAGTGGGGGAAAAACTAGTCAAATTGCTCATTTTGAATATCGGGGTCCATGGTCTATATTTCATGTTGTGTAAAATGAGTTTTCAATTTGCTTAACTACCTAACTAACTCTCTAGCCTTTTTAAACCCGACGCTTTATAGCTGCAGCAACACAAGTCTTCCATCTATCCCTACCTTGGGCAAGGTCAATCAAATCTTTCCCATTCCTTCGATGGCTTCATGTTGCTGATTCTTGACAGTACAGTAAAACTTCGTTAATCCGGACCCCGATATCCGGACTTCGCTTAATCCGGACAGGGAATAGGCACAGAAAAAAGCAGAATGCCAGATGTTAAATGTGGCTAGAAGTCAAGAAGAGAACTTCCCAAAGAAATTCTGATGAAATTCTGTTTCCCGCAGACTTTGTACTATTCTCAGTGGCGTGCCCAAGGCGGAGTTGGTGGGGTATAGCATTTCTATCTGCCATTTCATTATAATGAAACCCTGAATGTGCTGGTATATATGCAAAATGAATTGTCCTTCCCTCTGTAGTTAACTTATCATATAATCTTATTATGTAAAGCACCAATGCTGATGCCTTATATAAGTTTTTATATGACGATTGTACACTGTATAAAACACTTTTAGCATCTGTTAATATTAGAATCCTTTTTTTTCTGGAATGTTATTGATGTACATCAATGCACGATATATTCCATATGCTTCTGCCGAGAATATAGAACACTCTCCAGGTAGTCTAAACTTTTTAATATTTCCATTAGAAGAGTCAATAAAAGCACATCCTACTTCTTCTTTATTTTTTGATGCATCTGTGTATATGAATCTATAATTCTCCCAATTTTGTAAATATGATTGAATATTTGTATAACTTGTTAATGAAACATTTCTTACTGAAATTTGGTCATATGAAATTTCATAAATTGGATGTTTGCTATGCGTTAGTATTGTTGAAAATAAATCTTGAAATTCTATTTTACATTGTAGGAAAGTTGAATATTGTCCCTTTATTTTGTTATTTTGCCTTATTATGTTAAGTAACTCAAAAATTAACAAGACTGCTCAGTCAACACAGATCACGCAGATACAGATGTGCTGGTTTTGTGTTAATAAAACGCGTAAGGTTTGCAGCGCCACTGTGGCGACACAAGTGTATTAATAGTACGGTGGTCATAGTACGGCCGGGGCGTGGTGCTGATTTTCTATTATGACTTATATATACGCTTGTGCCACTATCACTCCTGACATTTTGGGACGAACAGTGTGGAGCTTCAGACACCATGTTTTGAAATGCATTGAAGAGAACGGTCATCATTTTGAACATTTGCTCCTTTAAACATTTATTGTGTACCTCAAATGATAACTAATTTGTAGTAACATACTTAATTTTGTTGTTCATATGAAATTGTTCCTTGAAACCAAAGAGTTGGAACAAATTAATATTATTTATTCTTACACAAAACATAAATTGCGAACAATTTTCTTTTGCCGAATTCTTTGCACACATTTTTTGAATAAAATTCGTTCTTGCAATGTTCTCAACGGAAACCAAAACTGTTATTACATAATGGGAACAAAATGAAACTGAAACTAACAAATGTTTATAAATGTTCGAAGGTTGCAAATTTTTAACAAAATTTTTCGAACAAAAATTACTTATTTTTCAACACGGAATCCAAATATGTAAAACGAATGGGGGTGTTCCATTTGAAATTTCACATTTACCCCCACCCCCCTAAGGGGTCCATTATAAATGGACCACTCGGTATAATATATATATGTATGTATGTATTTATTTATATTAGTTTTTCATGTTAGTTTTAATTAAATAATTTTGATTTTTTTTATTCTCTAATTTTCATCAGAAACGTGCAGGAAATATCCTCCAATCCCACTGCTGAACCGCGTTTGCACCAACTCCTGCACCCTTACCGGAACCAAGATCACCATGGAGAAGGGAACATCCACCTTCATCTCTCTCTATGGACTGCACCACGACCCGGAGTATTACCCGGAACCGGATAAGTACGATCCGGACAGGTTTACGGAAGAGAACAGAAGAAAGAGACCAAGCTTCACTTTTCTCCCGTTCGCTGAGGGTCCCAAGATGTGCATTGGTAAGTAAATGACGTCACCTATCAGTGGTATCTCTAGAACATTTTGATCAGGTAATTTCAGGAACTTTCTTTATTCACAAAGGTCACATGTCACCTATTTTCTTGGTACATGCTGTACAGTTTATTATACTTGCTACCCAGTCCAATACTACAAGCCACTAGCAACAGCTATTCGTGATTAAAATTAACCGATGTGCCATCTGGTGGGATTTTCAGGAAGTACTCTAAGTAGGATACGTTGTGTTGAAGTCGTTTAAAGCATGGGGAATATGCGAGAGAGTAAGGTCTACTGTTCAGGTTTTTTTTTGCTCTAAATCGTTTTATGGGTCAGAACAAATTAAAAGTTTTCATGTGTTTCCACCCCGTGGAATCAACAAAATGAAATTTGTTAATAAATCAAGGAAAACGTAATTGACAGAAGATTGGTATGGGGGATATAACACTGTAATTCGGCAAGGAAATTACGAAGAATGCACGAGTCTGCTTACATTATTTTTTCGATATATATATTTTCATGAAAGTAAAGTTTTAAATTGTACTTTATAAATAAAGCTTTTTTCCCGAAAAATCATGAAGCGTCTTACCCAATGCGTCCATGTATTACCGGTATTACGTATGTGTGAAATTTGGAACAGGTGCAAGTCGATTAAGAGAGAAGATGAAAATAGTTTGAGAACGAATTAATGTCAAATGTAACCAGAAAAAAAAGTGGACATGCTAATTTTCATGTTTCATTCAGTACGATGTCCTTTTTCAGTGAGTATAGCCTGGTCATGAAATCGAGAATATTATTATTAAACCAGCCTTTCTCTTTCGAGAAAGAACTGCAACGATATGTTCGCAATTTTCTCCTGTCCCAGCTTTTCAAGTACAAGTCAATTTCCATTTCTTTATTTTCAAATAATTTCCGAGAACCCCAGTTACATGACGTGCAGATGATACAGCACTGCTTTGGACAACCAGTGCGTATACATAGTTTCGTCTGCATTTTCCGTGTTATTTTTGCCTATCATAATTAAATCCTTCGTTCTCAGTACAGCTTCACGTTTGTTAGAGTACCTGGAATTCACATCGCATTTGCAATATTTAAAAATAATGCGTAATTTAAACGTTCTCTACCATACCAGTCATGACAACACGCTGCTATTTTGTACTACTGCTGAATGTAAACAAAGATTTGTCCTACTTAGAGCGGCCATATTGGAAGCGACACTAGCGCTCAGGTGGTAATTTTAATCGCGAATAGCAATTTGGAGATACACGCCAAGCCAACAAAGTGTGTTCATCTTACTTGATTCCTTGTCCTAAAATACATATCTCCAACGATTGGTATGAACACAGCTATATCTTTGGAAAGGTGTTGCACTTTAAAACCCGTTCTCTAATCCTTTAGGGGGGCCTTTCCATGCCCTTTCAGTACTCATATGTTTCTATATGAAACAGTAATTTGCTCGGCACCGCAGAGCAGAGAAGAAAAGGCCAATTATAACACCATTAAGCCTTGCTTCCATGATTATGAAAAAAATTAAATATGCTGACCAAGGCAGTAATTTATTTTATTAAAAACATAAACTACAGGAAGTGAGGGAGAAGCATCTTAGCAATTGCGAAGAATGCAAACAAGAAAAAGGAAAATAGAGAAGAGGAAGGGATTATCTACGAAGTGAAATGTAAAGAATGTCAGAGTGTGTACATAGGAGAAACGAAAAAGAGGCTGAAAGACAGTGTGACGTTCCTTTCTGGTGTTCGCCACTGGATCACGGATTACTACGTCACGGTAGCTACCCAATCTCCCTGTGCGGCGGAGTTATGAGACTCACCTTAATGTATACTACACTGGATTCTCAGGACGAAACGATTTGAACAAAAAATTAGCTTCTTACTATTTTACAAATTTAATAAAACATTTTACCTTTAAACAATCACTGCAAATTCACCAACACAATCACTTTTGAATTAAGTTGCTGTTTTTTCTTTGAAACAGCGTTTTTCACAAAATAGACGTCATCTTCCGCAACTCAACTTATATTTTTCTCTTTTTTGCACTGTTGTCCTCGCAACCGAATCAATAAAAGATTGGACAGTTCTACACATCTTCACAAACCGGAAATGACTTCCGCTTCCGATATTGCGTGTAACAAATGTACAACAAAAATTACAAATTTAAGCCAATATCAAAATATCAAACAACAGTATTGAAACTAACAAATAAATCAAATGTGAAATTAACAGAAAACAAATAAAATATTTCATATGGTCAAAATAAACAAAGCGTATCAACAGGTTGAAACAACATAGGGATGATGTTAGATGTTCTCTTAGAGAGAGAAATGCGATATTTAAACACACAAGAGAAACAGGACATGACATAGAGTGCGATGAGGCTAAGCAGATAGGAAGGGAGAAGAGAATGATAGTGAGAAAATGGAAGGAGGCCAAGGAAATAGAGAAGAAAGGTGAAGAAGACACAATGAACTGGAATGGGGGACTGAAGTTAAACAAAGAATGGAAGAATTTGTTCGAAAGAGTGGAAAGGACAAGAGAGAAAGAGGAGAGGAGAAGGAAGGAAAAAGAGCGTGAGATATAAATCCCAACCACATTCTATATGGAAGTAAATATGTTTAGCCATTTAGGTGAAAGTACAGTCGACAAGGGAAGCCACCTGCTAGAAAGTTCCATAACAACTTTCTAATAGTCTGGAGAGGGTAATGTTTCTGTATATATAACGCCCTGTTTTTGTATCTTGTTACTTTTGTACTTGATACAGAGTCTGAAGAAGACCTTGCTAGAAGGTTGAAGCGTTACGTTTAGTTTATAATAAAATAAATTACTGCCTTGGTCAGCATATTTATATTTTTCAGAAAAGACCACATAAATGTTGTGAAAGGATTTGTTATTAATTTTAAGTTGGCAGTATTTTTCGGTTAATAACTTTTGTTGAATGACCCATACCACAAAGTAAACACTGGCTTCTTTGTAGCCGCAAGTTTTTTTCCCTACCTCTGTGGTGTGGAACTACCAGTTGAGATTGTACTGTAGGTATATGTGTTAAAGGGTGAAAGAGGTCTTACTAGTCCAATACGCAGAGCAAGGAACGAAAAACCCGTGGTAAAGATCGAAATTACTACGTATTTACTTTGGGGGTCATGAAACGTAATTTGCTTACCAAACCAACCCAAAGCATGACGAACTGAGAGCAAACTCGAATCAACTATAGAGATATTATGAAACAGGGTGCGAAATTATGGAGGGGGCAGGGGTTTTCCCCCCACCAATAATCTTTGCTTCAAAAATCCCACCCTCCCCCAAAAAAATTCCAGGAGGAGAGTTTTTATTACAACGAAAGGTGAGAATTTTTTTTTTTTTACTTCAAATATACTAGGTCATTCAAATATGAACGGGACCCCTGATTATTTTTCAAACAACCTGCCATGCGCAGCAGTTGTGCGTCCTTGGGAGAACAGAGCCACAATCCCCACCCGCCCTCCAGACCAGGTTAGAACCTTCTCAGTCGTGTCTGAGTCAGTGTTGCCACATGAAGGGAAATTTCCCTTTTGCAGGGAAATTCGGACCGAAATTTTAGCCAAAAGGGAAAAAGGGAATTTGGATTAAAAATATCACAATTTCAGGGAAATTTTAAGACTTCTGACTTTACATTATTACAGTCGCTTTTCTGTATCTTCGGATAATTGTAACGATAACAATTAACGATTTAATGGATTCCTGACCATGATTTTAACCTGGGACATCTCACCAGAAAGCGATGAAGCTGACATGTGTGTGAAAAATTTGTGTAACATTTTCTATTCATACGAACATGGACCAAAATAAATTTTACTGCTGCTGCTACTATTACTACTACCACCACTGTTAATAATAGTAATTATTATTATTATTATTATTATTATTATATTTGTTTAGGTGAAGGGAAAAAATAGTCCAAAAGGGAAATTTTGCCCCTTGAAAAGGGAAATTGTGTCCTCAGATTGTGGCAACACTGGTCTGAGTGTTGCTAGAGTGATGAGCGAACAGAAGATGCCGCGGAGCGTGGAACAACGCATTGTGATCAAATTTCTCGTTGGAGAAAAAGGTCCAGCCATGTGAAATTTTGCAGAGACTCAAACAACAGTATGGGGAAGAGTGTCTCCCACGAACCCGTGTGTTTGAGTGATGTAAGTACTTCAGAGAAGGAAGAGAGCGCGTGGAGAATGAACCGCATGATCGTCGGTCGCAAACATCCGTCCCCCCGACCCAAGAAAGCGCGTAGGATCCGTTCGGTAGGAAAAGTAATGGCAACGTTTTTCTGGAACTGGCAGGGGGGTTATCCATGTAGACTTTCTTACAGATGCCAGAACAGTCACTGCAGCTTATAACTCAGAACTCCTGACAACAGAAGTGAAGGGAAAGATCCGATCCAAGCGGAAGAGAGGTGGAAAGCGTATACCCTTCCTTCAAGGCAACGCACGGCCTCATACAGGCAAAACAACTATGGCAACCCTCAGCAAATTGAAATGGGATCTTCTGCCACACCCGCCATACAGTCTCGATTTGGCCCCAATTGATTTCTACCTGTTTGAAAGGCTTAAATCAGAGTTGGAAGGCATGCGGTTTGCGGATAACGACGCCGTCATCGGCAGTGTTCGGGAGTGGATACGCAGCCAAATGAAAAACTTTTATGAAAAGGGCCTTAAGATGCTTCCAGAACGTTGGAACAAAATGTAAGGACTCTGGTGGGGAGTACTTTGAAGGGTGTCATGTGCATATAAGAACAAAAAAAAAACAGTCCCGGTCATATTTGAATGGCAGTACTTTACAATAGATAATATCGAAAACGCATACAAAGTAGTGGGTTTGCGAGTGTTGCATACTCTCACACACATTCACTAACACTCACTCTCTCTCTCTCTCTCTCTCTCTCAAGATGCCCTTAACAGATCCACACCAATAACAATATGCATAATAAAGGTAAGATAACAATGCAAGACAAATAATAAACAAAAACTTAAACATAATAAAAATATTTCAACTATTTTGTAATTTATTGACACCCTTAGCCAGTTACTAAAGGAATTTGTTTGCTACTTTAGAAATATCTGATACATATAAAGGTACATATTTATTAATAATACCAAGGGTCCCGGGTTCGAATCCCGGTCGGGCTTGGTTGTTTGTGAATGTCCATTCATCAATTTCATCATTTCATCACTCATCCCCATCTTCGCAAATTAGCCAAGAGGCACAAAACGCGAAGTAAAATAAACTAAATCAAATCAAAAATCAAATTATTAATAATAATAATAATCATAATGTATTTTTAAATATTTATTAATTTACTTTTATATTATTACAAATATGTATTATATATTTGTGTTGTGTTTGTGTGTGTAGATTAAATCTTCCTTCCCCCAACAGTCTTCAATGATGTCCATGCTGTTCTCTCAATAGTGCAAATAAGTATAATACAATTCTACCTAGTTCTTCAGACCTCCGTGGCGGAGTGGTTAGAGTACTTGGTTGGAATCCCCATCTGCATATAGGTGTTCTTTTAGAGTTTCATCCCATGATCACTCATCTTCATCATTGCGATTACCCAGAAGTCGCAGAAAAGCGACGCTACTATATAGCAACAAAAATCAAATATTTTTGGAGGTACACACACATACTGAAGGAACTGAAGAATAGCAAAAGTGCATGTTATATGGAGGGGTCTTTAGTAATTTTGCGAGAGGGCCAAAGTTTGTAGATCTGGCAATGCAAACGACCATTCATTTCCACTGTTATGTCATCGCACACTCCCTACGCAGCCCAATACTTCTGGAAGATTATTTTGCGTCCGGCAGATGGCACGACGACCTTGTCTACAAATAAGTAGTACATCTGGCAGCCGCTGTGTGGCACTAGCAGATATTATTTTTCCTTTCCTTCCCTGGCCAATGTTTTGAGTAAGTTATTGGAAGATTGTCAAATAGGAATTCCTTTAGTTTTCCCTCCCAAGAAAGATGGGTTACATTATGAGGAAGGGAGACAGAGAGAGAGAGAGAGAGAGAGAGAGAGAGAGAGAGAGAAATTTCGTTTTCTCTCTCTCTCGAGAAAACGACATTCATTTCTCTTATTCTCTACGTACATATATCTCTTTTCTTTTCATTATCTTTTCTCCTTCTTTCTTTCTTCTCTCTCCCGTTCACACAAACACACTCAATTCTCATTCTTTCTTTCTCTCACTCTCTCTCTCTCACACACACACACACACACTAACACACTCGCCCTTCTCATTCTATTTCTCTCTCTCTCTCTCTCTCTCTCTTTTTTCACACAAACACACTCTCCTTTCTCATTTTCTTTCTATCTCTCTCTCCTTCACACGAACACACTCTCCCTTCTCATTCTCTTTCTCTCTCTCTCTCTCTGTCCCTTTCACACAAATATTCTCTTCTCATTCTCTTTCTTTCTCTCTCCTTCACACAAACACTCTCTCCATTCTCATTCTCTTTCTCTCTCTCTCTCTCTCTCTCTCTCTCTCTCTCTCTCTCTTTAACACAAACACACACTCCCTTTTCATTCTTTCTTTCTCTCTCACACACACACACAAACAGATTCTCTCTTTTCTTTCTCTTTCTTTCTCTCTCTCTCTCTCCTTCACATAAACACACTCTCCCTTCTCATTCTCTTTCTTTCTCTCTCTCTCCTTCACACAAATACACTCTCCCTTCTCATTCTCGTTCTTTCTCTCTCGGAGAGAGATAGAGAGTAAATGAAAAGCGAGAGAAATAAATTTATCTCCCTCTCTTTTTGGCAGGTGAGAGAAGAGAATATGTGTGTGTGTGAGAGAGAGGGGGCAGAGTGAGAAGTGTACTTATAAAGACTAGCAACATATAAGGAATCAACGTTCATGAGAGTTTTTACTATTATTTTTGGTACAAGGTAAAGGTGTACTACTTCCACGCGTAGCTAACATGAAATATGATAGTAAAACCTATACTATCGATTCATTACTAGAAATCGATTTTATATCGATAGAAACGGTAGAAGTGTTCATTTTTACATTCAGACTACACGGTTAAGTATCGAATTCTCTAACAACATTGACAGGATGCCAGAGGGGAACCTTTCGAAAATTTTACTAAAATCGCAAAAAGTGAAAACTAGCAGGTGAGAAAGTACTGCACCACTAGTTCAAGTTCAAGCAGAAAATCTAATTCATCAGCTTTGAAAGTAAATTGGAAATTACACCTCACAACATTAGCCATACCAGGAATTTCAAAGCGGGGGTGGGGGGGTGGCAGAAGTTTGTTTAAGGGCCAGCCAAGGTTTGGTACAATGGAGGTGGAGTTCAAATATTCCTTCATAGCACAGTTACTTGGGTGTGTAAGAATATCAAAAAAATGATTGCCATGTGAAAATGGTAGTTAATAGAAATGGCTACCAATCCATGATGGCGAGTGTAGACTTCTGAAAAATACAAAAGGACCATATATCTGAAATCAATGGTCCGATATCAATGTTCTTTTCTTGAAATGGAAGCTTAATATGTGACCTACAAAAATTTCGTAATTAGCTACCACTACTAATTTTATGTTTATCATGAACTTGTCAAAGTGTTTGGGGAAAATAATGCAGCCAGCATAAATGTACACAGAAACACTATGGTTCAAATTACATCTTTGTGGTTTATTTTATATCGTTTTTCTAACTATCTAGTTTATTCAGGTTGTTGTATATGAATGATGCAATTCATGAGATAAGAAATAACATTGGAACATTCACATATTACTTAGAATTAGGATCCTGTGTGCCAGAGGCGTCTTGTGATCGCATGCGGTGGATGCTGCGCATGCGTCAATTGTGGGAGAAAGGACAGCTTGCTCAGAGACGACATTCATGAGCATTTCTACATTCTAATTTCTTCATACAGGGGAAGTATTTATTTTACACGAGAGCGCTGAACTAAGCTTATATTACATTTCTTGGATCTGAAGTGAAAGAAAGTAATAATTATTTTCACGCAATTGATGCATGCGTCACTTCAGATCCAAGAAATGTAATATAAGCTTAGTTTAGCGCTCTCGTGTAAAATAAATACGTCTCCTATATGAAGAAATTAGAATGTAGAAATGCTCATTAATGTCGTCGCAGAGCAAGCTGTCCTTTTTCCCACAATTGACGCATGCGCAGCATGCCTCTGCACGTATTACTTAGAATTAGGATCCTGTGTGCAGAATAAATAATTTCAAACTACTAAAACTAAAGTCAAGTTAATTATCTTAATTTGTTTTGATCCTTTCGGCTTGCTACCCACCTATTCATCTATTTTTAACTTTGTCCACCCTAGATTCTCTACCAGCCTCAGTTTTCATCATCGGCATTGAGATTATTACTAATAGTCTATAAAATAGAATTTTATCAAAGTATGTGCGTCTGTGTTGAGATATAAAATTTGCCCAACAAACAGAAATACATGCACTATCTGTTAATACGCATGTTCAATGTTATTCATTATTTCCTTTCATGTCAATAAAATACTTTTAATGTCTCAAATGTTTACTAAACAATGAATACACTACGGGCGAGGATTTATATTTTCCTCCTCCTGGAACTAATTTTTAAATAATACGTATTTGCCTAGTTAACTAGCTTGCATGGCGATTTCTTAAATGAGATTTTACTCTTTTAATATCTTAAAATTTATTTCCGTCTCTTGGTGACTTTTCTAAATGATAGTTCCTCTTTCTTTCAGTGATTTTCTGAATTGCAATTTCGTTTTTTGAGTGAGCTTCTAAATCAGTGGCGGTATTTGGGTTCCAAAACTGGGGGTCAAGGTGCCAAAACTGAGGAGATGGGTCCAAGGAGACTTTAATTAATAATAATCCTTAGCCAATGAAGGGCCTTGGCTTACCTACCGACTGCCGGTCTCCCTCCCACGCTTTCCTTCGTCACCTCTAAGCGTGAAGATCTTCAACCAGTATTGGAATAGTCGGGGGGTCAGCCCGACGTATCCCCAGCCGTTATAGTAGGTCGTCTCGACCGGGGGTTTAGCATAGTGCGCGGGCAAAAGTGGCAAAATGGGGTAGCAACTGTTCTACCCCACAAACCCCTAATCACCGCCACTGTTATAAATTGTAGTGACTTTCTAAATTATATTTTCCTCCTTCCAGTGACTTTCTAAGCTATATTTCTCCCTTCTAGTGACATTCTCAACTGTTTTAGTGATTTTCTAAATTGTATTTCCCTCTACGAATTATTTTCTAAATTATAATTCCCCTTTTAGTAACATTTTTGAACGATATATCCTTCCTAAATGATATCCCATCTTTATTGTTATTTCTATTCTCTTTTATAAACATTCTAAATTTTATCACTCAGTTATAGTGACTTTGTAAGTAATATTTCCGCTTTCAACTACTCCCTTACTGATATAGTATATACATATATTGTGATGGACTTTTCCCAGCGTCCACCCCTAGGTTTGTTTTTTTGTTTATTTTTTTTCTTATTTTGGAAAGTTAGCGTGGCTCGTGGGAACTCTCATGGACGTCACCCCTATTTTTGACCACCTCCTTCGCACGGCATGGTGCTGTCACAGTTACGAGAATTTACCACCATGCGACTTTCACGGCCAAGGGACAAAATGCAGCAGCCAGTCTAGAAAGCTGAAAAAAATGTAACAATAGAGCTAGGTCTCCCCAACGAAATGCGCGCCTGGACGTCAGTGTTGCCAGGCATGTCAAAATTTCACCGGCATAAGTATGTAAAGGTATCACTTTGTCTTTTCCTCTTTCAACTTTCTAAATCTAGTGATTTTCTTCCATGCTAGATGGCTCCACACCCTCCATTCTAGGGGGGGTCTCTTCCGATTCGAGTTGCACCATATTTTCAGACATTCTCACGTCAAGCCTTTTCTCTGTCCATCTGTGCGACCATATATTTGTCTCTCGAATATTTACAAGCCTGTCACCATTTCGAAAACATCCCTTGCGTAAATTTCAGAATTAAGCTCAATGGAGAACTATTTACCTTCATAAATTTCGAATCTAGGCATGTTTCTGTCCACTTTAGTAAAAGGGTGAGATATATATAACGCTGTAAACTTGCGAGGTCACACACCCTCCATGTACATTGTCAGTAGTGCATAATAAAGAAGAAAGTGCAAGCTCCTGATTGGTCAGGGGAGCACAATAGTGCAAAATAGTGTTTCCAGGAGTGTGGAGAGTCCTGGGACAGACAGTCTAAGTTTTAACGGTGAAGAAGTAAGGAGACAAAGTGGTCGCTCTCGAAAAGTTCTTTGATTCTTTGCCTTGTACGCATATGAGAGCAGTGCGGATCTGTTGACCTTCGGGCGTGTGAACGTTCAAGTGTTAAAACAGCGCCAAGTACGAACTGGGTGCAGTGCTGATTTGTTGACGCTCGGATGCGTGAACGGGAAAGTGTTGAAGCATCGTCAAGTACGGCGAGTCAAACGTTAAGATGCCTGCAGAACAGCTTATACAGTAATCACGCGTGCTGAAATGGACTGAACCGGAGACGACCAAGGAACCAGTGGTTGTAGCTGCTCTACTGAAGAACCGCCATCATTTCATCTATTACCCCCCCCCCCCCCACATCCATATCTCTTCAAACGTGACGTCAGGACCATATTAGAAGACTGGGCCCCAACGATGAACTCAGTGCGCGCTTATATATATTTTTCTTTCCAATGTGCATCGGCAGACAAGGTAATGTGCAAACTGTAGTGTAGTACGCGTACTGCATGCATTATGTAATTGGCCAAATAATTTCAACTCTTCATTGCTAATTTAGTTGTGACAGTGTGTATAAATTTTATAAATATGTTTATAGGTCTTGATTCTTGGATCAGTTTTGTTTCATGCCTCAGTTAGCTAAAATAATATAAATTAAAATTATGGAAATAATAATGGTTGTGTTTGCATCTCGATTTACCTCCTCATATTGAGTTTCACCTACAAATGTGTGTGTTACAAGGAGCCAGTTGAGGTTGTATGCATAGCTAGCCGTGGATTTAATTTTTGATTTGTCTTGTTTTGTTGCCCAACTGGTTCCCGGAGGCACTGTTGCCTCCATGATGTGGTGGCTCCCTATTTCTACCGGTAGACAGTCATTACAATATTGATTTTTTGTGTAATCTGTGATTGCACTTTTTTTCAGTGCCTTGCATGAAGCCAATCATAGGTCTTGTCCTTTCTTTATTGCAATTCCTATCAAAGACCTACATCATTCTTTTAATTCTAAAATTACTATTATTATTATTTACAGGAATGAGAATGGGCCAACTGCAGTGCAAGATTGCCCTGTCCAGGATGTTATCGAAATATGAGCTTCACACCTGTAAAGAGACGCCAAAGACATTGACATTCAATCCATACATCGTGGTGACAGCTACCAATGAGAGGATCCATGTTAAATTCGTGCCACGCAGTCCCTCGTAATAGAAGATTGACGTCATTGTTTAACAAGGCTATCACAGGAATGAACACTTTGATGCAAGTTCGGACACTCCTAGTCATCCATTGTGCTTCTGTGTTTTGCACTACATCTGTTTCGTGCCGCTTGCATTTTCCTATTACCGCCATATTGTCTAATAGCTTCTGTTCTGTTCACGTGTAGAAATGCCCGAACTGATATTATGTCTGGGTTATAGCTATCGATCAGACAGTCTTGCAAGCAATGATTTTATGCCTTCTCAGGGGCCCCAATGACATAGCATTCAAATCCTGGCTTTCGGTGCACAACCTTTTAAAACAGGACATTAAAAACGCAAAACCTAGCCTACTATCTACTCACGTAGGCATGTAATAGCGGGAAGTAAATTTGCACACGAAAAACAAACATGTGAGTAGGTTAGGTAGCTGAGAGAGGCCCCGGAAAAGGCATAAAATCAAGTTTTCAGAAATAACTGGCAGAATTGCCATCAAATAACCTTAACAGTTTGTTCACATGTCTTTCTATGCTGCTACAATGAATTTTCTGTGTCACTTTCAAATATGGAGGGTAAGAAAACAGGTTTCCTCTGTGTAAATTCAGTGTTATATACCATCTAGCTATTCCAGATCACACGACTTAGTCTGAGTATGGTGAAGTATTGTCCTAGCACAGTATCTTATGTGAAAATTGGCCTTACACTGGGAGTTTGTGTCATAGATATTCACACATAAAAGTTTAACTGAAGACTTCTTACATCAATTACATATTTTTTAGGAAACTTGTAAAATTCTCTAGCACTGAAGTATGAAGAACAACATGTGCTGCAAGAGTTCAGGTGTTGATTTATATCTAATGATTTGGCTACTCTTTACCTGGATAGATAAACATAAACGTGTCTCTAATAAATGTACTTCTAGTGCTTTTCAGATTGTTTGCACTCATTTCGATAACTTCTACCTATTTCTGAAAAATAAATACCTTAAATCTTCTTTTGTACAATTTTATAGCCTTGACTATTGGATATCATCGATTATTTTTTCAATAACACATCCATCCCAAATTGAAATTAATAATATCAATTTGGAATCTCGCACACAATTTAAAAATTTCCGGTTATATTACCATAAAATCAAGTCAATGAATATTATCCAAACATATTCATGGCACTGCATAAATGCTTTAATTATCATTGACAATTTTACACAAAAAATACAAATTTCAAATTGTATTCTGGTACATCTTGGCCTACCGCTGAACTCCATATTGTGTCGCGCATGCGCTATACAGTTGTACACTTTGCGCATGCGCGCCAAAGTCCAATGGTCCGCTTCGCATACCTCCACCAATAGCATTGAAGTTCTGGGCGCATGATCATCAAGATCGACCTGTTATTCACAGGGATGTGATATTTCTGTGCTTGAACTTCAACCAAATGCCATCTTTCGGTGTCACAAGGAGAGTGTTGTGTTCATATTCCATGGTAGTCTGCGTCTTCTCGCAAGATGCAACGTTGTACTTTCTGAAAATGGAAATGAGCGCTGCCTTCACCTGGACAAGAGCAAACCTCATGCCTGTGGGAATCAATAAAATGTAATATTAGTTCCATGCAATGTTACCGAACTAACTAGTACATTTAAAAATCACTGAACTGATATCGAACGAACTGGTGCCATCTCCTTGTACAGTGTTCAAACTGAATAAAAACTGGAGAGAAGAAACGTTCATGTATTTTATACAGTCTTGCATACCAAGAGGCATGTCAGATAGTAACAACCCTGCAAGTTTCACTACGTTGACTAACTAACCTAGTAAATGTAACCCAGTTACCTTTTCAGCGAAGTAACTGTAATTCAGTTACCCTTTCGGCGAGGTTACGGTAACCCAGTTATATTTCCAGTAAAGTAACTGTCACCCAGAAAAAGTAATTGTTACCTAGTTTCTTCTTCAGTAAAGTAACTGCAACCCAGTTACCTTTTCAGCAAAATAACTGTAACCCAGTTACCCTTTCGGCGAAGTTAATGCAACCCAGTTATATTTCCAGTAAAGTAACTGTCACCCAGTAACATATTCAGATAAAGTAATTGTAACCTAGTTACTTTTTCAGCAAAGTAACTGCAACCCAGTTACCTTTTCAGCAAAATAACTGTAATCCAGTTACCCTTTCGGCGAGGTTACGGTAACCCAGTTATATTTCCAGTAAAGTAACTGTCACCCAGAAAAAGTAATTGTTACCTAGTTTCTTCTTCAGTAAAGTAACTGCAACCCAGTTACCTTTTCAGCAAAGTAACTGTAACCCAGTTACCCTTTCGGAGAAGTTACTGCAACACAGTTATATTTCCAGTAAAGTAACTGTCACCCAGTAACATATTCAGAAAAAGTAATTGTAACCCAGTTACCTTTTCAGCAAAGTAACTGTAACCCAGTTACCTTTTCAGTAAAGTAACTGTAACCCAGTTACCCTTTCGGCGAAGTTACTGCAACCCAGTTATATTTCCAGTAAAGTAACTGTCACCCAGTAACATATTCAGAAAAAGTAATTGTAACCTAGTTACTTTTTCAGCAAAGTAACTGCAACCCAGTTACCTTTTCAGCAAAGTAACGGTAACCCAGTTACACTTACGGCGAAGTTACTGCAACCCAGTTATATTTACTGTCACCCAGTAACCAATTCAGGAAAAAGTAATTGTAACCTAGTTACTTTTTCAGCTAAATAACAGTAACCGTGTTAGTTATATTTTTTAACTTCAACCCAGTAAACTTTTCAACGAAGTAACTGCAATCAAGTCACATTTTCAGAAAAGTAACGTAGCCAAGCTATTTTCTCCAGTGAAGTAGCCGTAACTCAGTTGCATTTTCAGCAAAGTAACCCGAGTAACCATTTCAGCGAAGTAACCCAGCTACCATTTCAGCAAAGTAACCGTAACCGGGTAACTCAGTTACTTTTTCAGCGAAGTAACTGTATCAGTTACTTGTAAGAAGTAACTTTCCAAACACCGATTCCAATGTCGTTTCCGATGCTTCTGTCGCCTCACCTCGCTCCTGCCCCCCCTGGGCACCCAGTTTTAGAAGACACCTCTTGATATTAATTTATGAAATTTTAGTTATGAGTCAAGAAGGACATGTTTATTACTTCTCGGAAAGTAAAAATCCTCATAACACATTAACCCAAACTTACCAATGCAATTTCTCGGTCCGTCACCAAAAGGTATGTATGTATAGTTGGTTCTGGAACGCTTCATTTCTTCGGAAAATCTTTCAGGATCAAATACGTCAGGCTTTGGATAATATCTGGGGTCATAATGCAATCCAGCTACGGGTATATATATGCTCATTCCTTTCGGAATCTTTATGTTCCGTTCCGGAATCACGTATGGTTTGGTGCACACTCGGTCAAGCATGGGAGCAACCGGGTATTTTCGGAGAGTTTCTGAAAAGAAAAGAAATTGTGACGTAAGTGAACTGTCAACAATGAAGTAAGCATGTATTGAAACAATCACTAGAATGTGTGTTGAGAATATGAAGGAAAAGTGTTTCTATCAATGTACAACTTTCCTTCAGTTAGTTCTAATTGTTGTGTGCTTTGTTGTAAACAATGAGAACAAGCAACTCATAACTGAGGTGAAACTTTCTTGTTACTGCCAGGGACATAGATGTTCTGATGTGTTGCATGAGGGGCGGAAATTTAAATACAACTTGGTATATTTGGTATAGCTTACAAATGATACATTGTTTTGTTTTCTACGATAAGTTAGTTCATTATTAACAGTACACGCATGCAATTTCGGGTCATATTTTCTCATTAATACATAGTAGTAGCTTTCAATATGTAGACTATAATGTATATTATCATAATTATGTTTAATTTAGAGTTTACTGCAACAAGAACAAGAACTAAAATAATGAAATCCATTGTGATTTACATGTAACTTTTCTTTAAAAAAAAATAGTTTCAAGGTTTTTAAAATTTTGAAGTAAAATTTCCTCTAAGCCACAAAAAGTCTGGGAGAGGCATGTGAAAGTTTCTGGGGGAAAGTTAGCGTGCAGCGTCCCCCGTATAAAATAGGATCAACACAAATGAATCTTCTCTGTCATGCTTAGCACCATCTCTTGTCGAGAAAACAAACTACTTGCTCATTTAGCAAACCTTTAAAGAAATAAAACTTACCTGAAACCACTTTGTCGAGGTAGCCCATTTCTTGGATAGCTTCATACGTCACTTTCCCATCATGCCTCTGTAGAACGCTGTCAATGTCTTCTCCCAACAGTTTCTGGCAGTTTGGGTTCATGGCAAGCTCATAAAAGGCGAAAGCTATTATATTTGAAGCAGTCTCAAAACCAGCCTCAAAAAATACCATGGCTTGTCCCAGAATGTCGTCATCATCAAATTCTAAAAATAACATTCCAAATAAAGTTATTGTGTTCGGAGGAAAACAGTAACAATATAAGAAATTAACCTTGAGGAACTTCCACTATCTTCTTTATTATTATTATTGTTGTAATTCTATCGCCCATTAACAGAAAACAATGTATTTTCTGGTACAAAGTATCGTGGATTCTCCGTAGTATCTTATGGGGGAAAATGGGTTTGATTTACCTGACGACAATGTCATTACATAAGGCGGCTCTGGGGTTCCTGTGAGGTAAAGTGGCCAGAGCCTATTGCTGATAACACTTCCTGTATGAAGGAGAATGTGTGAGGCCCTACCTTCACACCAATACGTGTCGACGTGGAACATTCTTCTGTGATGTTTGTGAAAGTTTTTAAAAGAAGTACACGTCTGAAATTTCTGTATGAAGGAGAATGTGTGCCTACCTTCACACCAAACGTGTCGTCGTGGAACATTCTTCTGTGATGTTTGTAAAAGTTTTTAAAAGAAGTACACGTGTGAAATTTCTGTTGGGGAAAGTCATGACAAGTGACAATAATGTTGTCCAATATGGCGCTTGTGTTGTGAGGGCCTCAACGATGACGTTCTGGTAGTGCTGTTGTCTTATTATCGAAGGCAGCCAGTTTCGATCGCCATGGAAGTCCGTAGAATCTGTAGGCCCAGTCCCGATTAACATAAAGCTCACTGAATCTGGTAACTTCTGTATGTTAACTCACAGACGCCATGACAGAGCGCAGTGTTCAAATACAGCAAGCTGAAGTTGTATATAGCGGCAACACAACTTTAATCTCCTGTCAGTGGTGAAAATATATCATCTGCATACGTAGCCTGAAATAGACTAAGCATTTGCGAAGCATGTGTACAGGGTAGTTGAAATTTCGTATACCACTGCCATCAACATGGATTTTAGGTTAAAGATTTTAAAGTGAAACATCTGAAAGTGCAACTTTTTACCAATAAATCTAACGACTCGCCTCATGGAATGGTTTGTGTGATATTGGCAGGCCATATGCGTCAACCTACACAAGGCATGTTGATGTCGGGAATATACGGACTTTTCGCGCACCCTGTATACCAAGTGCAGTCACGGACACTTCTGCGTTGTAACTATCCCATTGAAATCCAGTGAGATTGTTACAACCCAGAATTGTCTGTGACTGTACAACAGGTGATGATACTTGATGAAGCATCAATCACTATGGGCATCTGTGTGAGCATGATCCTCCATAAGACACAAGGAGCCTTCGGTGCAAGAGATATGATCTTGAAAGTTATATTTAGAAGTGTTTAAAGCAGTGGCGGCGATTGGATTCCAAAACTGGGGGGAGGACAATAACAGTTTGCTTTTCCTTGACACATAAGGAAGCAAAAGTGGCAAAAAGTTGGGGGCAACTCGTCCCCTCGCCCCCCCAATCGCCGCCACTGTTTTAAAGCCATAATTAGTCAACTTGAACAATCATGCTTTATAAAAGGGCTTAGATACACCGAGATACATTCCCAGTTCAAATTGTCATTTAATCCACAAAGCCAACTGGCTGGGATATATTGCCGTGTTGTACAGTGGAATCCACAAGTATTGCTCGGCAAATTGTCCATGACTACTTTCATTAATTTCTCTCCTGTATCATGTTAGGTTTTAACGAATTAATGAACCTGATGCAGAGGTTGCCAGTAGCCTATTTGGCGTTTTGTTCGAATTCTTGAAGATCTCATTGCATAAAATAGAGATAGTAAACTTGGTGATGGACAATTTGCTTGGTGATACTCATGGATCCTAATGTACTACAAGGTCAAATTGGTGTGATAAATAAGCTAGTAAGTAGTATTAGTCCGTGCTTATTGTGGTATGCGTTACATACCCAATGGAAAAGTTGAAACCAGCAAGTAACTGAAAAACAGTGACGAAAAACAATACTGGATGTGGAGTATGTTGCTATGTTGAAAACATACTTATTAATAAAATCAGATATATTTACTGAGAGTTTTGCAATGGCTTGTTAGTTTATGTATTCGTTAATAACCATTAATTTTGTTTCTAGATACCTCAGTGCCATCTATCAACCAAGAGTTTAAATAAGTCAAATCGATTGAATGATCGAGTCAAATAAAAGACATCTTCCTGTGACTTCATACTCAAATGTAATACTATTTATCCATAATTCAATGCACCAAAATTCACGTTTTCAAACGTAGTTGAAAAACGTTTATACTGTGCTAGTTAATATTAAAACAAATCTAAATTGTATGTTACAAATAATCACTTATGTATTGATAGTAGGTGGAATGGGCGATTCTGGAAGGGCCCTTTGACCTACTTTTTATTTTACGACGTTTTACGCACTAAACTAACCTACAATGAGAGAAAAATGGACAGAAAAAGCTCTGCCATCACTTTTTAAGCTATTTTTTATCCTATTTCAAATGTAGCTCTTATGCTACCTCGCCTTTTGACCTACTTTTGAAATGACTTACGATATTTTCCTATAAGGCTGCCTCCCTCTTACTGTAAGGCCCCCCCCTCCCCCTCAGTGTAATCTACCACGACCTGCTAATAGGCTTCTACTCCCAGTGTAATCCGTTTTACAGGCTAAACTAACCTACAATGAGAGAAAATTAGACAGAAGAAAAGCTCTGGCATCAGTTTTTAAGCTATTTTTTTACCTTCTATTTTTATGCTAACATCGCTCTTTGACCTACATTTGAAATGACTTACGACATTTTCCTATAAGGCTGCCCCCCTCTTACTGTAAGGCCCCCCCCCCCTCAGTGTAATCTACTACAACCTGCTAATAGGCTTCTGCTCTCAGCGTAATCCGTTTTACGGGCTAAACTAACCTACAATGAGAGAAAAAATGAACAGAAAAAGCTCTGGTATCAGTTTTTAAGCTATTTTTTTACCTTCTACTCTTATGCTAACATTGCTCTTTGACCTACATTTGAAATGACTTACGACATTTTCCTATAAGGCTGCTGTCTCCTCTTACTGTAAGCTTCCTCAGTGTAATCTACTACGACCTGCTAATAGGCTTTTGCTCTCAGCGTAATTTGTTTTACGCACTAAACTAACCTACAATGAGAGAAAAAATGAACAGAAAAAGCTCTGGTATTATTTTTTAAACTATTTTTTATCCTATTTCAAATGTTGCTCTTATGCTAACTTATTTTTTGACCTATTTTTTATTTTACGATGTTTTACGCACTAAACTAATCTACAATGAGAGAAAAAATGAACAGAAAAAGCTCTGGCATTATTTTTTAAACTATTTTTTATCCTATTTCAAATGTTGCTTTTATGCTAACTTATTTTTTGACCTATTTTTTATTTTACGACGTTTTACGTACTAAACTAACCTACAATGAGAGAAAAATAAACAGAAAAAGCTCTGGCATTATTTTTTAAGCTATTTTTTTATTTTATTTTAAATGTTGCTCTTATGCTAACTTATTTTTTGACTTATTTTTTATTTTACGATGTTTTATGCACTAAACTAACCTACAATAAGAGAAAAATGAACAGAAAAAGCTCTGGCATCACTTTTTAAGCTATTTTTTATCTTATTTCAAATGTTGCTCTTATGCTAACTTATTTTTTGATCTATTTTTTATTTTACGATGTTTTACGTACTAAACTAACCTACAATGAGAGAAAAAATAACAGAAAAAGCTCTGGCATCACTTTTTAAACTATTTTTATCCTATTTCAAATGTTGCTCTTATGCTAACTTATTTTTTGATCTATTTTTTATTTTACGATGTTTTATGCACTAAACTAACCTACAATGAGAGAAAAATGAACAGAAAAAGCTCTGGCATTATTTTTTAAGCTATTTTTTACCTCCTGCAAATCTTGCTCTTATGCTAACTCGTCCTTTGACCTACTTTTGAAATGACTTACGATATTTTTCTATAGGGCAGCTGTCTCCTCTTACTGTAAGCTCCCTCAGTGTAATCTACCACGACCTTGTGCTCTCAGCGTAATCTGCCACGATGTTTTTTTTTTGTTTTTAAAAACTCTCATGTGTGATCTTCTACAATGTGTGTGTGTGTGTGTGATAATCAAAAATTTATTTTTGTTAAGGAAATCCCTGGCCCCCAAAAAAGAAAATATCCCGCCAGGGGTGCGTGGTGCCCAACACAGTTCTAATGGCCACGGCTAACAAAGCCATGCCTCTGTAGAGTTTCATGGTTTTTTTTTTTTCTCAAAAATCCTATGGGACACCTCTGTTTGTCAAAAATTCGAGATATTTGCAATTTAACGCAGGACTTGGAAAATTTTCGGCCATGACGACCTAGGTTTATTTTGGTATGGGTGGACAGAGGACATCGAGACTCGATCGACGCACTAAACCCGACCTCTCTACGACTATTTGTTCAAAAGTTACGAGTGATCAAAGTTTTTTGGGAGGGGGTGGGCTAACTTCTTACCTCTTGACCTCAGGACCACCAAAACTTGGTATACGTATTCTACACCTCCAAAATCGACAGGGGGGTAGCTTCGCTACCTGGATGGGGGTGTTTTTTGATATATTTTTTCGATAACTCTTACTATTTTCGAGATATTTGCAATTTAACGCTGGACTTGGAAAATTTTCGATTGATGAAAAAAATTGGTTTCATGACGACCTATGTTTATTTTGGTATGGGTGGACAGAGGACACCGAGACTCGACCGACACACTAAACCCGACCTCTCTACGTGTATTCTACGTCACCAAAAAAAAATCGACAAAGGGAGATTTTTCGATAACTCTTATTTTTTGCAAAAATACTTAGGTTTTTTTTTATAGATGACAACGACGGAGTTATTAATGAGTAAACATCTGAACTCGGTGAACAAGTCAACTTCTGCAAATATTCCCCGAGTGTGCGTGCGTGTGTGTATATGTGACGTCGACCTGTTAAGAATGTCACGTCAATAATACTATAGTTCAAATCACAAACCCTGACACCTTCTGTAAACAAAACCACCTGCATGCAGAAAGCATTGCAAACTCATAGGAGTAAAATAATCCACACGAAAATCCAGCGTTGTTACAGGATTTATTACGTAAGGTAAAACAATGGCAAATTTGTAGTATGGGATATGCTGCCGCAAATGACGTCTTATTTTAAACCCAATGCTTTTTTTTGTACTTATTGCTTCATTTTTATGATTAACTTTTTGCACCAGTAATCAGTTCCCATAAATTTGGCTTTTTTTTGCATGCGAATTGAATATATTTTACTTGCATCTCTTTAGACAAAATGATATAACATGGTAATGTATATTTCTAAGGATGATATAGATAGGAGTGTATTTGAAATTTGTTTGTAGATTTTATGTAAATTGTATCTTATGTAAATAAAATATATAATGGGCATAAACAGCCATATGCAATGCTGTAAGTCCAATAAATATATTGATGATGATGACAAAAAAAGTTAGTAAATTTATTGCGGTTGGAAACTTTGACAAGCATCCTAATAACGATTTTTGTTCCGCCAAACAGAGTGCACTTTGTAAAATAACTTGGTGACATGGCAAGGCAAGATAAGTGTGAATATTTTGTAGTAATATGCATTGTAATTTTCAATGAGCTTAGAGATTTGTGTACATAATAATATTTTATAATATTGGTTATTTTCTAAAAATAATCATGTGAACAGCAAGGAAGTAGTGCAACTTAGTAATATTGCCTGACTTATCCTTAGAAAAATAACATGCCGAGTTCTGTGCGTGCGGGAAGGTCTTATTGTTCTCCGAACTTGTTTTCAAAACACCAGCAAGGACAGCCTTTGAAAAGGGGTGAGAAACAGATTCTACTCAATATTTATGTAACGTTCTGTCAGTGGTATCCTGAGAAACCAGTAAATGAAGTGGCTAAGTTGGTATCCCAGTGCAGTGGTGTGTCAGTGTCTGCAGTTGTAAGGGTTATGAAAGAGAGAATGACCGGGAGAGTAACAATGTATGCGGCTGCATATTCGTCTGATGTTTTGAGAACGGGTTCTCACATTCAGAGGCTCTTATATAAAATGAATAGGTGCGGCGAACTATGAGTGTAACAGCAGATGATTGCGGTCATGGATCAGCTGACGCGGAGTGATACATCGAATCGGTGAGACTGTTTGTTTACAGAAGGTGTCAGGGGTTTGTGATTTAGACCTTAGCTTGGATATGTCATAATTTTTTTTTTATAGAGAAAAGAAAGAGAGAGAGGGTCATGTAACTGGTGATTTGCTTGGCTAAGGGGAATTTTTCTGAGAATTTTTTCTATTCCAAATATTTTTTGTATATGTGTGTTATTGTGTGTGTGTGTGTGGGGGGGGGTTGTATAGAGATTGATGCGCTTATGTACTCTTCCTCTATAGAAGGTCATATAAAATGTGCTAATTGGTTGGCTAAGGGGGATTTCCTGATTAGTAAATTGAGGTTATAAATACGTACGTATAAAGGTTTTTGCTAATATGGAATGCTAAAGCTCAGTACTTGGCTTTCTCAGGGATTCGAATTCTATTAGGCTAAACAGCATAGAAATTTCACAGCAAGAATTCTCATATTTACTGACGATATTCTTAACAACCTGTGTTGTGATTCCACTACAAAAAAAACTGTATACAAAATATGCAGTCCCTAGAATGAGATGGACGAGGCTTATGAACCTCGACCTATACAGTTGTACAATCTGACAATGAATGGATGTTTTTTTTTATTAAGCACAGCAGTGTGTTTTCGCCTATTTTAATAACAGGCAACAATGTTAGAAAATGGCCCCAAGAATACAATTTAAAATCACTAATGTGATATGAATTTTTTTTTTTTACTTGTGTGTATTTGAATATGAAAGTGAGGCACTTTAAATAATTGAGGGGAACAATCACAAAAATAAGCTTGCAACGGTATTGGGAGGTGTCACGAGTTCAAACTTCAGACGATTTCTGTTAATCTGCTAAGGCGATATCGGTACGAAAAAATTTGTAAAAAAAAAAAAAAAAAAAAAAAAAAAGAAGAGGCAATTTTGGCTAATGGCAACGATGAGGATGAATAATGATAATTATGATGAAATTGATGTGTGGCACTTAGAAAAACAAAAACTTCAAAGTGTATTGCACCAACAGCTACCCCCTTCCCAAATACAAGGCAGTTAACAGAGGTGTATATTTGTTGGTTTACGAGTCTGAGGGCTTAAGTTAGTATGTTCACTATAGCTATACATATTAAAAAATGAAATAACCTGAGCAATAAAATATAACAATACCGATTCTGGCTTTTTGTCGGATGATGTAGTGGTAATGTTGTTGCAATCCCACACCTCTGATGGCGTATAGACTTAAATGTTTTGCATAACATGAAATACTGTTAATGGGAATGTGTTGTTTCTAATGTTCAATATAGAAAGCAGATAACAAGAAAAAAGAAGAAAAGAAATGTTGCAAGTAGATACGGAGCCTCAACCCAAACACATATATGATCAGACAGGATGTCAACAATGCATTCATAACTAACATGTGATTATTCAAAAAAATTGAAATAGTACAGTGGGGAAACAACCAACTAACTAACTCTCTAGGTTTTTTAAACCCCGAAGAGAGCAAATACAAGCACAAGCGTAAATAATTAAATAAGTTACAAGGGGTTCGAATCTTTTGATCTAAGTATGGATGCAGACAGGTACCAAGTTTTGTGTGTGAACACAATTGATAATGGAAAATCCTCTTCAATATAATAACATAGTGTTCCTATCGATAACACAGGCAACACAGGCATTCCATCTGTCCCTATTTTGAGCAAGTTCTATATATTTTTTTCTATTCCTACCGATTTTTTTTAGGTCCATCTCAATTTTGCCCCCTCTATTTTTGTTTTGGTCTTCCTACAGGTCTCTTAAGTGGAGTTCCGACATTTTCGACACCGTTATTTGCGACACTAAGGCAAAAAAACAGGTTTTTTTCCCGTCATAAGCGACACTGCTTGGATTTTCCCCTACGATTTCTAATTAGTTTACCAGAATTAGCGATATTTGCGTACGTGCAGCAGCAATAGCGTCTCTGAAGAAAGTATTTCCCGAGGCTCAGATCAGTGGTTGTAATTTTCATTTTAAACAAAAATGTTTGTGACGAAAAGGGCGCAGGAGTTGGGACTGACAAAAACGATTACAAAAAACAGATCCAGACGTGCGGCTGTGTATAAGAATGTGTTCAGCTCTGGCTTACCCCCCCGTGCTGACGTCGATAATGGATGGCTGTGTGTGTGATGGAAGATGCACCAAACCACTACATATTGAGAATTTTTTTAGATTATTTTGTTGAATAGTGGATGAACAACTCTGATTTCGACATATCCGTGTGGAACAACTCCCAACAGCGGCACAAGACTAACAATACAGTCGAGAGATGGAACCATACAGTTAATGTATTGACGGAAAAGTCAAGTCCTAACGTGTACCAATTAGTGAAGACTTTAGATTAGAAGCTGTGTACAACGATTACTTAAGTGTGAGGAAGGCCTTGAATCTTAAAGGGGAACGTAGACGACGTCAGTGCATTACATTAGATGAGAGAATACAAAGAGCGTTTGCCGACTATGAAATGCATAGAGATCTTAAGTGCTTTTTGAGGAGAATGGCGTACGTTCAGAAATTAGAATCAAAATAGTAAGATGCTGGTTCAACTACAAGAGAAACTACGCATTCTACATTTCTACATTGACAAGGGATTACAGTCTTCTCCTATACCGACAAGGGATCTAAACAATCAGTCATTGACAAAGGATAAATACATCCAGCTTTTAAACACCCAGCTTCCATGATGCTATTGTGAAGGAAAACTAATAAAATGTTTTAAAAAACACACAAGCTTCCATGATGCTGTCAGTCCTAAGCCTGGAAAAAGTGTGACTGGAAGCTATTTGCACTTTGTGTCACAGATGACGGTGTCGCAAATGTCATGGAATATATTTTCCATAGTGTGTCGCATATGACGGCAAAAATGCTAGTGTCGCATACGACGGTGTCGCAAATGTCGTGGATTCCTCTTAAGTAGGATTAATTCAGGAAATGCATGTTACTTCTCTCTTCATAAACTTTTGTCTTCTCGTTTAATATCTAAGAAACTAGAAGTTAAAATACACAAAACGGTAATTTTGCCTGTAGTATTATATGGGTGTGAAACTTGGTCTCTTATATTGAAAGATGATCATAAATTGAGAGTATTTGAAAATAAGATCCTTAGGAAAATATTTCAGTCTAAAAGGGGTAAAAAAACAAGTGAATGGCGAAGGTTACATAATTTAGAAGTACGTAATTTATGTTTGTCGAAACGTTTCGGTAAACGATGCTGATGCATCCGATGGAACGTTGAAACGTTTATATAAGAACGAGAGAGATAGACGCGATTCTGGACGAATACGACAAAAAAAAATAAGTTTTGTAGGAATTCCCTTGTCAATATGAGTACCATGTTGCTGCCTTTTGGTTTCTGAAATATGTTAAATTATATTACATTGAATATCAATTAACTAACTAACTCTCTAGCCTTCTTGAATCCGAAAATTCATGGCTGTAGCAATATAGTTTTTTCCATTTGTCCTTATCCTGAGCAAGATTTATATATTCCATTCCATCTTTACCGATTTCTTTTTAGGTTCGCCTCCATCTTCGTTTTGGTCTCTTACCATCAGGTTTTCCCCAACAAGACTCCTGTAAACTCTCCTTTATTCTTTTCTCATTCGTGCCTACCTAGGTCTTCGTGATTTAATCATCAATCTAATAATATTTTGGAAACAAACATAAATTACGTACTTCTAAATTATGTAACCTTCGCCATTCACTTGTTTTTTTACCCCTTTTAGACTGAAATATTTTCCTAAGGATCTTATTTTCAAATACTCTCAATTTATGATCATCTTTCAATATAAGAGACCAAGTTTCACACCCATATAATACTACAGGCAAAATTACCGTTTTGTATATTTTAACTTCTAGTTTCTTAGATATTAAACGAGAAGACAAAAGTTTATGAAGAGAGAAGTAACATGCATTTCCTGAATTAATCCTACTTAAGAGGAATCCACGACATTTGCGACACCGTCGTATGCGACACTAGCATTTTTGCCGTCATATGCGACACACTATGGAAAATATATTCCATGACATTTGCGACACCGTCATCTGTGACACAAAGTGCAAATAGCTTCCAGTCACACTTTTTCCAGGCTTAGGACTGACAGCATCATGGAAGCTTGTGTGTTTTTTAAAACATTTTATTAGTTTTCCTTCACAATAGCATCATGGAAGCTGGGTGTTTAAAAGCTGGATGTATTTATCCTTTGTCAATGACTGATTGTTTAGATCCCTTGTCGGTATAGGAGAAGACTGTAATCCCTTGTCAATGTAGAAATGTAGAATGCGTAGTTTCTCTTGTAGTTGAACCAGCATCTTACTATTTTGATTCTAATTTCTGAACGTACGCCATTCTCCTCAAAAAAGCACTTAAGATCTCTATGCATTTCATAGTCGGCAAACGCTCTTTGTATTCTCTCATCTAATGTAATGCACTGACGTCGTCTACGTTCCCCTTTAAGATTCAAGGCCTTCCTCACACTTAAGTAATCGTTGTACACAGCTTCTAATCTAAAGTCTTCACTAATTGGTACACGTTAGGACTTGACTTTTCCGTCAATACATTAACTGTATGGTTCCATCTCTCGACTGTATTGTTAGTCTTGTGCCGCTGTTGGGAGTTGTTCCACACGGATATGTCGAAATCAGAGTTGTTCATCCACTATTCAACAAAATAATCTAAAAAAATTCTCAATATGTAGTGGTTTGGTGCATCTTCCATCACACACACAGCCATCCATTATCGACGTCAGCACGGGGGGTAAGCCAGAGCTGAACACATTCTTATACACAGCCGCACGTCTGGATCTGTTTTTTGTAATCGTTTTTGTCAGTCCCAACTCCTGCGCCCTTTTCGTCACAAACATTTTTGTTTAAAATGAAAATTACAACCACTGATCTGAGCCTCGGGAAATACTTTCTTCAGAGACGCTATTGCTGCTGCACGTACGCAAATATCGCTAATTCTGGTAAACTAATTAGAAATCGTAGGGGAAAATCCAAGCAGTGTCGCTTATGACGGGAAAAAAACCTGTTTTTTTTGCCTTAGTGTCGCAAATAACGGTGTCGAAAATGTCGGAACTCCACTTAAGAGACCTGTAGGAAGACCAAAACAAAAATAGAGGGGGCAAAATTGAGATGGACCTAAAAAAAATCGGTAGGAATAGAAAAAAATATATAGAACTTGCTCAAAATAGGGACAGATGGAATGCCTGTGTTGCCTGTGTTATCGATAGGAACACTATGTTATTATATTGAAGAGGATTTTCCATTATCAATTGTGTTCACACACAAAACTTGGTACCTGTCTGCATCCATACTTAGATCAAAAGATTCGAACCCCTTGTAACTTATTTAATTATTTACGCTTGTGCTTGTATTTGCTCTCTTCGGGGTTTAAAAAACCTAGAGAGTTAGTTAGTTGGTTGTTTCCCCACTGTATTATTTCAATTTTTTTGAATAATCACATGTTAGTTATGAATGCATTGTTGACATCCTGTCTGATCATATATGTGTTTGGGTTGAGGCTCCGTATCTACTTGCAACATTTCTTTTCTTCTTTTTTCTTGTTATCTGCTTTCTATATTGAACATTAGAAACAACACATTCCCATTAACAGTATTTCATGTTATGCAAAACATTTAAGTCTATACGCCATCAGAGGTGTGGGATTGCAACAACATTACCACTACATCATCCGACAAAAAGCCAGAATCGGTATTGTTATATTTTATTGCTCAGGTTATTTCATTTTTTAATATGTATAGCTATAGTGAACATACTAACTTAAGCCCTCAGACTCGTAAACCAACAAATATACACCTCTGTTAACTGCCTTGTATTTGGGAAGGGGGTAGCTGTTGGTGCAATACACTTTGAAGTTTTTGTTTTTCTAAGTGCCACACATCAATTTCATCATAATTATCATTATTCATCCTCATCGTTGCCATTAGCCAAAATTGCATCTTCTTTTTTTTTTTTTTTTTTTTTTACAAATTTTTTCGTACCGATATCGCCTTAGCAGATTAACAGAAATCGTCTGAAGTTTGAACTCGTGACACCTCCCAATACCGTTGCAAGCTTATTTTTGTGATTGTTCCCCTCAATTATTTAAAGTGCCTCACTTTCATATTCAAATACACACAAGTAAAAAAAAAAATTCATATCACATTAGTGATTTTAAATTGTATTCTTGGGGCCATTTTCTAACATTGTTGCCTGTTATTAAAATAGGCGAAAACACACTGCTGTGCTTAATAAAAAAAAAACATCCATTCATTGTCAGATTGTACAACTGTATAGGTCGAGGTTCATAAGCCTCGTCCATCTCATTCTAGGGACTGCATATTTTGTATACAGTTTTTTTTGTAGTGGAATCACAACACAGGTTGTTAAGAATATCGTCAGTAAATATGAGAATTCTTGCTGTGAAATTTCTATGCTGTTTAGCCTAATAGAATTCGAATCCCTGAGAAAGCCAAGTACTGAGCTTTAGCATTCCATATTAGCAAAAACCTTTATACGTACGTATTTATAACCTCAATTTACTAATCAGGAAATCCCCCTTAGCCAACCAATTAGCACATTTTATATGACCTTCTATAGAGGAAGAGTACATAAGCGCATCAATCTCTATACAACCCCCCCCACACACACACACACACAATAACACACATATACAAAAAATATTTGGAATAGAAAAAATTCTCAGAAAAATTCCCCTTAGCCAAGCAAATCACCAGTTACATGACCCTCTCTCTCTTTCTTTTCTCTATAAAAAAAAAAATTATGACATATCCAAGCTAAGGTCTAAATCACAAACCCCTGACACCTTCTGTAAACAAACAGTCTCACCGATTCGATGTATCACTCCGCGTCAGCTGATCCATGACCGCAATCATCTGCTGTTACACTCATAGTTCGCCGCACCTATTCATTTTATATAAGAGCCTCTGAATGTGAGAACCCGTTCTCAAAACATCAGACGAATATGCAGCCGCATACATTGTTACTCTCCCGGTCATTCTCTCTTTCATAACCCTTACAACTGCAGACACTGACACACCACTGCACTGGGATACCAACTTAGCCACTTCATTTACTGGTTTCTCAGGATACCACTGACAGAACGTTACATAAATATTGAGTAGAATCTGTTTCTCACCCCTTTTCAAAGGCTGTCCTTGCTGGTGTTTTGAAAACAAGTTCGGAGAACAATAAGACCTTCCCGCACGCACAGAACTCGGCATGTTATTTTTCTAAGGATAAGTCAGGCAATATTACTAAGTTGCACTACTTCCTTGCTGTTCACATGATTATTTTTAGAAAATAACCAATATTATAAAATATTATTATGTACACAAATCTCTAAGCTCATTGAAAATTACAATGCATATTACTACAAAATATTCACACTTATCTTGCCTTGCCATGTCACCAAGTTATTTTACAAAGTGCACTCTGTTTGGCGGAACAAAATCGTTATTAGGATGCTTGTCAAAGTTTCCAACCGCAATAAATTTACTAACTTTTTTTGTCATCATCATCAATATATTTATTGGACTTACAGCATTGCATATGGCTGTTTATGCCCATTATATATTTTATTTACATAAGATACAATTTACATAAAATCTACAAACAAATTTCAAATACACTCCTATCTATATCATCCTTAGAAATATACATTACCATGTTATATCATTTTGTCTAAAGAGATGCAAGTAAAATATATTCAATTCGCATGCAAAAAAAAGCCAAATTTATGGGAACTGATTACTGGTGCAAAAAGTTAATCATAAAAATGAAGCAATAAGTACAAAAAAAAGCATTGGGTTTAAAATAAGACGTCATTTGCGGCAGCATATCCCATACTACAAATTTGCCATTGTTTTACCTTACGTAATAAATCCTGTAACAACGCTGGATTTTCGTGTGGATTATTTTACTCCTATGAGTTTGCAATGCTTTCTGCATGCAGGTGGTTTTGTTTACAGAAGGTGTCAGGGTTTGTGATTTGAACTATAGTATTATTGACGTGACATTCTTAACAGGTCGACGTCACATATACACACACGCACGCACACTCGGGGAATATTTGCAGAAGTTGAC
Source organism: Lepisma saccharinum (assembly GCF_977018435.1). Classification (NCBI taxonomy): domain Eukaryota; kingdom Metazoa; phylum Arthropoda; class Insecta; order Zygentoma; family Lepismatidae; genus Lepisma; species Lepisma saccharinum. Next base: position 53,074,282 of record NC_139240.1, read on the forward strand.
TTGTTCACCGAGTTCAGATGTTTACTCATTAATAACTCCGTCGTTGTCATCTATCAAAAAAAACCTAAGTATTTTTGCAAAAAATAAGAGTTATCGAAAAATCTCCCTTTGTCGATTTTTTT